>NC_044245.1:129189975-129499975 GCF_003957555.1 Calypte anna
TCTCTGTGGAATGGAGAAGATTTTTAACATGTAACACAAAAGTACACTGCTCCACAAAGCAGTGCAAACTGGGAGCCAAGGATGGCTACAGGGTTTTGGTCCCACAGCACCTAAATAAAAAGAACAAAATAGGCCCTAGAACAGTAACTAGGCTCTGCCAGCAGTTCAGTCATCACCAGACAAGTTTATAGTATCAAGAGATATGTCAGGTAAATTCAGGAAATCAAGTCAGCCATTCAGCAGGTCAGGATCAACAAAACAAGGCTAGGCACAGGCAAGAACCAAGGGTGAGAGCCTGACATTAAATGCAGCTCCCAAGCCAAGGGGCAGAGGCCACAAACAAGGCTTCTCACAACTCTGTGCATCTTTGCCATGTTTATCTGCATTCTGTTTTGCTGCAAATGCTTTAAATTAGTTTAAAATTACGAGAGAAAATTCCATCAGGTTGCAATTAGGGAAAAATCAAAGAGACTGAACATAGTCAGCTGTAGAGATTGATTTAGAAGGAGCAGTCAGGAGCAAATACTATGGCAAATCTTTCTCTTTCAAGTTGTATGCCCTAAATCTAAGCATGAATAAAACTTGTGGAGGCACTTTCCCTTATACTTGATGTCTTCTGAGCCTTGCTGATGAAATAAAGCATGAGTTAAAGAGCTGTCTAGCTCATTATGCTGCGAAAGTCAAGACAGCATGAGAGCTCTTCAGAGCAAAAGTGTCCCCTAGCTCCCATATGTTATGAATCATGCTGGCTTTGAGTCAGCATAAACATTATGAAGAAAGAGATTTAGATCACCGGATTTGAAATGTTTGTAAATTTAAAACCTTTAACATAAATCTCTATGTATTTGGCTTATGTGCTGAAGCTCAAGGATGACTGCCAGATAGTCAAGACTCAGACCCATGCCAAACCAGTTCCCTGCATCAGCAAGGAGGCCTGGGCCTGGGACAGCAGCCTCCAAGGTCTCCTGATTATCTCAGAATCCTGGCTTTCCTTTCAAACATAGAAAGCAAGCTTTTATTCTTGTGGCTGCAAAGAAAAGCTTGAAAATGTAAATGTTATCAGTACTGTCAAGGATGTCTGACAAATGCTTCATCCGGGATTTCCTCCAGACTTCTTAGGATGAAATAATAAGGAACATGGCTCGTGAGGGCAGCCACACCAACGCCAGCAGAGTACTCGTGTGGCTGGAAGAGAGCAGCAAATTCAGATTATCAGCCAGGCAGGTAGAGGTTATCCCTAGCTATGATGTTAACTATTAAGAGGACTTTTGCCACTCTTGCTGTTCCTCTCAAGAGGACAGACAGTGGCTTCTGCTACTGCAGCTTCTCCTGCAGCAGTTTGGGGTGCTGAGCCTCAACTCTTGTTCTTTAGGGAAGGCTCCTGTTTGAGTTGTGGGTGGGTTCATATGAGCTATAGATAGGTAGAGGCCTTCTGTTAGCATCCTTAATTTGGGCTGTGTTAATGAACAGAAATCTGTGAAATCTGTTTTAGTTCCCAACGTAATAGCCTCAAGGTTTCAACAAAGATAATAATATATGTTTTTCAACTCTTGTGGTCATCTTTAGAACCAGTTATCCAGGAAGTCTGTCCTGCACACTTGTGTTAGCAAGGATTTGAGCAGGTAAATGCAACACAGCACTGACCAGGTCCAGAAGGCATACACCTGTATTCCTCTTGTGCACAAAAATGGCTTTATGGATTCTTTCTCTCAGTGTACTCGTGAACAAACCATATTTTCAAATTTATTTTTTTTTTAGTAAACAGATAGACTATTCCTGTGTTATCTATGTGTGTATATGCATCTGCTGTCATAAAAAGCTTTGGAAAAAAATGTCTAAGTATATGGAGTAGAGTTCATAAATTGATAAGATATTCCTCTTAGGTTTTCTTAGAAAGTCACATTCTACTTTGTTTATCCCCAAAATATAGCTGGTTTATTATTTCTAGGGGCTTTCATTATGTATAAAGGCTCAATTGCATTAACCTGCCACACATACAAGGAAGAACAGTTCCTACCTCAGGAGGCCCGTTACCTCTGGGAATAATAGTTGACCTCTGTCAGTTTACAGGTTGTGTAATGAGGTGTTCAGAAGTGTGTGGATGTCTTTAAAAGTGTGACTTACTTGATTTGTGGCCTGTTAGTCTATTCTTTGCAGTGCTGAGGGGTTAGGATCATTCTTGCACTAGTATAAACTAATTAATTACACTGCATCTAAGGGAATGTCAGACTTTTTGACTTCATCAATAACAATAAAATCCCAGTGCTCCTTGCAGAATTGCTTTTCTTGTGAGGGTACTTTATACACAAGAAGTAGCTATCTCTAGACTGCTTATCTTCCCTTTCATGAGCATTTTAAACAGAACTATATAGCAAGCCCCCAGAGTTGTTAAAACCCCAGTGCTCCTGATGACCTGATTGTCCTGCTTTGATCTAATGCACAGCCTTCAAAAGCAAGGTTGTGCATTTAATACAGATCAAGTCTAACATGCTCAGTAAAATAAAGAGGCAGTTATGATATGGCAGTGTGTAGGACTTATCTGCAAAATGTTAAGAAATATTTAAGATTCTAACTTTTCTACTGCATGTAGTACATGTTTTCCTGAAGAATCTGTTCAAGTATATAGGGTTGATATATATATATATATATATATATATATACCTAAGATAACAGATGGTTTACCTCAGGTATGCCTTAAGATAACAGAGATTTGGAAAATAAATAAAATTTTGTTTTCAGAGTTTTAAGCAGTATGGCAAAAAGTCAGAATAGTGCCTGGGAAAAAAAAAGGCCAAAAAAAGAAATCAAAGTAGCTGGTTTTTACCTAACTTATTTCTGAGGAATTATATTCCTCACTGTCACAATTTTTTTCCACTTAGGGCCAGACTATTGTGCTCTTCAGGACCACGGCTGTGAACAGGAATGTGTTAATACAGATGATTCCTACTTTTGTCGATGCCAAGAGGGATTTACACTTAATCCAGATAAGAAAACATGTAAAAGTGAGTAATCCTCTGGACGTAATAAAGTTTATCTGCTTTTATTTCCTAAAACTGCTTTTCCTACTGAAAGTATAGAAGTTTTCTCTATAATTAAGGTTGAAACAAGTGTTTATTTAGAAACTTGAATTTTAGCTGTGCCAGTCATGCTGAAAAAATATACTGTTAGCTGGTTTTTAAACTATAATAGATGTTTTCAGAAGACATGTTTGGAAACCTGAGCAGTAATACAGGAACTAGAGTGGCTCAAAACCAGTAAATTTATTGCTTATTTGAAACTTTCTTTTTCTTTTAGGGACACAAACAGCTTTTATTTAAAAAAAAAAGTAAAGTAAGTAATCTTGCTTTCTCCAATTAGTTTAGCCAAAGACAGATGTATTTCATTAGCTTGGGAAAGTTTTGGATAGGTAACATAGCTATTAAAATCTAAGTCACACACAAAACATTTTCCTACAAAATATGTAAAAACAGAATCAGCCACTTCAAGGTTTTAAACCAATCACAGATGTTATTTACTTTAAACAGATTTTTGTGTTAAAACTCTTCTTGAGTGGGGGCCTGGAATCACAGCAGATTTTCAGTTTTGTGTTGTTAAAATTTAAGGAGAATATATTCACCAAAATAAACTTGCCTGACTCAGTTCTTGTGAGGGAGAATAGTAGTGCTGATATTTTATGAATAAGAAGCTTGCCTGGAGCAACATAGTTATTTTTATAGACCCTCATAGAGTTGATCTGGTTTTGGAACTATTGTCTTTCAGTCTCAAAGATGCATTCTCATTGAGCATCTTTGTCTACATGGTGCCATTTTAACAGCAATCCATGCTATTCTTGTGTTTATTATCTATATGGTAATTTAATACATTCAGGTTTTTATTGATTGGTTGTGCCTTGGTGAGCACAGGAACAAAAGAAAAGCATTGTGTTGAATATTTATTGCAAAAGATGTAATTGCTAATTAAAGGCAAATTGTAATTCCCATTTGGGTTATTTTTCTTTAACCTTAGAGGGCTTTGGATTTGGCTATAAACCTGATGATGTTTCTAGCATGAAGTTACTATTCCAGATCTTGTAATAATAAGGCTCATGACGGATAATCTTGTAAAATAATGCAGAACATTTGCATATATGCCCTCTTTATATATCAGGGATCATGCATCACTAGGAACTAGCACCAGGCATTCCTTCTTCACCACTACGTATGACTTCTGATGGGCAGGTCTATGGGATTCAAAACATCCTGTGCAGCCAAGTATTTGCAATGTGTTCTTAGATCCTCAGCTCACTCTTGGCTTTAAGAGGTGACCAAAGCACAGAATCCAGTCTGATTTAAGTAAAGCAAGTTTTTCTAAGCCGTTTTACTTAAGAAACCTTTATGGCTGGCTTGAATCTGTTACTGGATTTCCCTCAACAGAAGTAAACTTCAGCATGACTGTGAATTTAAATGTGTTGATGTGGAAGAGTCATTTGTGTGCAAATGTCATCCTGGATACACCCAACAACAAGAGGCAATACATGCAGAAATGAGTTTGTCTCATCAAGTGCAGCAAATAACTAAAAAGTAACTGCTGGAGGGGGCGAGGTGTGAACAGAATGAGAAAATGCTCCTGGGTCCCTTTTGAGAACTCTCTGAGCTTTGCAAACCTAGGCTAATGTGAAGTCCACCACAAGCCCAGTTCAGTGAAGTAATGCTATTGTGAGATGCCTGATCCTATAGAGAACTAAAGCATCATCTTCTTCAACCCAAATAGCTGGAAAAATGTGTTCAGCCAAGGTGATTAGCACAGTGGCATTGCTTACTGTTTAACATCTGTATCATTGCTATGGGCAGCACAACAGATACTGATGGATGCTGATATGTGGGGATATGTAGACACCTCTCTCCTCTATGTCTGTGCTTTCAGTGATCTGTTTGATAAAATTTCCTCTTTTATTAAGTATCTTACTAAACAAAGGATCAGTGTTGCACCAGAAAAATGCAATAACATTGCCCACTTGATGTAACCCAGTTATTAGAAGATACTTCTATTGCAAAGAACCATTTTGCACATAATCTGAAGTATTGGAAGCATTTTTTTCATAATGTACTTATGACATATTGTTCCAAAGGAACACTCAGTCACTGAAATTAAAAAGAAGTTGATAGGCCAAGGAATAATTATTTTTAAATAAATGTTTTGTTACAAAACCATATTTAGGGAAGCTTGGATGTGTTGCCCAGGCTGAGAAATTTTTAACAGTTATGGGTTTAGTCTGTTGCAAGTTGAATATCTAAAAATTATTGTCTCAAGACACTCATTCTTTTTAGGATGACTGAACCTTCCCCTGTCCCTTTTGCTTTTTACTTTTTTTTTTTTTTACACATGTAATGAAGCACAAATGATGACCAAATTTACAGTTATGTTAATTTCTAAAGCCTGGTGATTAGCAGCTTTGTCATTAGTCCACTCTTTGAAAAAATGTGTTGAAAAATTCTGACAGAACCCAGTTTATTTAAATGCTAAAACTCACGTTATTGTGGGTTTGTATTGTAAAAGACAGTGCCAAACAGATGTAATTCTTCACAGATATTGGAGGGGGAGGAGGTATTTTCTTTTTTTTCCATATTTTTGGTGTGCTCTGAGAGGTTACATAAGCCTCTTCATAATGAGGTAAACACTTGGAAAAAGGAGAATGTTCCAGCTGGAACTTGCTTTAGCTAGTAAAAGCTGACACCTCACCTCCACTTGTTCAAGCCAACAATATCTCTATCCTTGTATAATGGTAAATCTGGACAAATTATGCAAAATTATGCAAACTCATTGCTTAGTTAAATAAACTAATAAAAGCAATATTTTGAACTAAGTAATTTTACATTAAGTACAGATTTTTTTAAATATAAACGAATAGCTTCAGACATGCCTGCTCACATCTGTAAATGATTTGCAAATGAAGACAGAGGAGACTGTGTTTGTGTCTGATGGAACTCCACCACTTCTGATCAAGTTCAGCTAAAGTCATTTGGGCATATATAACTAAAAATAGCCATGAACAAGTTGGCAATTAAATGTTATAAGGAAGTTCAGTAGAAAGCCTTTTGCCTAAAATGTGCTTTTTCTGTACTTACAGAGGCAGCAGATTACAAAGTACACCTGTAAGTGCATGTGTCTCACCCAACTGCTTTCCTGTTCATACTATGAAACTGTGTAATTTTTAAACCTCTCTCTCCCTTCCCTCACCATTCATCTTTCACACAAGCAGTTACATACAAGACTAAAAAATTATTCTGTTTTATTTTACTTGGAATAGCAATAGGAAAATCAAAGAAAAAGGATCATATTAAGACACTCACACTCACAATATTTATTTGCCCCCTGCTAGGCTTCAAATGCTTGAACCTGTTGGCAGTTTTAAATCAGTGATTTCTCATCCTGTTGAAAACTAATTTACTGATTATGAAATAATCTGAAAGCCATCATTTCAAGAGTTACTAATATTCATACTTCCTGTCTGAGAAAATTTTATGGTGAACAAGAGTCTTGCTTTTTAAAGAAAGTGAGGATGAATCTGTGGGTAAGACCAAGCAGGACTTTAGGATTCTCCCTTCACTCCACTTTGGGTTGGTTTCCATTCGTAATTTTTGGCAAGGGTGATCTGAACTTCCTCAAGTTTGTCATCTGCTAAGTGGGGTGGTTGCATTAGCAACACTTTGGTGTTGTTAATTCACTCAGGTTACTCAAATAGGTGAGGAGACTTGGTAAATAAAAGGCTGTACTGCTCTTTTTTCTTTCCTCTGCAAAGGTATCATATACTAACTATACTGTCATACTGTATGCATCTAAACTTTGAGTGTGATTTCTTCAATTATTAACACAAATCATAGGTGTGGACCACTGTGCTGGAAGCAATCATGGCTGTGAGCAACTGTGCCTAAATACTGGTGTTTCCTATGTGTGTCAGTGCTCTGAGGGATATGTCATCAATGAGGACCTGAAAACATGCACACGTAAGTCTTGTGAGAAGCTCCTTGGTCTCAGCTCACCTGGGAATGGCTTCTGTCTTCATCCAGGGAAGAGAACACACCTTCAGTTTATTCTTACTGTCTGCATCTTGATAGTAGTTCAAAAAAATATTAGAAAGCAGAAACAAACAGAAAAAGGATTTAGGAAAGGATATGTGTAAAGATAACGAAATCATCATGTATTTAGAAAAGTTTTGGAAGATCTGTTCTGATCCCCAGCTGTTGACAGTTTTTCAGTCTCATGAGTGATGTGTCTGACTGACAGGTCATCTTGACAGCAGTGTCCCTCAGGCAGACTGCATCACTTACCAGGGGCAGGAGAAGTGAGAGTTCCAGACTGAGGTTTACATTTTGCTTGGGAACCCTTAATAAGTGAACTAAAACTGCCCTGATGGCACTCCACCTTTTATAAATGATCTCTGAGAATGCAGTTCAATGCATTTATATTTACTTGCTTGTATGTGGCAAATACAGTTTCATTGTTACATTTTTTTAATAACATCAATTGCTCCTACAGGAGTTGACTATTGTGCTTTGACTGATCATGGCTGTGAACATTTGTGTGTAAATGGTGACAGATCCTATACTTGCCAGTGTTTTGAAGGATACAGGCTCCGTAATGATGGGAAAACATGTAAACGTAAGTTACTATTCTGCAACTCAGAGCTACATCTTTATTACACAAATAGAAGAAATCTGTAAGGTAGGATTTTATTGCCCAAGTGCTGTTGACCAATGTAGTTTCAAATTCTCAAGGACTGCAAAAGTTCATAGCTTTTCCTTTGGTGTTGTGTTTGCCAGCAGTATGTCAGTACCTTTGGGCATGCTAAGGCATCTAAAGTGGTATTTAGTGCATACATTTAGACACCTGAATCAGACCCTAAATGTCAGTACCATTTAAAAAGTAGCCCTGAAATTGGAATGTTATGGATCCAAAGCTATTTTATTCTGACTTACATCCTTATATGGATATATATTTATATGGATACATGGATGTATTATTACAACTCTCATTTTCTTCTCAAATCAATATCAAACAGATATCATGTTTCTAAAGTCTTATATAGCATGAAGCTTGTGATATTGTTAATGGGAAGTTCCTGTTGTCCAGCATAGATTGAGTATGATTTCAAAAGAGATATCACAGTTGTATTACACATTTGACTGTATTATGCAGTGTTGATGAATGGCAGATATAAAAAAAAATTCATTGCAAATTTTTCTCTGTTTCTATATTTTTGATCACAAAATTATCAGAAGAATCAAGGATAAGTCTGAAAAATGCACAAGCACTATTTTGCAACTGTAATCCCAATAATATCCATAGATCTCATCAACATTTGCTGTTAAAAAACATACAGAAAAAAAATTATAATAATCCAGAAATTCCCATGACAAATTAAAAGCTCTTTATTCTCAGTCTGTTTATCACAGCAACACCCTGCTTTGTTATTCCATGCAAACAGAGACAAATTGTGATTGTCTCAGAAAGTACTGACACTCTATAAGCAAGTTAAATGTTCTGTCCCTGTAGAAGTCCAGAGGGATCTAGATAGATTGGAGCACTGGATAATAATTAATAAGATGAAAATGAACAAGTCCAAATGCCAGATTCTGCACCTGGGACAGAGTAACACCAGGTGTGAGCATGAAGTGGGAGAGGAGAGGTTGGAGAGCAGCCCTGCAGAGGGGGATCTGGGGGTGCTGGCTGGCAGCAGGCTCAGTGTCAGTCACAGGGACAAACCCCATTCCCTGCTGCAACAAACACAGCACATCCAGCCAGTCAAAAGAAGTTATTATCCCCCTGTATTCAGTGTTGGTGCAGCCTCACCTTGAGCATTGTATGCAGTTCTGGGCCCCACCATTGAAGAAGGATGGGAAGGTCATCTGGAGGAGGACAACAAGGCTGGTGAAAGGGCTGAAAGGAATGTCCTGTGAGGAGTAGCAGAGGATTTTGGGCTTGTCTAGTTTGGAGACAAGGAGGCTGAGGGGAAACCTCTGTCACGGTTTAACACTGGCCTGGCAATTAAACCAAGTGACAGACGCTCTCTATTAATCTCTCTCTCCTCCTTGATAAAGAAAGGAGAGAGAATAAGGGAGAGAGACTTACGGGTTGGAAACTAAACTACACAACTTTAATGAAACAGTAATGATAAATAGGAAAAATTACTAAATCTATACAAATATACAGGAAAATGGAAGCCACATTCCTCCCCCCTTTTCCCCCAGTAACTCTCATGTCACCACCAAGGCTGCAGGGCAGCCCTGGGAAAGTCCAGGCTGGACTCCTGGAATCAGCAGAGTCAGGATCTGGAGGCAGGAACACACAGATATGGGCTGGCACGGATCAGGACCACAGGCAGAGGAACGGATGGAATCCTTCCAGGATGCTGGGTGAAGGAAGGGAGGCAGGAAAGGCAGGAAGGGCAGGCAGCTGGAAGCTGGAAGCAGGAAATCAGGAAATCTGGCTTGGCCTTCGTGATCCCGCAAATTTATACTGAGTATGATGTATATGGGATGGAATACTCTGTTTGGTCAATTCTGGCATCTATCTTGTCCGTTCCTCCCCAAAGCAGGGCTGCAGATGGGACCTCTATTCCTTCTGGAGGGTAAAAGTTTTCCTCAGAGCTGAGCAGTGTCCTTGGCTCTGCACACCAGTCTCTAGCAGTAACTATAAACATCAAGTGTTATCAGTCCTAGAAGCAAACACTGTCTGAGAAACTTGCTGTTAATTTCAGCAAGTGCAGCTACTTACAAGAGACTTAGCTAAAAGCAAAAGTACAAGACAGAAAATCACCTTTATCCTGGCCCAAACCAGGACAACCTCATTGCTTTCTACAGGTTCCTGAGGTGGGGATGTGGAGAGGAAGTGTGATCTGATCTCCTCTCCCTGGTATCCAGTGGTAGGATGTGTGGGAATGGTTGAAAGCTGCTCCAGGGGAGGGTTAGGCTGGGTGTTGGGAAGTGTTTTGTTATGGAGGGGGTGGTCAGACACTGGCTGGTCAGACTCATGCTTCCTAGAGAGGTGGTTGACACCCCAAGCCTGTCAGTGTTGAAGAGGCATTTGGACAGTGCCTGACAACATCATTCAACTTTTGTTCAGACCTGACGTGGTCGGGCAATTGCACTAGATGATCATTATAGATCCCTTCCAGCTGAAATGTTCTAATTAATTCTAAGTCCTTGAAGGAAAATAACAGGTTTAGGGGCAGAAGTGAAAGCAAGATCCTATTTTATATATGATTAATAAAATTTTTTATTATTATTATTTTATTGTGAAATAGGAATTGTATTTAAACTTTACATCAGAAAACCCAACTGAACACCTGCCTTACAAGTTATAGCTGAGCTGACAATTTTCCAGAATTTCACAGCAGGATCACATAATTTGTCTTTCTCACTTCCTTTAAACGTTACATACACCAAACTTTTGTAATTCTGCCTTATGGAAAATGACAAACACTTTCTCACCTTAAGCAGGGGGGAAAAAAAGCATAACTATTTCAGGTTTGAGCAGGTTCATTACTGAAGATAAAAATATAATGGTAGAAAAATCTGTTTCTCATCAAAAAGTTTACTTAAAATGTGGATGTAGGATTTAGGTGCCTTTGGATCAAGAATCTGCATATTATGCACAAATAAAATTCTACAAACTGTAGAACTGGGACAGTGCAGTTTTACTTAGAAGTAAGGTTGTAAAATTAGTAGGACAAAGATGTATGTTTTTGTTACAACAACAAAAAGACGGGAGGTACTGTAAGTGGTTTGCACGACTGAGGCTGATATACTAGCAAGGGCAAAACCATTCAGTAGCTGGGAACTGTAAGACTTTGAACATTTTGTCCTTAACTAATACAATTTTTTTACCTGTTAAATTGTTCCCAGGTAAAAATGTCTGCAAATCAGTCAACCATGGCTGTGAACATATTTGCATTAGTACTGACAATTCCTACATCTGCAAGTGTCGTGAGGGATTCGTTCTGAGAGAAGATGGCAAGACGTGCAGAAGTGAGTGACTGGTGTCTATTGAACATTTTTGCATTTGCATCAGGCAAGGAAAGAAAGGTTTTTTTCAGTTCTGACTGGAAAAAAAACCCAAGCCCCTCCCTTTTGAGATACACATTTTTTTAATGTGTTTTCATTTGAATTCTCTATTTGTATCAATCATTCCCAGGACGAGACATCTGCAAATGGGTCAGCCATGGCTGTGAGCATGTATGTGTTAATGAAGGTGACTCTTATGTTTGCAAGTGCCATGAGGGTTTTCTCCTGAGAGAAGATGGGAAAACATGCAGAAGTAAGTACCCTGATAATTACACACAGTCTTTAATCTACACTGTGTAGATTTGTGGAAGTGTTGTAAAAAATATACCACCACCAATTTACTGTTATAATACAGGAGTAGTATTGTTGTACTTTCTAGAAGCTTGTAAGAGACTCTCAGGACAGAAATAGCATATTTATTAGCCAAACTTCCGTGACTGCAGACAAAAAAAGACTCAAAAGTTTCCAGGTGTGAAGATTTAGAAGTGTTTGTTGCCTAAATTTCTTCCCATTTCTTCCAGTGCTATCACTAGGCCTAATAAAAGCTATTACTTCTCCTTGTTTGATGCGTTTGCTGTAGATGTGTTTTAACCATTTATCATCAACTATTCTCAGATCAAGACATTTGCAGTTCTGTTGACCATGGCTGTGAACATGTTTGTGTTAATGCTGAGGAGTCATACATCTGCCAGTGCTATGAGGGATTTGTACTGAGAGGAGATGGAAAAACATGTAGAAGTAGGTATTCTTATACTTAATAGAAGATATTTTTTTTGTAGTTGGTACATTTGTAGACATGTTTTAAGTACTGGCAACCTTATTTTTTTTTTCCAGATAAAGATGTTTGCAATTCTGTTGACCATGGCTGTGAGCATGTTTGTGTGAATACTGATAGTTCATACATTTATGAAGGATTGTATTGAGGATTTTGTATTGAGGGAAGATAAGAAAACCTGTAAACATAAGTTATTTTATGTCACTGTATTGTTTGCACTCACAGGTCTACTGAAGAAATATATTTTGTGAGAGGTAGGTCTTCTAATGGGGCATTTTCCCTGACAAAAAGCAGGATACATTCTTTCTGTACAAGGAGCTTATTACTTTTAGTCTTTAAAGGTTTGCAGATGCTCTCATTCATCAAACTGTAGTAAATAAAATCTAAATTATTCCTAGATAAGGACATCTGCAAGTCAGTCAGTCATGGCTGTGAACATCTTTGTGTTAATAATGATGATTCATACACTTGCCAGTGCCATGATGGATTTGTACTAAGGCAAGACAGGAAAACGTGCCGAAGTAAGTAGCTTATCAGTAAAAGAAGAAATTTCATTTTCCCTTTAGTAGATAATTCACTGATTCATTGTGGTCAGAATGTAATATTGTTCTACTTAGATCATAAGAATTCTATGACTTAATTATTGTTTAAACTAAAGATAAATTTCAGAAAATCAGGCAATTTTATGGTTTGAACGTAGCTTTTAAAATGTGAATTAAATTTCTAGATTGAGGATGTTGAGCTTTAACCTTTAGCACAGGGTTATTTTAAAATGCCTCATTTTACTTTATGGGTTGAAGTTCTAATTGCCACTGTGTTGTTCTGTGATTATGCATGCAGATCATGACTTAAACTGTTCTTTAACTGCTAACTTTTACTTAGATGAGGATTTCTTCTTTATCTGCTATGATGGGATCTGCATTACATCTCTTTGTTACATCTCTTAAATGTAATGCTTGTTGAGTTAGAAGATTGTCCTCTGTCTTGAGAATTTTTTTACTGACAGCATGAGGCCTCCAGGTAATTTGGCTCAGACTGACATATCTTGTAAAGATATGTTTTTCTTCTCCACATATTAAACCGAAGTATTTTGCTGAAAAGTCAGTCTGAACTTGTCTGTCAATGCCTGCTTTCTATGTGAAGGTAGTTCTCCATTAGCAACTGAGGGTGGGTTTTTGTGTGTGGGTTGCAGTGGAAAAGAAATAGGGAATTCTGATAGATGGCTCAGTTTCCTTCCGTACTTTCTCCCCATCTATCCTTCTTGAAGAGGATTTAAATAACTGGTTTTAACATTGCAGTCACACGAATCCTTCCATCAATTTTCAGCAATACCAGCTAGAATTTGTTTATCCTTACTTTTAAATAAGTAGTTCCTATTCTTCTGGGGTTTGCTTCTGCAGACTCTTAGAACTGATGTAAAGTTGCTAAAGAATTATTTTGCCTTGTTCCCTGTGGTGTTTTGTTTAATTTTGTTTTTAGCAACATGTATTGGTGCTTAAGACTGTACTAAAATATTCCCTCCTTTCACTGTTGCTGCTCTCAATGTAAAGTCCTTCTCCTAAATCTAGCCAGATTAATTCTAGAATTATTTATTGCCAGTGGGAGGCCCCCAAACTGTAAAATTCTTTCTGCTGAGATGGTAAAGAACTCAGGCTTACAAGGCAGCTTACAAGCTGCCTATCATTTAACTAGCCAGGGATTTGCTTTCAGTGTGCAGTTTTCCATCTTTCTTTGCTCATGGGATTACACTCTCCCCCTCCCCCCTAGTCTTTGTATTTATAAAAAGAGCTTAACTGGAAAACTAAATTTAATATTATGTAAATATTCCCAGGAAAGGATATTTGCAAATCTGTCAACCATGGCTGTGAACACACTTGTGTTAATGCTGGTGATTCATTTGTTTGTAAGTGTCAGGAGGGATTCCTGCTAAGAGAAGATGGGAAAACATGCAAAAGTAAGTAGTCTGATATTTATTAGCATACTCTTCTCCTGCACTTATGGTTGTATAGAAATGCATTAACCAGCAAGAGCTGTCACCTGTTTTCAGATAAAGATCTTTGCAAATCAGTCAACCATGGCTGTGAACATGTTTGTCTTAATACTGATGATTCATATATCTGCAAATGCCATGATGGGTTCCTACTGAGAGAAGATGGGAAAACCTGCAGGAGTAAGTAGCATGAGAACTTAATTTGATGAATTACACAAATAATCAAGGTCTCTGCTGATGTATGTTAACTACCAGCTCTTCTGTTTGCAGACAAGGATGTCTGCAAGGCAGTAAACCATGGCTGTGAACAACTTTGTGTGAATAGTGAAGATTCCTACATCTGCAAGTGTCATGAAAAATTCATACTGAAGGAAGATGGAAAGACATGTAGATGTGAGTAGCTTGATCTGTAAAAGTATGAGGCTCAAACTTTTATTTGAGGCTTTTAAGCTGTTGTGGCTGTGAGCATTTCTATGTGTGTATGTTTGTGATTTCCAACTATTTGAGCTGGTTAATAAGAGATACTATCTCTCCCTAACAAACCTCACCTCACCAAATCCATCCACTCAGATAAAGATGTTTGCAACTCAGTTGACCATGGATGTGAACATACTTGTGTTAATACTGATGATTCCTATATCTGCAAGTGTCATGAGGACTTCATACTGAGGGAAGATGGAAAAACTTGTAGAAGTAAGTTCTTTAATCTTTGTTTGGTACTTCCTCATCTGTTGATGGAATACACTATCCAATGGCAGTGTGTTATTTGTGTCTTTAGAATCAACTCAAGTTGAAGTGAGCTACTTCATGGAAGATTATTGCCTTAGTTTTTTTAGATTTTGTAGAAGCTATCTACCTAGCTAACTGTGATAAATAAAATTTTCATTATTCCAAGGTAAAAATATATGCAAAACATTCAACCACAGTTGTGAACATGTCTGTGTTCCAACTGGTGATTCATCCATGTGTCAGTGTCACACGGGATTTATATTGAGGTGAGACAGGAAAACATGCAGGAGTAGCTGAAACTTACATGGGGAACATATTTTTTCAGGCACAGAAGAAATAACAGAATTAATTTCACTAAACATGTTCATGCCTGCTTTGTGTTTGAGAATTTGCATTTCTCTTAACAATTCTCAGGTAAAGACCCGTGTAAATCTGTTGACCATGGGTGTGAGCACGTGTGCATTAACAACAACAGTTCCTACAGCTGTCAGTGCCATGAGGGCTTTGTCCTGAGACAAGATGGGAAAACGTGTCGAAGTAAGTAACTCAGGATGCCTCTCAGCAACTCTTCCCTCACGTTGCCACATCAATGAACAAAGGTGTTGCACTCCTCATTCTTCAAATATAGTGTTTGGAGTCCTTGAATTTATAAATATGTTAAATAGAATACATACAAATATTTCAATTTTTCCTAGATGAAGATGTCTGCAATTCAATTGCCCATGGTTGTGAGCATATTTGTGTCAATAATGAAGATTCATACATCTGCAAATGCCATGAGGGATATGTACTAAAAGAGGATGAGAAAACATGCAGAAGTAGGTACATTTTATTTTAAAAACATTTGTTTCTTCAATTTCTAAAGTTACTTGATCACTCTTCAAAAAATGCCTCACTTCAAAAATGATCTATTATTTGAAAGCTCAAAGCATATGTGAGTGTGATGGAAAATGTTTTGAACAACTAAGTTTATGCTCTTCTAAGCAAAAAACCTAACAAACCAGGACAGTTGTTTTGGTATAGCAGCAAGTATGATAATAATTCTTACCAAATATCAGGAAAAAAAGTCAAAGTCAAATCTTGTTATCAAGGAATGTGCTCTTTAATCTGATTAATATATTGTGGAGCTTTAATCTTTACATACTGCTTTTAAAAACTTCATTAATTCTATTCACTTATCTTCTAATAAGGCATGGTTAGAGTATGACATGGTTTATCTCATCACCTCTTAATACTTGGAGGAGAAATTCTTCTACTGAAAATCAGTGAAAATATGGATGCCTTAGCTGAGGAGACTGTTATTGCCAAAATAATGGCAGCATATTCATGGTGATCTCAATCCTAACTAAAACCATTCACCATGATCTGCTGCCCTGTCCTGACTTAGATAATGATATTGAGGTGGTTTTTGATACTCATATTCATTGCATTTCCATTGCCTTAGTACACATGACACATCTTTTCCCCAGATATCTACAGAAAGGAATTCTTGAACAGTAGTTTTAAAACAGAGATATTGTCTAAGAAAAAAAGCCCAAGTTTTAAAGCTGAAAATTCCTTGCTCCTACACTGACTTGATAACAGACATATTCAGCAGTTTCTGGAGTCAAAGTAACTTCTTCTGCATAGTTCTCATTTTACAAACATCAGAAATGAGTGGAGCTCAGAGTTAATTTGGTCCAGACTAAGATTTACATCTTACATTCCTGAACATGGCACATTCTTCCTGAGAGTCATATTGATCAAATAGGAGGATCTATCTATCTGTCAAGCCAGCCCCTTGCACTAAGCACTCAAGTTGATGCCTGCTGGAAAAGACACGTAGCAGAACCAGGCTGCAGGTTCAGACATTCTCCAGTCCCCATACTCCCTAATCTTGTCAGGGATGCATGGTGCCTACAAACTGCCTTGATATTTACATGCTCACTTGCCAAAAAGTATGAGGACTCACTGCTTGTCAGTCTTCTGACCGACTCCTAGCTTTAAAAGCTAAACCAGGAAAGGTTAATTTCAGAAATACATAAGCCTTCTAATTACAAGATTGTTAGAGAATTAAAAAAAAATTACAAACTATTCTGATCCATGTTTAGCATCTAGGCTCAGTTCTGGTATTTACTCTCCCATCTATATTTTTTGTACTGCTTTTCTGCCACTAGAGGTTTAAATTTGTGCTATAAAAACTCTGTTGTCTGAATTTGGTCCCCAGGCTTGACCCTCGCCCTAACCTTTAGGGCAGGCTAGCTAACCCTTCTCACTCAGACTTCACCAAGCTCTTAGGCTTTTGCCTCTCTGTTCCCTGCCACTCCCAACAGAACTAGATTTTAATCTCATATATGTATGGCTTCACTGACTCATTTCTTTGTACCACTTTTACCTTTTTGCTACTTCTGCAGCACAAATGCTAATGTCACTCTTCAATGTCTTTCAGTGCTGATCAAATACACAAATGTAAAGTTAGCATATTGGCCTGTCCCTGGAAAAAAAGATGGAAACTGTTTCTGTATTCTAGCTATACTCTTCAGTTAGGCAGTTCTCTCCACTTAACAGTAATTCATGAAATTTGCTGCTTGTTGCTGTATTTTTAAGAATTGCAATAATTCTGCAGAGCAGTATGCCTCAGTAAGTATTCACTGTGATTATATTTTTGTTAAACTCTCAGCCATAGGCACCCTCTTAGCTTTTGATATAGATTGTACACAACATATTAGACACACTGGTAAGGTTGGATGAAGTAGGAACAAGGTGCCCTAGATGATCTCTGAGTTTATGCAGTCCCTGGCTATCTAGGTCCCCTTATCAGATATGTGGAGTGTTTTCATCATCTGAATACTCTGCTGCTGTTTCACAGGATGCACTGAAGGCCCAGCTGACCTGGTGTTTGTCATCGATGGCTCAAAAAGTCTCGGAGAGGAAAATTTTGAAAGTGTAAAACAATTTGTCTCAGGAATCTTGGATTCACTTGAGATTTCACCCAAAGCTGCTCGGGTTGGTTTGCTTCAGTATTCCAATGAAGTTCGCACAGAGTTTACATTAAAGCAGTTCAGCTCAGCCAAAGACATGAAGAAAGCTGTGTCACAAATGAAATACATGGGGCGAGGCTCCATGACAGGACTGGCACTGAAGCACATGTTTGAGAGAAGCTTCACTGAAGCAGAGGGAGCAAGACCATTTTCAGCAAATGTCCCTCGAATCTCCATTGTGTTTACGGATGGACGGGCCCAGGATGAGGTCTCCATGTGGGCTGCTAGAGCAAAGCGAGGTGGTAAGTGAAGATGGTTTTGACTTTTGGTGGGTTTTGTTAAGAGATATGATAATAATATGGATGTGCTACAGAGTGTGCTGATCAAGAGAACATTTGCCATAGCAGTCCAGCTATTGACCACTGTAGCAGAACATTGGATCTTTGGTGTTCACAGGAGGCTTTGCTACAAGGCATGCAGCTCAACCCTAGTGCAGGAGCCATGGTGAGTGTCACACCACTGGGGTTCTGTTCCATCCACAGGTAATGGTACTAAACCTCTGGCATGCCATGCAGTGCCCTGAACACACCCACTAAGGGACAGGACATTTGAGACAAAGATTTTGCAACAGAGAACATGTCCCTTCAAAACAGAGATGTCTGTGCTCCTGAAAAAAGCTATTATAATAACTGGTTAATTTCATATGTTCTGTATTTTTAACCAAATTTACAGTGCTCGTGTTGTTCAGGAAGGAGGATGGGTCCTCTTAGAAAAGGATGTGGCTTCAGTGCTTTCTTGTCTTTCTGTTCCTTATCATGTGACAGGCTGAAATGTTACTGAATACTGGTGATTTTTAATTTAGAATATGTCTGGGCAGAACTCTGTTCTCTAGAACACCCATACTACAAATCAGAAATTTTCAGTTGTTCTGCAGAGTCAACTGAAAATCTTAGAAACTTTTCAATAAAATGAAGGATTCCTTTTTTCTTTCCAACATGTGTTCTCTTTTATGAGAAAGTGTTTTAAGAACCATGGCTGATGTCCCACAACACAGAGAAAATAGCCAGACTTTAGAAGATGCTGCACATCTTTTTTCTGTAGTTGTTTTATTGGCTAGATATCAATCATAGCTTGGTACATGATTAGCATTGCTTTGGTCAGGACTGATACCTCTCTGTAAGAAGGGAAAAATGCCTAAGGATATGAGAAAACCATAAGCTAACAGGGGGGCATTACAAGTAACAAAGTGGTTGTAAAATTATTTATAATATTTTAAAACACAACCAAATATTTATATGCTAACTAGTAAGATCTGGGGAAGTGCATAGAAGATTTACAGGACTGAAGGAGGGAAGAAGTACAAGCCAGCCTTGGTACTTGCTGAATGAAACCTCAGCTCTGGACTGCTGACACTGATATTTGTAATGCTACAAGCCAAATCCATCCCCTGTGTAATTGCTGTGTAGGCAGTGTAGTAATGCTGAATATGAAATTGGCCTTGAATGCTTTATCACTGATATCTCCAACTCTGTAAAAAGCAACAGACCTCAGCATGACTGGTCCATTCATTAAGTTGAATCAGCTTCTGGTGTTTTACTTTGCTGGCTGAAGAGCAATGGTAGGCAGATTCATGAGGAAAAGTAAGGAGATGCCTACATTAAAAGCTAAGGAGTTGGAAGATGCATATTTTATGATGTGATCAGGCCCAGGGTTCTTCAGCAAAAGGGGTAGAGTTGCAATTCAGTGAGTGTGTGGCTGTTACTACCCCGTGATAATAAAGATATATCAAACCTCCTCATCCCAAGTTTTCCATGAAAACAATCAGCTGAGAAGGCAGGTGAATCTTATGAAAAAGCTTGAAATACAATGAAGCAAATAGTAGTATATGAATAACAAAATCAGTACGAGTTGTGGATACTTCCTAATGAAATGCATCAGATCAAATGTTCATGAGAATAAAGAAATAATTTAAAAAGGCGATACTGGAGATCACTATTCTGTCTATTTATTACTTGTTTAAAATCTGGCCAGGGGGAGAGCTGGGAACCGCTTTCTCCTTCCCTCCTTTCAGAGTGAAGAAAACTACAAGTATGCATTTACTTTCTCCCTAGCACCTTTGCTGGGGAAATACTTGTTCCAAGCATCCCTGTTGTAAGGTTATTTCCCTACTGGCCCCGCAAGTCACTTCTCCCCTGTTCTTACCCACACAGGTCTGGGAGCCTTTGTGTAAACCTCACAGCTTACCAGTGTTATTTAGACTGCATGTATCTAATCTCAACATGCTCTGAGGATTTTGGTGAAACACTAAGCTTTTATATTTTTCACAAAAAAATTACTGCCATCGTTCAGGATTCTGGCCCAATTGCTAATATATAACAGGTCTTCCCTTCAACCCAGTAATTAGCTTTATTCTACACACCTACATATGTAGGCACACACAAACCAGGAACTTTAAGCTCAACTGGGAGGCTGATGTGATTCTCTTTGATGTTTTGCAGTAACCCTTATGTGTTCTTTTACTATCAGTAGTGGTCAGACAACTGTTATCTCTTAACTTAAAATCTATCTGCCAATTTACAGCAAAGCAGTGAGTTCCTACACATCTCTCAATCACTAAAGCATATTAAGCCTTCTTAAAACCAATTTTGAAGTTAAACAGTATATACATTTGCTGTGCTCTCCCGTTCTCTCTCTCTCTTACTAATGCTCATATTTTCCTTTCATGGAGAAACAAGGGTTTAGAACTGCTCAAGTAATAATTATGTGCAATTTCTTTTGAATCTAGGTATAATTATCTATGCTGTTGGAATAGGAAAAGCAATTGAGGAAGAACTGCTGGAAATTGCTTCAGAGCCACCATACAAACATCTCTTCTATGCTGAGGATTTTACAGCTCTGGAGGACATAAGTGAAGAGCTAACAGCCCAGATCTGTGAAGGTATTCCACTTTCACTGAGGTAGAAAAGGAAGGGATGCTTATAGATTTTTTGCAGACCACTAGTGTTATAGTATGTAGGTCACAAATCATTGGTGTCAGAAATGCCTGACAAGGCATTTGTCACTCATTGCAAGGCATATGTCACTCAAGGTAATTTTCCTGCCCTTTAATATTTGAGGAACATATACCATTAATCTATCACCAGGTAAAGGCTTATAATAATGGTCTTTATTTTCATAAAATGTACAGTTCTGTGCTGGAAGGTTTAACTGCTCCCTTCTCTTTCTTTTTCTGCAGTCAAATCAGCCGTATGCTGAACCCTGCCCCACCAAAGAAGCATGATCTGCTTCATTAGGAATGCGGGATAATAATCAGGGATTTATAATGTCTTAGTGAGAGCAAAAATCACTCTTTAAGACCAGTGGCAAGAAACCTAAACCACAGCAAAGCAAATCATCAGGAGTTGTGTGTATTTATAGAAGACTCCAAATAGTTCATTGAACACACATTCACACCAACAAAGAGTGGATCTCAGTTATTTATAAGCTCTTAAGTTTTGCTCCACAAATGTGGAAGGTTTTATTTTCCTCACTCTGGCACAAGTAGCCTCTACATACACATTACCAGCTGAAGTTTTAGAAGGGGTAGGGAGGAGAGGGAATGTGAGCTGGGGCAAAATCTGTTCAGCCAGGGAGAGGTCAGCAAGTCTTTCCCATTCCCACAGTTCCAGGACTCTATTTGTACATTCAAATTGGTACCTGAAGCAAAATTCAGAAACGTCACTGTGAATAATAATCTAGAATTCTTCAAGATTAATTCCTTTTCACTAGCTTTTACTTGGCTGGAATTAAATGCAACCAGGTTTTATTTTCTTCTTTAATGTTACTGTGTAAGTCTGGCTGGCAAGCAGCAATGCATTTCTTCCTCATACAGATATCAAGGAAGAACCTGAAAAAAAAAAAAAAAAGAATATGAGGATACTAATTAGCTTGTATATTTTTTGTGTTTCTTTCAGTCCTAAGAATTCTTAGTTCTATATTTCTGTAACACAAAGTACTATGATAGCATGTAACCAAGTCTGTTCAATTAACAGATTAGCTTGCTGATGACAGCCTGTCACCTCAAAAGCTTGGGGAGATGCCAAAGCCAGAACTATCTGGCAACTGGTGTACTAATTCCCTCATTTGCAAACTCAGGCTCAGTGATGGTAATTGCATTCCTCAGGCACCCACAGTAGTGTTTAGGAACAGCGATTTTTTAATGCTTGCTTTGGTTGGTTGGTTTTTTTAAACTGCATTGCTTACCATATGAAAAATAAGTAAATCCTGCCCCTTTGTGGCTGTTTCTAGACTGGGCAGAGCTGGTGCCTCCCAGCTTCTGCCTACCTGCTCTCTCACCAACAGGCAATGCCTCAAACCTGTGACTTGAGGACTGACACAGCCTTGTTTTTCTGGACACTCCAGGCCATTGCTCATCAGTTCACTCCACCAGAAATTCTGCCTCCAAGCTTCTTACACAAACTGAACTTTCATTTTTTGTTCCTGCTTCTGTTTTGGTGTACAACCTAATATTTTTCCCTCCCTTCCAATAGCAATAATTTCATTTCTACTCCAGCCTTGTTATTCAGCTGAGGCTTTTTGAGGCTCCAGCCTGGGAGGGCAGTGGGGACCCTCTGAACATCCACTGACAGAGCCTCTCATCCCACCTCAGCTGCGGATGGGCTGTGTATTTCCAAGCAAAGCAGAAATCCTCCAAATCTCTTTTGGGGTAAGGCTTTCCCTTTTATTCTGGAAGAAAGCATCAGCCTTGTAGAATAGGTGCTGATTATTCTTGATAACCTCTAGTTAAAAAGAAAAAAAATTATTTTCCTCTTAATAAGAGGAGTTCAGTTGGAAAGGTCCCATACATTGCCTTGCTTAATGTTAATTTCTCATCTGCCTGGAAGCACTAACAAGGCTACAGCAATGTCATACATAATACATTCACCATGATTGCTTCTTCACCCCTGTTCTGAGCATGTACATCATGGGAGCCTTTAGTTACACAGACAGGTACTATTTTTGTCACAAGACCCCAGCCCTGATCAGATGGCAGTACTCACCAGCTTGCTGGTTAACCTTCTGTTCTTCTGAATTGCAGCTCTTTATCACTGCTGTGAAGTCAGCCACTGCTTTTGAAGACTCACTTTTTTGAAGACTCTCACAAACTTTTCCTAATTAAATACTTAAAACACTAAAAACAAACACCCAAGTTAGCGCTGTTCCCCAACAAATTTTACTATTTTTATTCATTGTACAACTTCACCAAGGGACTTAGAGTTAGAAGCCTCTGTCCACTACTTGTCTGATTATTCACAGCTTTTACGGAGGTCTTAAGATCAGATATTTTTGGGCCTCAGCCAGTTTCTGGAACCTGATGAGGAGTTTCTGAAATGCCCAGTGACTGTCCCAGACTGGAGACCTTCTGCTACACCTTTACCAGTGTGTACCTATCAGTCTCCTTTCCCATCCATTACAGCTGAAACTTTTCAGGTCAGTTCCTCTGCCCTTCCTAGACAGCCTTCACATGAGCCTACAGGTCTTAAATGACTTCTAGGGCAAGTCATTAGCCAAACACTCAACATTCATCTTTCCTGTTTCTTCCCTCCTGCACTGGAAATCTCACCATCCTTGTTACCAGTGTTCTTCTGCTGGAGTCCTCAGTTTTGTTCTTTACCTTATGATCTCATCCCACACCTCTCTACCATGAAGTCTTCTCCAAAATGGAAAAGGGGAAACATAACTCCCATTTTCAAAAGGGGAAAGGAGAAGATCCATGGAACTACAGGCCAGTCATTCTCACCTCTGTGCCCAGTAATATCATGGATCAGATCCTCCTGGAGGCACTGATGAGGCAGAAGAATAATGAAGAGGTGACTGGGTGTGATCAACACAGCTTCACCAAGGGCAAATTGTGCCTGACGAACTTTGTACCCTTCTTGAAAAGGTCACAACATCAACAGACAAGGGAAGAGCAACCAACATCATTCACCTGGACCTGAGCAAAGCCTTTGACACAGTCCCACACGACATCCTGCTCTCCAAGCTGGTAAAACCTGGGATTGAAGGATGGACCACTTGGTGGATTAAGAACTGGCTTGATGGCTGCACCCAAAGAGTGGCTGTCAATGGGTCCATGTCCAAGTGGAGGCCAGTGACAAGTGGAGTCCCACAAGAATCAGCACTGGGACCAGTCTTGTTTAACATCTTGGTTGGTGACATGGATGGTGGCACTGAGTGCACCCTCAGCAAGTTCCCTGATGACACCAAGCTGTGTGGTGTGGCTGACACGCTGGAGGGAAGGGATGCCATCCAGAGGGACCTTGACAGGATGGAGAGGTGGGCCCATGCCAAGCTCATGAAGTTCAACAAGACCAAGTGCAAGGTCCTGCATCTGGGTTGAGGCAATCCCAAGCACTGATACAGGCTGGGCAGTGACTGGCTTGAGAGCAGCCCTGAGGAAAAGGACTTGGGGGTGCTGGTGGATGAGAAGCTCAACATGAGCCATCAGCGTACATGTGCATCCCAGAAAGCTAAATGTATCCTGGGCTGCATCAAGAGAAGTGTGGCCAGCAGGTTGAGGGAAGTGATTCTCCCCCTCTACTCTGCTCTCATGAGACCCCACCTGGAGTACTGCATCCAGTTCTGGAGCCCCTGTTACAGGAGGGACATGGACATGCTGGAATGCATCCAGAGAAGGCCCACGAGGATGATCAGAGGGTTGGAGCATCTGTCCTATGAGGACATACTAAGAGAGTTGGGGTTATTCAGTCTGGAGGAAAGAGGGCTCCAAGGTGACCTTATTGTAGACTTCCAGTATCTGAAGGGGCCTACAAGAAAGCTGAGGAGGGACTTTTTAGGATGTCAGGTAGTGATAGGACGGGGGGGGAATGGATTCAAACTAGAGGAGGGTAGATTGAGATTGGAAGTCAGGACAATCTTCATGAGTGTGGTGAGACACTGGCACAAGTTGCCCAGAGAGGTGGTAGAAGCCCCATCCCGGGGAGTTTTTAAGGCCAGGCTGGACAGGGCTCTGAGGAACCTGAGCTAGTGGGAGGTGTCCCTGCCCATGGCAGGGGGGTTGGAACGAGGTGATCTTAAAGGTCCCTTCCAACCCTGAAAATTCTATGATTCTATGAAAATCTGAGTTCCTTCACCAGCAAGTTCCCAGCCTTTTTGATACATTAACACTTCAGTTCTGCCCACTAACTCCGGTCTTCCTCAACCAGTGATCTCAGGCAGAAAGGGACCTGGGAGTTTGGGTCATCAGGAAGCTGAACATGAGCCAGCAGTGTGCCCAGGTGGCCAAGAAGGCCAATGGCATCCTGGCCTGTATCAGGAACAGCGTGGCCAGCAGGTCCAGGGAAGGGATTCTGCCCCTGTACTCAGCCCTGGTGAAGCCACAGCTTGAGTCCTGCGTCCAGTTCTGGGCCCCTCAATTCAGGAAGGATATCGAGGTACTGGAGCAGGTCCAGAGAAGAGCAGGGAGGCTGTGAAGGGATCCAGCACAAGTCCTGTGAGGAGAGGCTGAGGGAGCTGGGGGTGCTCAGTCTGGAGAAGAGGAGGCTCAGGGGAGACCTCATCACTCAAAGGAGGGTGTAGCCAGGGGGGGGGTCGGTCTCTTCTTCCAGGCAGCTTTCCGTAAGACAAGAGGGCATGGACTTGAGCTGTGCCAGGGGTGGTTTAGGTTGGATATTAGGAAGAAATTCTTTAGAGAGAGGGTGATCAGGCACTAGAATGGGCTGCCCAGGGAGGTGGTGGATTCTCCATCCCTGTAGGTTTTTAAAAAAGAGACCGAATGTGGCACTCAGTGCCATGGTCTGGGAACTATGGCAGTAGTGGGTCAAAGGTTGGACTTGATCTGGGACCATTTCCAACCTGGCTGATTCTATGATCTCTGTTCATTCTGTGTTCTCATGCTCAATCATTCCAGTCTTCACTTAGAGGACCTCATCTCCATTCCAGTGCAACTTAGCACAGCTACACATTAACCTGCATCTGTCAAAATTCACCAGACCAACAGAGATCCCGATACCAGAGCAAACCTGTGGGGCCCTGCAGCATCTTCCACCTCCCTTCTGCATCTTCCTGGCATATCAGGAAACTTTGCACCATCACCCTTTACCCTGATGCACTCACTTTCAGTAAAGGAACTCTGGATATATTCACTGGGATATGCAGATGCTTCATCCAATCCCCTGGCATAGCTGATCAAGTCGTGCAGTTAAATGTATGTTCTTCAGCTCATCTAGGCCCTACAGTTAATCGAAGGTGAAGCATTTATTTTCTGGAAAGCACCAGTTCTTAAGGAACCAAACTGCCTCTACACCACCCTCTTGCGGCAAAAAACGTGAGCAAAGGATGACTCGAGGTGTATACCAACATGTCAAGCAGGTTTACGTTTTTCTCCAGGTACCCTTTAACTAAAAAGATGGGTATGTGGAGTCTAAAATAAATTCCTATATTTTAAAGGCTGTTCTTCATAAATTACAAGCTTGTATTTTTGCTTTTAAGTTTAATGCATAAGATAAAATCTACTGCACCCTTCTCACTTAAATACTTCTCTCTGATCAATTTCCCATTATAAAGCAGAAAACTGCGGAGTAAGAAATGTCTTCCTTCTCCAAGCAGTTTTTATTTATATTGAGCTTGCCCCAAAAGAGTGATGCATGACGATGAAAGACACGTTTTTCTCTTAAGGACATAAAGGAGGCTGCTGTTATTTCTGATAGTTTCACTACTGTTCATAAAGCACCTCTGGTTTTGGTAGAGTTCCTCTGGTAGTCTGAGTTGAAGGGCAAGTCCTGGAGTTTCCATCAACAATGGACACCTCCTAACTGCATGGGTATGAGGCATTCTCCATGTGTTACAAGAGACAAACTCCCAAATTACTGTTAACACACATCTCCCTTTCTAGGGAACATGAACATTTTTATTGTGTCTCTTGTGACCTCATTTCCTTCGGCACTTTCTTTCTACCAGCCTTGAAAGAATCAGCTCACCAGCAGGATTCATCTTCTGGGAGACTACGTAAGACTGGTCCACAGCCTTCAGGTTGGCTGCTTGAACTCACTGTCCTGCTGTCTCCCCAAATCTTTGCTAAGTTGCTTCTTAATGCTGCCTTCTGTAAAGAACTCCAACAATTCACCTACGGGAGAATTGTTCATTACCTGCCCCTTCCTACCCCCCTCCAGGCCTCCCTCCTTTCTGCAATTCAACTCTGCACAGAAAAAGTTGAGATACTTTAACAAATGCATGGCTGCCTGCTTCTTACACCATCCAAATTAATTACTTGATGGGGAAACTTCTGTTTCAACACCGTGCTTGCTATGTTGAGGCTTGTTCAGCTTTCAGTCACTTTGCTCAGGAGCCTTCACAAGTCCCTTTCAGTTCTGCAACCCACAGCTTAAATCATCTATACAGTATATACAGCCTAAAAGCTCAGTTCCTTCACACCTTTGTATCCCAGTCCTCTCTGTGAATGATCCTCACTGCATTCAGTAAGCTTACTCACTAATTAAGATCTCAGTGCATGTGAGTAGAAAAATCACTGTATACTTAAGAGGGTCTGATTTTTAGACTTTTGGGGGTGGTTTCCTGCAGGATCCGAATCAACCACAATAGCCATCACAGATGTCATTGCCTGTCCCAATCTTGCAGTACACTACAAGTATCTCTTTGAAGACAGTCACACTCACCCAACAGGAACAACAGGTAATCAGGTTACCTTACTTTAGAATGATCCAGACCACTGTATGAATATAATGGCCTAAGTGTTATGTACTGTTTTCCAGCACTTATAAGAGCATACCTTTGGATGTTGACCTGTTTTGAGAACAGGAAACTGTATTAAACCTGCTCTGCATTTATAAGTCCTTATAATTTCCTCCCCCACCCCATTTAATTTATTCAGCATTTAGCCTACAGTTGATGGTTTCTGTTTTTCAGCAAAATCTTCTAAAGATAAAGAACAGTGCAAATGTGAAAACCTTGTGACGTTCCAGAACTATGCAACCAATGAAGTTAGAAAACTCACACAGAGATATATCCTTTCAGAATAATTGCTTCTTACATATAAGAGGCAAGCTAAAAGAAATGCATCAAGAAATGACAATGCATCAAGTCTAAGCTGCCTCCATAGCTCATTAGTGTAATGAGAAGTACTTAACAGACATTAATCTCCAAGAAGCAAGGCTTTTCAGACTTGAAATCTGCCTTCCCCTCATAGAAAGGACCAAAATATTAGTAAGGATCTTAAAATTCAGTAATCCCCAACAGTAACACTTTCAGGGACAGGTAAGAAATGACTGCTCAAATGCAAGAGTAACACTGCTTTGGGTTATTTCTTCAGATGGCTTCAAAGTAGCATTTACTGATTACAGGGGTCAGAAGAGAGGTGTTCCTCTTCTGAACTTCTTGGTAAAGAACCAGATGCAGCAAGTCATTTAAACAATACTCCAAAAGAAGAAATTCAGAGGACTGAAGTCTGATTAATTTTGCATGAACAGATACACAGATAAAAGTTGTGGTTTTAAAGTGCAGTAAGATTACTACACAGAGCAGTGTAACACAACTGTTAATGAATGGGGCTTCACACAGCTTTTGAGAATCTGCTGGTTTTGAGAAGCTGATGAAACCAGAACAAGAAAATGTGGGGGAGTGTTATATCAGAAACTATTGGGAATCGAAGAGGGTAAAAAAGAGGAGGAACAAGAACACGTTTATGGACCACAGCAACAGCTGACACTGTTTTACTGTTAATGCATACCATCATTGCTCTTTCCTTAACTTTTGTCTACTGGAAGAAATGACAAAGAGAATGGAAGACTTGGAAAGCAGGCTAAAACACTGATGAAAAGTTTAAGTGTATACTACACTGTTTATTTATACATACGAATCTGTCAGAGCTATTTTCATAAACTGGTTAAAAAATAAATCCTTGTTCCTGAAGTTGAAAAGATTATTTTGGATCCCTGCATCTACGTATTGTTGTCTTGCATTGGCTGCTGATAAGAAATGTTGAAAATTTTATATATGTAAGCAATTCAGCAACTATCAAGAACTCTAAGCACAACTGAACAAATAAGCTACGCAAAATAATAAAATGCTGTTATTTTTTGAAGTGAAACTTCTGTGTTTTTAAGTCATTTTAGGGTAAAAGTTTATTTGGTTTGCTTTTATTTCCCCCTTCACTCTGCTAGTATTTCAAGCACCCTAGTTGTGTTGATATAGTTCTATACATACACATCTATATAAGAACGGAACAACTGGGGCAGCATTACAGATCAGGTTTCAGTTTTTCGAACAAGTAAACTGCTGAAATCAGCTCAAAGCAAAAATATAAATTTATGTTTGTGTTGAAACTGTGATGAAAGTGAATGCACAAAGGGGGAAGTCTGCCAGACTATCAGGGTATCAAATGCAGAGTTTCAAGTATTTTGTCTTGCCCCATCCACACCATCTAACTTCTCCCTACCATTCCTTGGTCAGCATTTGGTGATTCTCCAACTTTTCTGAATGCAGATAGTATTTAACTGCAGAATTGTTCTTTGGGCAATACAAGTAGCTCTGCCCACTCTTGTCACTTAGACATAACAACAGCAAATTGCTTCCAGCCATTCAGGCCAGCTACAGTGCCTTGACGTTTTACTCCTTTCCCATGGCAGCAACGGCACACGTCAGGTAGCTTTAATTTCACAGTGACAGCAGTATCTACACTCTCTGGAACTGGTGGTTCCATCTGATGATTGGACTGATGATGATTTAACTGATGGTTAAATCTGTGGTTTAACAGGCAGAGTCACCAGCACTCTGTCCTATGCTTTGACACACAGATTTACCTCTTAGAAAAGAAGATCTCCAAATAGAAACACATAACACTTCAGTCTACACCAGAAGCAGCAGTTGTTGCAACAAAACCAGATTAAATGCTCTCAGATAAGCTAATGAAAGCTCCTGGATACATGACAGCAAGTTTTAAAAAGATATGCTGAGTTTTGGCATATTTGTCAAAGAGGACACAAGTTCTGCAAGGACACCAGTACCTACTGATTTTCATTAGGTGTTCCTTTTACCATGTCAGCAAAGTACTGACACCTCAATTAATAAGCACTGGTCATAAGGAATATCCTGCACTCATGCAATCCAAGATACCAATGTCCTCAGTGACTTGGGAACACCAACTCATCTGTTTCTAATGTAACATCTTCAAAAAAATTACACAAATGGACTAACTTAAACTCAGCTTTGAGAAGACAACTGGTATCTTAGAGAAAGTATGATGTGATACATGGTGTGTAGCAGCTGTCCTATTTGCCATCTGACAGACGTATTATTTTGGAAGGAAAAAGACAAATGGGATAATTTGCATTAGTACTTTGTGATTGATTTAGTAAAAACAGCATGAATTTTCTTAGTGTAAGTAAACCCTCTGGGGTCCTCCACTGACATCCCAAATTTGCTACTGAACCTCACATAATTTGTTTTTGCATCAGCACCCCAAAACCAAAGGAAACCCTTGTATGCTGGCATCTGGCACCACACTTGCCATGATCAAGTCTTGCTCTGCTTACCTCTCAAGATTCACAACTTCTGGATAAAGAAACAGGCAAGTTTTGTCCTGTGAAGGGTTTTTTTTAACAGAACAGGAAACACAGTAGTGGTAATGAATCTTCATTTATATACTTTGTTCCCTAAAACCAGCAAAGGTATGATACAAATTTTTCTTAAAACAGATTTGTAACCAGTTTTATTGTAGAAATAACACCTTTACAGCATTTACTTCTCACTGGTTTGTTCTGGCATGCTTCTAATGATGTCAGAGTCACCTGTAAAACAAAAATACCTTGTTACAAGAGGACCCACAGAAAAATCTGTTTATAGGAATAAACCAAAAAGTAAAAATAACCCAATACAATGATTCTACAAATACATAACTCAAAAGCAATAGTTTGTCTAGAGAAGAAAGCAAAGTATTTTGATGACTTGATAAAAATACTTATATTTTGCTAATCCATACACAGCATTTTTAGAGTACTTATGTACCTGTCACTAGCATTTACAAAGCCAGTACTAGAGCAACAGTCTAGTCCTGGAGGACACAATGCAGAGTTTTGATGTAGCGAATGTCTAGCCTCCCCTGGTCACAAACAGATCAGGACAGCGAGAATATTCGCGTTACACAGCGCTAAGATTTACTTGCAGTTCCTTCCCCACCCAAAAATCAAGCCTAAAACTAACATTTCACAGCGAATACTGGAATACAAGCGAGGTAAATCAAATTTTCTGAAGAAACAGTAATTCCAACAGAGGTCACTGGAGGAACATTTGGTTAAAGTTATTACAGAAATCATTAACTCTGTGTGTATGCATTTTGTTCAACAAACAGAACAAAAGACTGATTCTTCTCTGAAAAGATTCTGGAAAAAGGATGATGAGTCACCTAATTCTGATGTTCATGAGGAACTTGAACAACTCCCTGCAAAAAGCAATGCTACCAAACAAGAGTTTGTATACAGATTTACAGTTTAAAAATTAAAAACTTAGTATGATTTTCAACCTAAGATTAGTATCCACCTGCATATACGTTATTTTTTCATACATCATTCTGGGAAGCAGGAGAACTCACAATTCTTTGTCTTAGATTAAGAAGTCAAACAGGGCTGATGTAAACAGCACGTTCCCACAAGCTCACATTCAAGCTGACAGGCTCAGAAACATGTACCATAAAGCTGTGTCCCAGCCACTGAAACTGCATTACAGACCAGCAAGTAGACCAAACACAAGCTCCCAGGGTTCAGCAGCAAAAGGAGCTATATGCAAAAACAAGCAGCAGTAGTTCCAGGTTGTAAGAAACCAGAACTCACAAAAGTACAACAGAATCTTGTTCAGAGTTAAACCTGACTGGAACGGAGAGCAAAATGTGTCATCACCCCTGCACATCCCTTGCTCAGTGCTGCCCCTGAGAGGTGAAGGGAGGAAGCACTGATGACAGTACTGCTGCCATGCAGCAGCCCTTACCTGGGTCGATGATGGCCAGCGTGCACACCCGGTAGTACTTCCCACACGCTGTGCCCAGCTCGATGTTGTTGCCGCTATAGTGATGGACCCCGGTCTTGGCAAGCATGGCGTAGTACTCAATCTCTGACTTTCTGAAAGGCAACAACTGGGTGTTAACAGCACTGACAAACAATTCCCACTGATGTGATACAGCAAGAGTAGCTTTAACTCCAATCACATTTAAATGTTACAAAGTCATCCTTCCCACACAGAAAAAACACCAGTTCCTTGGCAGACTCAGGAACCCTCACCCAGCAGCACACTTGAAGAGTGTTAGCACCAAACCCACTTTCAGAGTGCAAATCTTCAGGCTGCTCCTACTGCTCCTTTCTACAGAAAGGATGGGGATTGGAGTCTTCTAGGCTCCAGGAATGTTACAGGAGCTAACCAAAAGTATATAAATGAATCATAGAATTGGCTGGGTTGGAAGGGACCTCAGAGATCATCAAGTCCAACCCTTGATCCACTCCCCCCGTGGTTCCCAGCCCATGACACTGAGTGCCACATCCAGTCTCTTTTGAAATATCTCCAGGGATGGAGAATCCACTACTTCCCTGGGCAGCCCATTCCAATGCTTGATCACCCTCTCCGTAAAGAAATTCTTTCTAATATCCAACCTAAACCTCCCCTGGCACAACTTAAGACCATGCCCTCTTGTCTTGTTGAAAGTTGTCTGGGAAAAGAGACCAACCCCCACCTGGCTACACCCTCCTTTCAGGGAGTTGTAGAGAGTGATGAGGTCTCCCCTGAGCCTCCTCTTCTCCAGACTGAACAGCCCCAGCTCCCTCAGCCTCTCCTCATAGGATCTGTGTTTAAGTCCCTTCACCAGCCTGGTTGCCCTCCTTTGGACCCGCTCCAGGACCTCGATATCCTTCCTAAACTGAGGGATGATAACCATTATAATGCTGATCCCAAACAGGCATATGCTGAACAGAGATCTGGTTGCTGACAATTAAGAAAGAAACTGTATGTTTCTCTTTTTAACTCTTTTTTCTCTCCCTTCTCTTCCAATTTCCACCAGGATATTCTAGTGGTCAATACTGCTCCTCAGGCACCTCTGGGATCCACATGCTAACATACTACAAACTGCAACAGTCCTGCCATCTCTCCAGCACCTAATTTTGCTTTTCTGCATCTACAGTTTCTTGAACCTGTCAGTATCCCCTGGTGGCAAACGGGGCCCAGAAATTCAACACAGAAAATGTCAGGAAGTTAGTAAAGGATTTCACACTCAAAAAAAGAAGTTTTACAGACCAGGAACCTAATTTCTATTTTACTTGGAAGGCAATTTTTGTGTGCTTCCAGTAATATTTTAAATCAGTGTCAATTACCAGTTTTCCTATCTGTAATAGTATTTCCAAATATGCTACTTGGAAAAACCACAGGAATTCAGCCCCATTATACTTTTAATGAAATAAAGCACAGTGTGAAAAGCTACCTCACTTGTGTGAATTCTATGTTGAAGAAAGCTATAAAAATGCTGAGAAGCCTTTCAATGCATTCAGACCCAAGATCATTACACACTAAAAAACCTCATCATTTATTACACAGCACTTTGGAATAAGTGAGCAATAAGGCTCAGTTTTAAAGAGTATTGGGTTTTTCATACATGCTTACCTCAGAGCAGGACAGTTGTTGGCTAGGATGACCAACTTGGCTTTGCCCTGCCGAATCATTTTCAGAGTCTGTTTGTATCCTAGCACATATTTACCACTTTTCATAACCAGCTGAAGCCTAGAGTTTATGGACTCTAGGGACTTTTTCTAAAACAAACAAATAAAAAGAGAAAAGCATTAATGTATGCTACATATTGCAAAATTGCAGAGGACATAAGAAAATGACATTCCAAATGCTATCAATTAGCAATTTCCTATAATTTGCAATTCATAATAAGAAAAGCCAGCCTACTGTGTGAGTTTGAGAAAGCTCATGAATAAGGGGGTTGCTGATGCTTTCCTAATCTCATAAAAATAATCTTTACCCAGTTTACCTTACAACTGGAAAAGATCTCTTAAAGGACTGTTGCTGCAACCTGTGCTAAATGGTAGCATCTGGATGTATCTGACAGGTCTTCATCAAAGCTCAGCTAGTGAAATTCAAGTAAACACTGCTTCTTCCTTGTAAATCTAAGCCAGTTTTGTTGTACATCTCTTCCCAGGACAGCCAATACTAGCATTATATCCGTTAGCAGAAACAAATAATTACATGCAACGTAAGATGAGACCCCCAACAGGAGAAGGCGGTGCTCAGGACAGAGCGTGCATTTGCAAACCCGACAGCCACCACATAACAAGAAACCCACGCTTGCTTGAGTCGCTTTAGGAGAAAGGCAAGAAGACACCAGAAAATGCAAAAGCAGAGCTCCACCCGCAGTAGGAACTCAGTGCCGGCACCCCCTTCCACCAGGTACCACAGGGACCCTGTAAGCAACCCGGGACCGGGCACGGGAGGAATCTAAGGGCAGAGGAGCCGCTGGTAGGAGGCTGCAGGGCGCGGCAGGCAGCCCGGGAGGCTTTGAGGGCCTCGACAGGCGACTCTGGCTATGCCCATGCACCTCGCCGCAAACCAAGCCGGTGCCCACTCCGCCTGCCCGCCGCGTAACCCGCCGCGCTTCGCCGCCCCATTCCCGCGCAACGCCCGCCGCTGGCTGAGGCCGGGCCGCCGCCACGTGAGGCCGGCACGGCCTGCTCCTACTCACCGTCTTCTTCGCGGCCACCATGTTGCTGCCTTGCGTCGGGTCGGGCGGTAACTGGAATAGAGGGGTGAACGGGGGGTGGGGAGGAAGGGGTTAGCACCGAGCAGCGGACCCCCCGCCCGCCCCCGCCACCGCCCCGGCCGCCCCCCACTCACCGGAGTCGCGCCGCCAAGATGGCCGGGCCGCCAGAAAGGACCCAATTCTCACACGGCATCGCGGATACCGCCGCGGGAACTCTCGCGAGAGCCGCGAAAAACCCCCAAACCCCTCCCTCCCGCCACCAACGCGCAGAGTCCCAAGGAGCGGGCGGGAGGCGGGGCCTGGTGCGGGATGGGAGGAGCCTGGAGGGCAAAGGGGCGGGGCCTGGTGGGGGATGGGAGGAGCTTGGAGAGCAAAGGGGCGGGGCCTGGTGAGGGATGGGAGGAGCCTGGAGGGCAAGGGGGCGGGGCCTGGTGAGGGATGGGATGAGCTTGGAGGGCAAAGGGGCGGGGCCTGGTGAGGGATGGGAGGAGCCTGGATGGCAAAGGGGCGGGGCCGGGCGGGGGGCGGGGCAACGCGGCCGCCATACCGGGAGCGGCTGAGGGGAGTCGGGGGGTGAGTGCTGGGAGGCTCCGGTCGCCCTTCTGTGGGCTGTACGTTCTCCCGTGTTTGACAAAGCGATTTTAAATGCGCTTTTCCCTTCATAGGTTTGTGGTAGGCTCCAGGTGCTGCTGAAGGAAGCCCCTTGTAGGGAGTCCGAGGGTCCTAAGCCTCCCAGCCCCTGCGGGGGTGTCACTGCTGTCACAGGGCAGAGATGGAAAATTACGGTACAGGGAAAATAAATCTTTTCGGCGTCACAAGCCACTGGAGCGATAGAGACGCGTCCTGGTCTGACCACGTTTTGCTGCTGTATAAGCGCTGAGCGCTTGGTTTGATTCAGAAAATAACGGGTTAAAATGTAGAAGGCCAGATAGCGAGGCCCTATCACTCCACTCATTTATCTTTGTAACAGATACCAGGAACAATGTACAGCTGAGCATTAAGCAGGCAGAAAGCAGTTTTGCTGTCTTGATCCCTGCCAACTCAGCAAAGGTGAAAAGGGCACCCTGAGGAAGACTCGGAGCCTTCCTCCAGAAGACTCCTGCCCGCCACCACCAGGGGACGGTGGGCATGCGGAGATGGATGCAAACTTATTTAATGCTGATTTGAATAACCTCGCTTCTTGTATGCATATGCATGTTTCTGTAATACATATGTATAGCTTTGTGTGATAAATAGCTACCTGCATTTAGCTGCGGTGTGCAGGTTAGGAGGAGAGATCCCCCTGGCACCCGGCGTTTCAGCCAACATCCCGCTTTATCACCTTCCCTGGGTGGGCAGGTTTGTTTCCACACATCAAGTTTCTGTAAAGCTGCAGCACCTTTGTTTCACCAGGCCTGATGCTGCCTGCGTGCAGCTCCGGGGTTTGCTGGGGCAATGTCACCGCTCTCCTGCCTGGCTGCGTGGTGGCCTTGGCCAGCAGGAGGGCAGCCCCGTCCTCTGCTGCACTGGAGTCATGGTGTAGGGAATCTCCTGCCAGCCATGGGCTCTGTTCTGTGTGTCCATGAAAATCGTCTTGCTGGACACACATGAGCTGGCTGTGAACGTGGCTGACATGAGGTTCCCAATGTCAGGCTAGGAACAGTTGCATTCAATCCCATGGTGGTGCCAGCCTAGAACAGAGTCTTAGAATGTCAGGTTGGAAGGGACCTCTAGGATCATCTGGTCCAACTCTTCAACTACTATTGTTTGTATTGAAATGTCTCAGCACACTGTCAAGGGGAGACTTAAATCTTTCCAAAGTGGGGGAATCCACCACTTCCCCTGGGAGACCATTCCTGTGTCTGACTGTCCTCATAGTGAAAAATTGTCCTCTTGCATTCAAATGGAAAGAATATGGGGATCACCCTGGCAGCAAGGGACACAGAACAAAGTCTGAAGCCATTCTCTGCTTACCCTCTGTCTGTAGGTATCTGCAGGCAATGGTTTATCCCTCAGGACTTGCTCCTTGTCAGAGCCACTGAGTGCCTGAGATGGTAACAGGTATTGATCTGCTACCAACAACCAACCAGGAGGTGTTGGGTGATTTGTGTGATGTCATTAAGGAGGGGGCTTTCAAGTTGCAATATCTGCTGAAGCCACTGCAAGGGGAAGGCAAAATGTCTTTAGCTATCCTTCAGATGGCAGAGGCCACGGACTAATCCTGAAAGACAAGATTCAATTCAAAAAAGACTGGCCTTTTCAAAAGCTAGGCCTACATTTTTATTTTACCAATAGGACCAGAAGACACTGTTTTGATGGGATAAAAATATGCATAAACACACTCCTGTTCTTCCTTACATTTTCAGTTCCATCAAAATCACAATTACACAACATTTTGTGAACACCTGCAGCCATTATTTTCTCCTTTTGCACTTGTCAGAGCTATTAAAAGTGACAGACTGTGTTCTCTGATAATCATCACATTTACAGCAAATGCAAACACATTTATCTGATTTTCACAGGGTCATGCTCCAAACTATCCCCTGTACTGTAAAGCATTCAAATGCAGCTGCTTGTTTCAGATTGCTGGGAATTGCTCAGTAATGCACAGCTCTGGTGGATCTGGATTCAAACCTCTCCTTGGGCACCCTTTCAGCAGCTTTACAATGAGAAAGGAAGGAAGGAAAGAAAAGAGCTGTATAAGAAAATTTGCCAAATGCATAAATGTTCATTAGGGAACAGGGAAAACCTTTAGGTTAAATATTGCCTGTGGCTGCACAGCTTGGGCTTATTTTCAGCCAACAAAAAGGGTGCTAAGGAGTATGTGTATATGCACACATATATCTACATATAAATACATACATTTGTATACTTATATGTGTAGCCAGCTTAAAGTGCCAATACAAGATACTTGATTTTCTTGAGGACCAAATTGTGCAGAAATTGACAGTGGCAGACTTCTAAAGACAGTAATTAGTATGATAAGATCTGCAGATTGCCTCCTTTCCAAGAAATTACAGTGCATGTCCTAGGAGCTAAGTTTCAAGGTCATGGGCATCCCAGGTGAAACAGAAATAGCTATTTCCGAAGGCAGTTCTCTGAGGTTCCTAAACTGGCATCACAGAGCAGCCTTCAGTGGAACTATGCAAATTTGCATCAGTGTCAGGTTTGGCTTGAACTGTGTGCCACAATAAACAATTTGGAATATTTTGTTGCCTGATCAGGGTTGGTCTTTCTGTACAGAATAGCCAAAGAGTTGAGAAAAGGAGTCACAGTTTTAAAAAAAACCAACTCATTATTAAAATAATATTCTGAAAAGTCTACTGTGATTTGGAAAGTCTCAAGATTTGGGTCTATCAGAAAATAGATATAAATTTAATAGCTTCAGTAGGAAACACATAAAAATTATTCAAAATTATTAGCAGCTAGTGAGCTCTGGAATGAGTTAATCAAGTTTATCATGTAGTACTGGCTTGGGAACTTAAAAAATTGCCAGGTCCTTAGAAAAATCTTAACAAAGTTTGCCTTTTTGTAGGTGTATTTGTTGGACAGAGGTATTTGCTGCTTTACCTCTGGAGATACAGCTATCCCTGAACACTCCCAATTTACATTCTATTTTAATTTCACTATTTATTTTCCCAAATAAAATAATTTTCCTCATTCAGGATGATTGTTTAGCTTTTGGTAGAGGTTATTTTTAGCTCTCAATTGGGGCAGTACCAGGGTGGTTCAGATTAGGGAAGGCAGGGAGTCTGTGGAGAGGTCCCCCTGCTGGATCATTTGCAGTCATTTTGGGGGCTCTGAACACTCAGTTGTTAATAGCTCTGCTGTAGCCTGTATTCCCATTCCTCCTCACCTGCTGCCCCTGATTTCTGCTTCTGCCTGTCACACCCAGGAACCTCCCCTCATTTTCAGTCTCACACTTTTGTTTCACTTCCCCAACCCTGAGTCTCCTGATCCCAAAGCTCCTCATCCTGCATCATCACTGGAAGGTGCATGGCACTCACTACTCCTTACCGTGGCCCACAGGTGAGCCAGGTGATACACACCATCTACAAAGCAGAAATTAAAAGTGTGAGCCTCACCGGCATCAGCCCCAGCTCTGTCTTTGCCTCAATGGTGTTTGCTTCAATATACAGAAGCTGGAAGAAGGGAGCATACACCTCTTTGGGTTTGCCAGTGAACTCTTGATATACATCATCATGTGTAACATCTCCCTATGGTAAATCCATGGTGTTACCACTTTTGGTGGAAAGGTGATCATCTTGGAGCTCCCAGCAAGGCAGGACAGTGTCATAGGCAGCTGTGGAGCATCACGTTACCCCACAGGAACCTGGTTGTGCTGAATGATCTGCAGAGGGAACATCATGTCCAAGCCTCACCTGGTACATGGCACTACACTGACAGACTGAGGTGCAGCCTGCTCCTGCCATGGCCCTATCTATGCCCATCTCCATCACCAGCTCTGTTGTGTCCAGTCTTCCCTCTGAAAAGATGCAGCTTCTCCCTTAGTCATGGTAGGAGGGAGGAAGGCCATGAAATTGTTATTTAGTGTTTCTGGAGTCACTTCCAAATGGCCCTTGGGTTCTCATTGCTATTTTTGTACTTTACCCAAGGCCTGTTTAAAGAATGTGAAGTACAGAGCAGCCCTGACCCCCACAGTAGGCGTCCTCGGCTGCCAATACATGCCCACACATGTTCCCTCTCTGTCCTCATAAATCTTTAATTCCTTTCTCCACTTCTTTCTGTAAGATGGATGGTTGGTGCACTCTGCACAACTTACCCTTTGGTTTGAACACAAAGGGAAGCAGGTACAAAGCCCTGCAGGCAAGAGAAGGAACTGAGTGTAGATTTCCATTTTTTATTTTCCTCAGTGCACTTTGCTCCATGAATCTCTCCTGATGCCCCAGACTTCTTTCTTTGTTTTCTGGAAGAACATCATAGAAGAAAGGTGGGATATCAGGTATGTTTGCCATCCCTCCCTTGTGAAACTGCTGCCTGCTGTCCCCAGTTGTCAGGACTCCTTACCAAGCACAAACACTTCTGCTTTCCTATCTGACAGCAAAGGCCACTGTCACCCACCCCACAGAGCAGGCAACAGCGGGGGTGCTTGGGTGTTTTCACATGAACATCCCCCTGTGACCCTGAGGAACCCCCATCTGTGCTGTGCAGGGAACCCACAGGTGCTGTGTGGGGAATTAACCTGGCCCTCCCACAGGGCTGGCAGGGCTGCACACAAGCACAATGAACATAAGATACTCCTGAAATTACCTTTTAAGTTTAGGGCAGTTAAATTAACTTCAAGTTAACTAAGGGCAACTTAGATCTTAGCTGCACTTCTGCTCTTGTGCTTGCACCGAAGCAATGCTTTGCTAATGCTGAAGTTACCAGCATTTCACTGTCTAGTGTCTGGTAGGAATCTTATATATAGCTACAGAGAACTTTATGCAGCTTAAAGTTTTTAATATTATTTTTTTAAAGTGTCCTAAATATGAGCTGTACCTGAGGAAGCAGAAGTTAATATGTTTAGGCTTATGTGGTGCTCCTCCTTGTAGGTTTGCCTGGTAATTTCCTGGAGTGCCATGGGTGCACTCAGTGTGCATTGCATGTCTGACAGCTCCAGGGTACACCTGGTATCCATACAATCCATACCTTATCTGTATCAGTCTTTCCCAGGTGTGCCAGAGCTTAACACTTGTGCTACACACAGTGTTAGTGCGCGTACCCTATGGTAAACCGTATTTCCAGGAATTCTGTATGTCCTGCAGCCTGGCTGGACTTACTGCTACTGCTTCTCCTTGGCTACAGGACATCAACAAACCCTGGACAGAAGTCCAAAGACAATAAAATTTGTTTGGACAAGTTTCTGGATGGATAAAAAGCATTTATTTGGAAGAATGGGTGATTAAATTTGAAGGACATAATGAAACATGTCTTGGGTGCAATTTATGAAGTACACTGGACCTGCTTATTCAAGCAGATCTATGGCAAACATTCTTCATTCTAACTCTATGGGAAGTTTCTAAGCCACACAGACTTCCTTGGACATCCACTGATCTGCCTATATGCAAATAGAAAAATCCTATTATCTTTCTTTTACCTTTTAAGGCTGATTGAAAGTGTTACAGGTGGCTGCTGAATCCAGAGGACTCTGCAACTCAGGGATTTCTTCTTGCCTCCCAGCTGACAAAACCCCAGACGTCTCCCCATCCCAGTTCACTGTTGAATTCACTGTTGTTCCCGTTTGCAGGGAGGGCCAGTAGGGAGGCTGAGCCCCTGTCTCTGCCTAAGTATGGGTTCAGCAGCACCTACACAAACAGCGAGAGCGCAGATACCCCGGTCCGGCTGCTCCTCCGCGGATGGTCCGAACTGGGGTTCCCCACAGAAACTCCACACACTCAGCTTTAGGCTCACAAGCACAAACACATCCATAGACCCTAAAACATTAGCATCGCCTCGCAGTCCGTCTCATCTCTCTGCCCAGACCCTGGATTCTCTCACCCAGCATGTGGGTCTCCCTCTAACCGGCTAACCCGGCTTGAAGTTTCCTAGCGACTTTTACCCACCCGCACCCGCACCCAGGGTTTAATTCATGTCTCCAGCTGCGGCCACACAGACCTGCAGTCCTTTCTTCGGCTGTTGCATTCTCCACTTTGCGGTACCCGCACATCGCCCAGTAAACTGTCCCGAAGGCGGGAATTACCGAGCCGGGTGGCTCCAGGTGAGCAGGGCAGCGAGGGAGGGGGCTGGGAGGTGTTTTAAGGCACCAGCGCCAGGGCCACCCCTGCGGCCACCCCCACTGCTCGACGGCACCTCCATCCCCTCCTCATCTCACCCCGCCCCGGGACGCGCAGTCGGGACGAGGCCACCGCGCCGGCCGCCTCGCCATGGGCTGCTCCAGCAGCGCCCGCACCCACCCCCCGGAGCCGCCTCCCGCCGCCGCCGCTGGGCCGCCGCCGCGGGATGAGCCGGACCGGGCCGGGGAGGGCGGGGGTGAGCCGGGGGTGGGCTGCCCCGGAACCTGCGGGGGGTGGGAAGCCGCTGGCTGCCGGCACTGGACCGCGGGTGGGCGTCCGGCGGGGCCCATCGGGATTCTCCCCGCTTCTAGTTCTGCCCGCGCTGTCGAGGAAGCTGGAATAAGGATGTGAACATGTCCGAGTGAACCGCTGCTTCGTGTCGATTAATGAATTGCCTGCTTCCGTTCTTCACAGACCTTCAATCTTCATTTACAGACAGGTTCTTTTGTATAATAGCTCGCAAATCCAGTGCTTCCACCTCCCCCCTTTAAAATAATAGCCAGCGAGCTGACCCCTGCCTTTTTCTTGTGAACATCTATGCATTCACCCTAAGGCAACCAAGGGAGGTTTGGAAACACTTTTATAAGAAATGTGAAAGCCGCAGGTACAGATACTCGTTTCTCCCGAAAGATAGATCATGAAGATAGATGCATAAAAAGTTGTTTTCCATTTTACTTCATTTCTTTCCTGTCTGCTTGAGTTATAAATATTATCTGTTGTGTACTTTATCTGTGTTTTCTGTATGGGTTTATTTTCCATTTGTTGTCTGGTGATGTTGTGGTTTGTGACTGCAGAGGTTGCTTGGGGTGAGTGTTGGTTGTGCCACCGTGGAACCAGCCCACATCTGCAAACCAAGGAGCTCTGCTAAAATTATGGGCAGAAATGTCTTTAGACTGCACCTGCTCTCCAGTTCACTGGGGCAATGTACCAAATTCCTCTGTCTTTCCATCCTCTACTGAAAGATATTTGCACAGGAATACTGAAGGGGGTGGTCAGGGGGAAAATGAGGTAATTTTTTCTGTGTATTTTAGGCATTCTGTCTAAAGGCCTTTTTGTGTTAGGGTAGGTGATGAAATGTACTAGATACATAAACTAATGTAATGGTAATTATAAAGTGCAGATTTTAAGTACAGCTGAAAGATCTCCATTAGCTGGGCAGTTACCAGCCAGATATCCTAGGTATTGTTTAATTTAATAAGAGAATATTTTGGAAGAAAGTTCTCTGAATGTGTTAATGGGGAAAAAAATATTTAATTTCCTTCCACTGGTGGGTAATTCACAAAAATGTGAGACTTTTCCAAAAGGAAAGAAAAAAGGCAAAGATATAAATATTGTAGCCATGGCCCACTTAAATTCACTGTGCTTTTCATTATTTCTCCAGCTGAAATTGTCTACACAAGGGAAAATAAAAATTATTAATTTAAAATAAGTAAAACTAGAAGGCATCCTAGGAATGTTGACTGCCACATGATGTTCATTCTTCCAGGGGATAAAAGTATTGAACAGATTACTGGGAGGATTTATTTTTTCCATATTAGAAAATTCTTTGCATTTCAGATGAGCAGAGGAATGCTTCCAGGGTTTCCAGCAGTGCATGGCAGTATTTTATAATCCAATTTATATAAAACATCTTGATGAAGATGGAAGTTACAGGGCTGATGTTTATAGAAGCTGCAGGAGATTCCTAGGAATAATGGGTTTGAATTCTTTTACTGGTAATACCAATTGTAAACTCTGTGTAACATACTCGTTTTCATGGCTCATTTATTTCTGTTTGTAGGTTTTAAATGCTCCCTGTCTACCTGGTACTATGCATAGGTAGTGTCTAAAGGACTAAAAAAAAAAAAGTGAAAAGATCAAGTCTGTGATCTATCTCTGAGTTTATGGGGTTTCTTTTATTTGTTTTTTGGTTTGGTTTTTTTTTTTTTTTTTGGTCCCTGCATTGAGTACTTTAAGACATAGCTCCTGTTACCCTGATTTGCTGTTATTCTGATTAGCACATTGAGCTTCATGTTAGGGAAAGGAGTGCCTGGAAGATAAGTTCTGAGGGAGGTCTAGAGAAAGCACACAGGGAAATATATTTGCTGTTTCTTGTAGCACAAGAACTGTATCACTTGATGAAATTAGAAGCAGGCTTAAAACCAGCAAGAATGTGTTTTACAGGGGGTGCAAGTGGGCTGTAGACTGCACTGCCCATGGTCATGGTGAAGGCCAAAAATGTAAAAGGTAACCAGATGGAAAAGTAGCTTGGGTGGGTTTGCAGAGCAATGTCCCTGCCCTTCCCATTGCTCCTGGGTTGCTCTGAGAGGTGGGGTGCCACCCCTGTGCTCTGACTCATGGAGCTGAGCTTACCTCCTTTTTCTGAGTTGCATTTATAAATAGCTAAGCCACCATAAATTTGGAGGAGTTGGTTGGACCTCGGATGATTTTTTCCTGGTGCAAATGAGATTTTATGGGTCCCATAGTCAAAGTTGTTTTCTGTCTGTCTTGATGCTCCAGATTCACTATTCTTGCTCTTCTGGCTTAGCCATCCTTCCTGGGGACTGCAGGCACCTGCTAACCAGGTGACACATGCTGGGGAAGTGTTTTCCTTGAACACCTCAAAAGAACTATGAAGATGTCTTAAAAGCAGTGGTATTTGAGCAGCTGTTTTAAGTGTGTGTTACATTTTTTCGCTGTTCATCTGTGTGTGTGAAGAATCATACGGTTCTGCACGCTGGATTTGACACCAAAAGCATAATTTTCTCAGAAATTATAATATGTCCAGATTTTGTAGTTGTTGTATAAACAGATTTTGTGCATGAATTCCCAGGGTTTTCTTCTTGGCATTCCTTCAGAGGAGGTTAAGTACAAGCTGTTGTCAAACTGAATTTAATCAGAAAATTTTAAATTCAACCTGATAGGTAGGTGTAGTTCATTTTGAGTCTTCAACTTTTATCCACAAATACCTGTCAATGTAATTTTGCTGTTTCTTTATTCATACACTTTGCCAAAAAGACACTTTGCTTTAGTTGGCTGATACGTTGATGAAAGGTGAAAGAAGCAGAAGTTTTAATTTTTTAGGCTTCCTGAGTTGAATGTTTTATTAGGTAAGGTGTACTGTGGGTGGTAGTTTAGTATTAAAAAGACAGAAAAACTGGTTTTTGTTTTAGGAAATGGGCACTGCTCATCTTCTGGGATGAGCAAGTTCTTCTCAGTGTTTTTTGCTCAGCCCATCTGGAGGCACCACTAGAGGTTTCCCAGACACAGCCGAGGGCAAAGTATTTGTCACATTTGGCACATTGATTCTGTGCCTGGTTTGGGGCAGGAAAAGGTGTTTTCTTGCATAGGGAGGGTCCCATCACTGGCAAACCTTCTGCACACTTTGGATCTGCAAGGCAAAATGTAATAAGAGATTGACCTACAAACAGGTCTGGTCTCTTTATATAAAAATATATGGTGTGCATCAAGCCAAAAATTTTTGGGTTTTATTTTTTAAAGTAAGAGTAGAACCATCTTCTGCTGGATGCCTGTAAGAAAAGCAGACCTGGTGAAGGAGTGTTGTCCATAGCCAGGTGGGATCTCTTTGATGGGTGGTGTTTGTGCAGTCTCCTGTGGGTCTAGTTCTCATCTAACTCGTGCCTACTCACTAATTATCTGTAATTCTCTTTTTTCTTTCCTTGCTCTGCCATAACTAAAAGCGTCATCAGGTAAAACCACCCCAGCTGTAGATGATCATGAAACCATAGCTGACCAGACACAGTTGGACCCAGCAGAGGATGTGAGCCTTGCTTCAGAGGAGACAAACCCCGGCGAGCATCTGCCCGAAGAGGAGGCTGCAGCCGTGATTGAGTCGGTCTGTAAAAGGGAGGAGCCGGAGGGCACCGAGCCCTCCCCTGCAGGAGGAGAGGAGATCTCGGAGCTGCTCTCTGCTCTGCCAGAGGAGAGCACTGGGACTTCACCGAGGGAGGACACTGGGTCAGCATCGCCAGGACCAGCAGAGGATAGTGGACTGGTAGAGGGCAGCGGCAGTTCTGTAGTGGAAACCACTGAGAATACACACATTACTGAAGAGGACCTCACTGAGGGTAATGTTCGTGCTTTCATAAATTGAGGAATCCAAATTCTGCCTCCAGGGAGTTAAGGGGGGATCCTTTCGACTTTACTGAGAACCTCACATGAGCTTCTGGAATCAGAATTTAGTCTGGGGATTCTATATAATGTGGACCACTGAAGATTGTGGCTGGGGAAGCTTCAGACTCACAAGTCCAAGCTGTCCAATTTAATAAGCATTTACAGTCATCATCTCTGTTATTTCATTGCATGACTTTATGTTCACAGCAGGTACAATGCCCCATCATACCCTTCATTAAAAATGTTGTGTTTCTGTATACATCAGGCATGTTCCTTCGTTTTTGCATATTCCCTAGTATGTGCGGAGACCAAAGGCTCTGTTACTTAAGTTATAATTACTAATTAAGGGGATTCTTGCCCTCTAATCCCCTGTAGTGAGACCTCACCTGGAGGGCTGTGTCCAGTTCTGGGGCCCCAACACAGGAGGGACATGGAGCTCTTGGAGCGAGTCCAGAGGGCCACAAAGATGGTCAGAGGGCTGGAACACCTCTCCTGTGAAGACAGGCTGGCGAAGAAAAGACTCCAGGGAGACCTTGTAGTGGTATTCCAGTACCTGAAGGGGCCTACAGGAAAGCTGGGGAAGATCTTTTTGCAGGGCATGTAATGATAGGACAAGGGGGAATGGTTTCAAACTGAAAGAGAACAGATTTGGATTAGGTATGAAGAAGAAATTATTTCCTGTGAAGAATGTGAGACGCTGGAACAGGATGCCCAGGGAGGTTGTAAATGCCCCTTCCCTGAAAGTGTACAAGGCCAGGTTGGATGGAGCTTGGAGCAACCTGGTCTGGTGGGAGATGTCCCTGCCCATGCAGGGGCAGATGGAACTAGGTGATCTTTAAGGTACCTTCCAATCCAAAGCATGATTCTATGATAAGGCAACCATCCCTGTGCACATGAAGTTGGAGGGTACATGTCTAGTTGTAGTACAAAAAACATTCTCTCTGATGCACCCTTGGACTTACCCAGCCTGTCTTAGAAGCTTGGCTACTATACAAGGAGAATATGAGTAGTTGTGAAGGGACATAGGAATGGGCTTTCCAAAAATGCTTGGAGCTGTCTAACTGGGGAGGAAGGCTGCATGAGGAACCAGTGGTTTCTGGGTGAGTTGAGAAAGGCACCTTTACTGGGAGCTATGGTCATTGCCAGAGATTGCAGTCTGTGCTCATCTTTGGGTTAGTGCCCAGAGCATTTGTGTCTCCGTTGGCCTTGCACACACAGAAGGTGAACACTTCACAGGAGGAATTGAATTTCTCCTAAATGGTACAAAGCAGCTCAGTGAGGAATTGGATACTTCTTGGGGGAGCATTTCTTGAGGGAATAAGCATGTGAAAAACCTGAGAAGTACTTATCTGCAGGGAAACATGGTTGTCAGCAGCCTTCCTCATTCCATGTTTGCCTTGAAGAAGTGTGAGTTGCAGAAGGATTGATCTGTGTGAAGCCCAGAGCCAATACCATGCACTCCCAATAACCTCGTGGATTTGCTGTGCTTGTCACTGAACTGGTTCTATAAATCCAACCCTTTGCATCCCAGTAGCTGAGCATGGGGCTTGATTTGTCTTCTATGTCTCTTCACAAAAGAAATGTGGGGTTTCTCCTACATGAAATAGGAACCTACCCTTTGGAACGAAGTCTTGTTTTATGTAAGCAATGAATTACTGTGAAACAGATTGTCTACCTGGGAACTCACAGTTTCATTAATGACTATTTCTAAGACTCAGGGCATAGTGTTGGAAGCAGAGCAGGACACCCTGAGTGAGCACGGTGACCATTTGCCTGAAGTTATAGGTCTTTGAGCACCAACTGATTTGTGCTGTATGCAGGGCAAGCGAGCCAGGCTTTTGGGAAAAGGGCTTCTGCTGCTATTCATTCCAAGCTAGAAGTAGTACCTTAACTCACTCTGCATTATCTTTCTGTGATACATATGATGGAGGGAACTTCCATTTTTCTGCTGTGGTGCATATGATACTTAACACTTGTTTTGTTTTCCTTTGTGCTTCGGTAGCTGTGTGAGTAAATTAATTAGGTAGCAGCTTCCTAGGGAAAGCACAGTTTCAGCCAGAGCTGCATTACTGTGTTTTCTATTTTTGTTTTTGTTCCAATTGCAATTAAATTGCACATATAGAAAATAAAATCCAGGGGAAATAATTTGAACATAAATAGTACTTTGATGTGTATTGATTACAGCATCAGGACTTTACAGGCATGAGGCATGTGAGTAGCTGGATGATGGAAAGTGATTGAGAGCATCCTGTTTGTTTCCTATGGATTTATTCAAGGGGTACCTGGGTAAGGAGCACTGGAGAGTCAGGTTTGCAGAAAGGAGCTGGGGTACATGGTGCTTTTCTCAGTGAATCCTAATTTGATCTCCATGGTTACCATTCCCAGGTGAGACAGCAGAACAGATGGAAGCTGCGCTGCTGAGTGAGATAGTAAGTGGAGGGCCTGAAACAAAAGAAGAAACATGAGAAGCTGTGGATGGTGCAGCAGTGACAGAGATAGGTATGTTGACAGAAGGACCACATGGGTTATGGTTTAGGAGACAGAAAAGACTGTGGTGTCCTTAATGAGCACATCTTGTCATGCCCTGGCTGCTTACACCTGCTTTCTGCATTTTAACACAAGAGAGTCATAAATATTTTTGTTTACATTAAGAGATATTTTTGAAGCAGTCATGCTTCAAAAGAAGAAGAAGTCATGCTTTTTACATGGGTCATCTTTTCATAATACATGAGTCTTACCAATGATAAATTTCCCCTTTTTGGGAAGAATTCTAGACTGTAGACTGTAACATGCAGTCTTGGAAAATTAAAACCTATGTTCAAATCATGACTCTGGATTATTATTTGCATGCTTGTTCTTATTTGCTAGTGCCTTAATGCTGCTTTGTGATTTCCATTCTATAAGAGTCATTTTAGATTCCCTCCTTTTCCTTATCATCTGAAATCAGCACTGTAAGGGTGAAAGCACATTGCACAGCAATTGCAGTCACATGGTGGGAGAGTAAAATCACAAGCCAAATAAATTACATTTAGGAAACCATCACACCTGTGAAGAGAGGAAATTGAGGGGGTAGGACTATCCCTCTGGCAGGCTTGGAAATTATGCTCACAATTCTTGTTGTCACAGTCTTTCTGCAAAAGTTGTTTCTTGTTCCTCCACATTCACTAAGAATGCCACATTCATTTGAGTCCACCATGTGAGGTATTAGAATTACATTATGGTATCACTGAAATGTGGAAAAGGGTGAGCAGGCAATGCAGACACCTCCTTCCTTCCCCTAGTGAACAGGTATGCAGTGGATGAACTCACTTTTCCTCTCTCCCCTCTGTCCTAACAGAGCCTACATAGCCATGCTCAAAACTTCAGAAGAGGACAGCTTTATCAGGAAGGGTGGGAGATATCTCACACGAGCACTTTTCATGACTTCCAAATTAACCTCTTGCACCTGGAAGGAGAGGTCTGTGGTTCCTTCCCAGTGCTAGTGTATGTGCTGGCCTTTGAGCTGTTGAATATAAAGGGTAAGGGCTCCCTTAAACAGACCAGCAAGGCACCCTTACAGGTGCCTTACATCTGTCACCCTTCCTGGTATGCTGGGAGATCTTTGTTTGGTAGGAGATAAATGAGAAGCACTGAAGTCATGTGTTCCAGCAGGGCTGAACTGTTGGGTAGGTCCAGAAAGATGCATTTAAAAAGATGGGCAAGACTTCTTCAAGCCACCTGCTGTGACTGGTGGAGAAAGACAAGTTCTTCTCAAAGTGGGGAGCTACTGAGTATCTGCAGTGGTTGACTTGCAGGGAGCAGTCACGTAAGAAATTCCTGCAGAAGAGGGATTACAGGACAAAATATGAAAAGCCACTGCCATACAGGGCAGTTCAGAGCAGCACCCTGTCCTACTAAGGGCTTCTGGCACTGCTGAGTCTTTAACACATTGAACTGTGCCCAAGATCATTTTCTTTGTCTTGGTTGTCCACAAAAACTTGTAGTCAAAGGGGTTGCATACACATGCCTATGCTGTGGTGTCTTGGCATGTTCCATCTGTGCTACAGGATTAAGAAAAATGGTTTGCAGCATGAGCACTGCAGCCTGCCAGATTAGTAGGGTGGTGGTCAAGCAGTTTGGACATGGTGTATGTGCCTGTATGACCTCAGGATTACACAAGTGGAATTAGATAAGCAGTTTTTTAAAAAAAATATATTCATTCACCTTGTTTTTTTCTTTTGCAAAGAATTATCTGTTTGTGCCCAGTTCAGCAAAGGACTTAATTTGCTTCTGGGAAACCTCAAAGCATATCCTCCTTTTCCTCCTGAAGAATCACAGGTTCAGAGATCTCATCATGTAAAGATTACAGCTTTCTTGAAATACTTACTTTCTGCATTTACCTGCCTTTTGAATATTCTCCTCAACAGTTTTGTAAGGAAGCAGGAAGAGCAGCCCTACTTCCATAATACATTTCAGAACAGCTGTGGGTGAGAAGAGGAAACGATGCTAAGAATGGAACAGTGGCCATTTAAATCTGGGGTGCTGTTGTGTAAGGGAGCAATTCTTCCATCTTGAAAGGATATTGAATAACTAAAGATTCTGGGCAGAGAAGCAGAATTGCTAGAGGGAATGGAAAAATTCTTACTCTGAGAGAGAGTTCAGAGACATTCAGAGTCTTGCCTCTGAGAAGGTACAACTAAGGATATGAGCTGACCCTAGTGCAAAATACACAGTGCTGTAGAGGGAGCTGAGGTCCATAACTGAGCTAGGGAGTGCTCAGTGAACACTAAGCATGTTGCATTCAATACCACTAAAGGGGATTTTTAATTTTTTTTATCTTACATTAGCAACGTTCTTGCAGATTAACTGTGAAACCCTTTGTCACAGAGAGTCACTGTAGTTGGATGTCTCTGCTGTCACTTTCATCCCCTGAAAAATTCCCTGTGTTCCCAACCTATCCTTGCAGGGTCTTCTGGCTGGGAAAGGAGTACCTTGATCTGGAGTGTTCCAACACTATGATTTCTGCCAATCATTCCCTTGGGCACCATCTTTTATCTGTCATGCAAGCCAGTGAGATTCATGGCTTCTCAGCTACTGATGGCCTTCAGGGGCTGGGAGCAGCTCCTCAATCACATGTTATCATGGAATAGTTGTGGTAGCAAGGTACCTCTGGAGATCACCTGGTTCAACCTCCCTAGACAAAGCAGGGTCAGCTGGAGAGGTTGTCCAGGTGGGTTTTAGATATTCCTAAGGATGGAAACTACAGATTCTGTGGGCAGCCTATTCCAATAAATCATTTGCCCTTGAATTAAATAGTAAAATAAAATAAAATCTAAAAAATGTTTTCTTACATTTAAATGTAATTTTCTGTGCTAGAATTTAAGATGTTTGCCTCTTATTTTTATTCAAGGCTACTATATAAGATTCAAAGCCCATGAGATCTTCTCCTCTGTATCACATATGACTGCAATTACACAGTGATTTCAAAAGTTAAGAGAAAATGCAGCAGGGTGGAGAGGAGAAGAAGATTGTTGCAGCATAACTGGATTTCCATAAAACTGTAGGCACAGGATGGGGAAAGAGGAAGAAGAGACAGTGGATGCTTGTGCCTGTTTCAGGGTCCACACATAACCTCCCTACACATCTTGGAGAAGAGCAGATACCCTCTTCCTGCTGGAGTGCTTCCAGGAAGCTTTCACATTTAATTCCTGTAAGATTTAGTGAATATCAATTCTGCAATTAATTGTTGTTTTTTGGGTTTTTTTTTTCCATGTGTTTCAGAGTCAGCTAATAACAAGGAGTAGAAGTTTTGTCTCTATGAACATTTTCTTCTTGGGCCTGCTCTTCTGTCCACATGAATAATTGAAATTTTATCAGGCTGGGAAAATAGAAGAACATCTATGGATTGAGCCACGAACCACAAACATGAATAAGAGACATCAGGAAAAGTTTTATATAATATATATTCTTCTAAGTCAAGCTGCCAAGACTTCAAGTGTTTTGAAATACCTGAACTTACACCTTCCTGCCACAAAATGCCTTCTCTACACAGCTGGCACAGTGGGATTGTTTCCTGATGTCAGTATAACTGTTCAGTTTTCAATTAGGATTTTTTCCAGGTTCAGGTTACTAACTTCAAACCTTTGAAACCTTCAACCAGTGTAATACAGGATCAAGAGTATAGTGAAGCTTTTTTTTTTTTTTTCCCCTAATGGTAGTATGCAGGCAACTTGTCCAAGTTCCAATTTAGCAGGCTGTAACTAAACACAAAGGTTGGTTTGGAAAAGGTAGAAATAGAGTGTGCAGTGTCCAGGACTCAAGTGGGTATCTGCTGTTAACACTCAATTTTTAAACACATATTTATTGCAAGGCAAGTAGTGCAGTGTATGAGATGACTTCTGCAATAACAGGGTGAAGAGGGCATTTTAAACTATGAGTAGGATGTTTTAGTCTTACAAATTCTAGGATACTTAAAATATAACTTCACAGCTGTTAACATTCATAGTGATTAATATCCTGTCTCTAGCTGTAGAGCTCCTCATACACAGTTGTGGCTTCTAAAACACATTTCTAAGCAGACCCATAAAGAAGGCTGTTCCCAAAGGAGAGGTCATCTATTACATTTCCCTGTAGTGCTGTTCTCCAGGAGTATGCTATCAGGGGCTGTCTTGGTTATTTTTCAAAAAGCTAAATAATCCTTTTGGAGCTGAAGCTGAATGGCAAAGCTTTCAAAAAAGTTTCCTGTGAAAATGGGCCCTTAAGATGATTGATGTTTTGGATACGACAGAGAGTAGAAGTTTGTTCTGGTTGTGAATGTTGCAAAGGGACTATACGTTTTCATTGAGGATTGTGTTTACAGGATTTTCTGGCATTAGGAAGTAGAATTTGGAGAAAAGGTCAGTTATCTAAAAAGGCCAAGCACATGTTGCTATTTTATTAGCTTTTTTTTTGTAAAAAACGACTTTACAGAAATTTTGCTGTCACTAGCAAATTATACAAATCCCCTCTAAGAGCTCAATTTTGTGCTGCATATGCACATCTGACTCCATCTGATTTCGGTTTGTATAAAATAATCTAATTTATATCCCTGACCTATCAGCCTTTTGTGTAAACTGATATGCCTTGGCTATATCACTAAATCTAAGGTTTTTTGCTTATCAGCAGTCTTATGAACTTGTCAGCTTAATTTAATATCAACTTTCTGTAGGCATACCATCAACATTTAGGAGCAAAATGCTTACTTTGGGGGTTTTTTTTAGGAGTTTTTTGATAGGTGGATGTTGCAGATTTTTTTTTTTTTTTGCTAGCCTTCTATAATAGAGAAGTTAAATCAAGCCGTTAGTTCTATTAAAAATCTTTGGAAATTAAAGTGGAAATTACTGATTATAATAGTAATGCCCATGTGGACATTCCATTACATTCTATGACAAAAAGCCATGAGAAACACACCACACATTTGGGGGATCTGAGAAGTGGGGGAACAGGTACTGAGCAGGATGAGGACTCCCTGGGTTGATACAAGACTGGGCTGGGTGTACAGCCAGGACCAGGGCACCTCAGGAACTTTCAGCACCAGCTCCTTCTGGTGTCTGGTTTCCTCCTGTGAGCTGGGGTTTAGCCACCAGCACCAGTGCCAGCACTGTCCTGCTCCAAAACACAGAAGATTAAATCAGCTGGGGAGCTGTGCTGACTACTTCCAGGTTGAGTATTACTTCAGGAGTTGCAGGTTGACCAGCAAGACCAAACAACTGAAAAACATAAACCAAGAGGAGTTCTGTGACAGAGATCATAGAATCACAGAATGGTTTGGGTTGGAAGGAACCTTAAAGATCATCTAGTTCCAACCCACCTGCATGGGCAGGGACACCTCCCACTAGACTGGGTTTCTCCAAGTCCCGGCAATAGTAATAGCAACAGAGGAGACTGCACTGAGAATTAAATTATGAAGATACAAGGGAGTCAGCAATATACATTCTTACCTCACCATTCAGTGTTTTCAAGTCACCAGGCAACACTAATTGGAAACAAGAATATAAGCCAGTCACTGATTGGAGAGTATCAACTCTTCTCAGTCATCTTCAGTCCTTACGTATTTTGTGTTTATAACAAATGAAAGATATTTTTCCTTTTGCTTTCTAAAAGATATGCTTGACACTGTGCTAAACATGAATTGTTAATCACTTAAATTACCACAAGGTAAGACTTGGGCTGCTAGATGCTTGCTGAGCATTGCTACTTTGAGAAATATGTTGGGGCCTAGCATCCCTATCTGTAAGCTACCAAAGCATTTGTAAAGGGCCAAAATAGGAGTGGTTGGTTGTTTCTACAAACCTGGGACTTCACAGCAACTGCCAAGGGCAGAAATTGGCTAAAATATTCATTCAAAAAGCTTTCTCCTGTTAAAGGCTAAGGATATGCTTCAAAGTCTGTGTTTACAACATACACCTCCAGAGACAGAGCAACCTACTTCAGCTTTTTTGGTTTTCTTTCTTTTTTTAATGTAATCAGAAAACAAAACCAGCTTCAGAAACGTTTATCAAAAGCTGGACAATTTTCAGCCCTTAACATTGCCCAGGGTGGAGGTAATTCCATGCTGCAGGGAGTGCTGGGCAGGAACCTGGAAAGAATAAACTCAATTTCCAAGCTAACAAGAAAGTTCTGAGAAAAAATTTGTTTCAATTACCAATAAGCACAGCCCTAGAAGAGGTTACATTTGTACCCTGTCAGCTCTGGCTGGCAAGGGTTGACTTTTTAACTCAATATGGGATTGATTTCAGGTTAAAACTGCAGCAAAACCAAGGTGCTTGTATCAGGAGATGCGGGCAATTTAAGTTTGGCTATACATTTAAATAAAGTTTTGTTAGGATTATATACTGAGTTTTATTTTTGCATTTTTGAATCTGTAGAAAGTATAATCACTTGAAAAAAAGACAAAAAGAAACCTTAAAAGAAACAACAGGTAGAACACACAAATTTCAGTACTGCTTTGTTTTCACAGAAATAGAGGACCTGTTTTGTTGGCTTTTTTTAAAGTTACATGTGATTGGGGCAAATTTTAAATGGTGAAATTAGTTTGGCACAAGCTGAATTTGAGCTTCATATTTTGCATGCCAGCAGTTTAGCCTACCAAGCAAAAAAAAAAAAAAAAGCTAAGTTTAACTTAGCCCCTGTTTAAACAGGATTTCTGAAATGTTTGTGGACTTTTAAACTAAGACCAAAGTGATATCCACAGAACTTGCTTTTCATATTGGAGAATTATGGGGGTTAGCCTTCTTGTCTTAAAGAATAAATGTAGTAACTCTGCTTAAAAAAAAATAAAAGCTCTAAACATTTTAATGGAAGGCTGAGGGTTTAAGAACTGCTATGTTATCACTGCAAGTAAGAGTTTCTTTCAGTCATTCTACAATTCCAGTACCTGAAGAATACAGATTAAGGCCTGAGCCATTCAAGAAACTGTGTAGCTGCTCTTCAGCTAAAAGCCGAAGAATCACAGAGCTAAAAGTGGACTTGATTTATAATTGGCACCTACTTATATTACAAACTTTTTTACTGGCAGTAGCATTTTGTGTCTTGTGAGCTGCCTTTCAGCATGCTTTTTTTTGGGTGATTCACTTAGATTTCAGTCTCAGACTGCTCCTTACTGTGGAAAGCAATGGTACACCACACTCATCTGTATGAGTGATGACAAAGGAGCTCTAGAGAGGATTTCTGTCAGCAAATGAACAAGGCAGTACAAAGAAAAAAAATCAAAACTGCCATCTAGTGTCAGGTTCAAGGTTGGCAAAGAGGCAGCAAAGCACAAGGGCGTGGAGAGAAACAGGCGAGGTAAGGGTAACAACAAGGATACACAAGGCTGAAGTGAGCTGTTCAACACTACTGAAATCTGCTGAAAGTGGACTTTAACCAGATCTGCTACAAATAAGTGAAATGTATTCTAACAAGCAATTATCTGAGCAAAGCTGCAGTATAGAAACAGAAACTAGGAATGTTTAAATGCAAGTCCATTACACTGTTGTTATCCTTAACTGGCAAGCAACTGTGAAGAAACGTGCTGTTTCCTAGAAAGTCATATTCATGTTAGTACCAGCTCCTTCTTAATAAGTCTGGTAATGTTTTTCTTAGGTGGGATTGCTTTTTGAGTCAGAGCTGTAGAGCATAAAAGACATTCATAGTATAGGCAAAGAGAGAGGACAAAAGCAGAAGCCAAGACTAACAAAACTCCTGTGTTTATAATGCAGGAAGGTCAGGTGCTTTTCAAAGGCTGGAAATTCACTGTTTGAAATACCAAAGCATTATCTTGTTTCTAATAAGTATCTCCCATTTTGTCAAAGGAAAGCAAGATAATGCTGTTAAAAAAAAAATCCATAAAGAGTACATACTTATTTGTAACCATTTCAATTTTTTCCTATTAAGATACAATTTATAAGCTCAGCAAAAAGCAGAAATGTCCACACTACAAAGAAAGGGTAAATAGGGTTGACTGTTCTTACAACTTTCCAACTGCCCTTTTGGTGTACGTTCAGTGATACTGGGAATGCATGAAGAACACAAAATGCTGCAGCTGAAGTAACTCGAGTTGGAAAGCACCACTGACAAGCAGGAGGGTTAAGAAACCCCAAGTGTGACACACCTATGGTTAATCCAGGGAAGCTGATCCACACAATGTGGCTGTGGTACTGAGAGCAAGAGGATTTTCAGACAAGACAGAATCTGCCAGTGCCATGCAAAGCCAGACAGCAACATGCTGCCAGACTGGATTTTTCTTGCATGCTCAACCATGTCAACAGCATTAAATGATTAAGAAGTATGTGAGATGATCATCTGTAGGCATTATACACACAGGAGAACCAAAGTTTGTATTTGAGTTGTTGACCCCACAGTATATGACTTGACCTTCAGCAAACCAGCTTTATGCCCTCTCTTTGCTGTGCTGCTGGTTTTGTGGCTTTCCAAAGTGCAGTGAGTTTGGTGCCATGAGATGGGACTAAAAACAGATTCTGAAGTGCTTGATCATGGCACTCTGAAACAGCAGTGTCTGGAAGGAGCTGCCTCCAGGATTCCCTCTCACAGTATGTTTGATAAAGCAGATACACATTTCTGCCACTCATGGTACATTCTCCAAACTGCTATATTTAGCTTTTTACTTTCTACACAAAGAAAGTAAAGATAGAATGATAGTAGCACCCCATATGTATCTGGACAGTCATCTTCCCAGATGAGACCAAAACAAAGGCATTGAGGTGGCACAGACTAATGCTCATTTCTCCTCAGATGAAACCAATTCTGTGCTTAATCATATGGCTGTGGGGAAGGCAGGGAATCAATTCTACCAGGAGGTAGCTGACTTTGAAACTAATTCCTGAAAAACAGGATATCAATTTCTGCTTGGTGAGGAGATAAATGCAGAGGAATGGGATAACTTAGTAGCATCACTAGTAAGACTTCAACATCGCTTAACTGCCCCATCATGCAGATGCTTTTGTCCTTAATGGCAGAAAGAAAAATGCCAAGAAGTGCAATGCCATGGTAGCTCAAAGCTTCCTTTCTTGGAGGATTATTTTCATCAATAGCTATTAGGAGACAGGTAATAAAAACATTCTTTTGGTTTGAAGGATTTCTATTGAATAAGCAAGATGGACTTTTTAATAATGGAATATCAAAGCTTAACCAGGAAAAGTTTGTTCCCAGAATAGTTCTACAGATGAAAATACAACTTACTGTCATCAAACAGGATTATTTTTGGTAGGCTTTTTTTTTTTAATTGTTTTCATTGTTTTTAATCAAGAGATAGTAAAATCTGAATTGCTATGAAAAGATTATGAAAAAGGTTACAGTGATTCATTTACAGTTGATTTATAAAGTTAGCACTCTATTTCAGAAGCCTTATTTTCTTCTTGCTGAACTTAATGCTTCCATATGAAAAAAAAAAAGTAAGTTTCAAAAGTGGAGCACCCCAGACAGTAAATACAATTCTGTAAAGAAAGAGTCTAAGACAGTTCAGAAACAACTATACCAAAATTCCCCAAATGTAGACTAAGCAATTAAAGTCTGCTACTGGTTTTCCATCTGACATTTTCTTATTAAAGCTGCTACTAAAACCCTACTATTATAAATCATTACAATTCTCATGTCCACATCACCGATAGTCTAAATGTCATCCCCCAAATGTGAATTTAATACCTGGATATCCAGTCACCATCACAAAAGGGCCCTGTCCTACAATCAAGCTTGGCTGATTTGAGGACTCCTGGAGGTTTCAGTGTTGGTCTGCACAGAACTCACTGTGTGCTTACATTTTCAAGAATCCAAGGCCACAATCCAGAACAAAGCCTCCTTCCTCACTAAGTTTAGTGATTCCAACTGAATGTAACTATACGGGATGTGAGTTTTAGGAACAGGATTAAGGGAGAAGTCTTATATCTAAAACTGCTGTTGTAGTATAGTCAGTCTCTATTTATAGTCAGGCTGAAGCATCTTGGAGTCCTTGAACTGCAATAGCTTCAATCTCAACTCGGGCACCCTGTCAGAAAACAATGAAGAAACATATTAGCAATTTATTACATCTATTTTATGAAGAAATTGCATGTATAACACAACCTTGTAAGAACCATGTGACATTTGAGTGAGATTTTACTTCTGACAGTTATACGACTAATTTAGCAATGTTAAACAATATTGAAAATTCACTTTATTCTTCTTTCAGTATCATAACCCCTTATTTCTTGTGTTGTGGCCATTTTCCACCAGACAGAAACACTGCCAGAGCTCTTATGTGTAGGAAGACGACTGATATGCTTAGAAAGAAAAACTAAATAATTAAGAATTTTCATTAAAATTATTGCAATGGAAACAACTCTAGAATAAGAAAAGCTGTCAGAATGCTTCAGAAATGAAGAGTTTCAGATTTATTTTTTTTGTAGGCAGAAAAGTGACACTTACTTTTGGCAGAGCAGCAACCTGATATGCTGCTCTGGCTGGGAAGTTTGTCTTGAAAACTGTAATTTAAACAGAAACATCCACCAGTCACATAACTTTGCTTGATAAAACACAGTTCAAAGTCATCTGTATAAAATGCAGTCATAGGAATGGTTTCTGGTTCAAGGCTACAAGCAAATAGTCTTCTGTGCCAGCTATCATTTCCCCCTTGTTGTTTTTTTTGGGTCACTGATTGCTCTGACACCTCAGCAAGTTACCATTCATCAAGATGTCAGCTGCAGTTGTGCCCCAGTGGCCAGTGATACCTTGCACCCTGCTGTCACTGCATGGCCTTAACACCAACTTGGCTGGAAACAGACATTAAATCAAAATGGTGATTATCCAATTGCAATCACCATGGAGTGGGAGAGGGCTCTTTCACAGACAGAGCAAGAGGGAAAATCAGCCTCCTGCTGAGAGAGTCATGAGCAAAGATCCTAGATTTGCCTTCAGTCAACCTCACATGAACAGAAGGCAAAGGAAAAATAAACCCTTGAACTCCATTCCCAATTAGGCTGATGCTCAAGGATTTTTAAAAATCAGGGTGGGCTGGGGGTGAGGGTATGAGTGGGAGAAGAGTACTGATCAAGACATAAGAACTCAATGTATAGAATCATAGAACACTTCTGGTTTGAAGGGACCTTTAAAGACCATCTAGTCCAACCCCCACCCCTGCCAAAGGCAAGACCACTTTTCACTAGATCAGGTTGCTCAATGCCCCATCCAACCTGACTTTGAGGATTCCAAGGAATGTGCATAATTAAATGAAAGTTTTACTAGCAAGAGTTAACACTAAGCTCAGAAATGATAAATTCAGGGTCCTGCACTGACAAGAGACAGGATAATAACTCAAACAACAGCTTTCTTAAACCACAGGTAGGAAGCAACAAGTAACTAAGTATCCAGTGCGTCTGCTTTTACTCTCCTTAAAGACAAAAAGAATTCAATTTTGACATGTAGAAGGCTGTGTTTATAGCTCATCAATAAAAGACTTGATTCAAGATCAAATGTTCCTATCTAAATAATACCCTATAAACTATATAAATAGGGAACTTATGTGCATGCTCTCCCAAATCTTTCGGCATAATATGGCTAACTTGGAATGGGCCTATTTCAGTCTACATTCAGTTTCATTAAATGAAGCTTTTCTTTTCTTAAGTGGAACAATGTGTCTCATCCTTGTATAAAAAGTGAGCCCTGTGCCATAACAATGACCCACAAATCATTCAAAGAGACAGACTTTAACAAAATGGAGAAACAAAATCAGAAATTAAGCATTTGTAGCTTCCTACAGCAGAATTATAGTAGGGACAGCACAGCACCTAGTGAGGTGAAGAGACAAGGAAGATCAACCTATAGGAATAGCAGAAACTGATCTTCACATGACAGTGAGTTAGTGGGGTACTAGGACATAAATCCACAGATCTACTTACATTCTTTGTAAATATCATTAATATCATTGTAGTCCTTCATGTCAGCCATCAAAACTGTAGTCTTCACAACTAGAAATGACATAGCTGCAGTTATTTTAGACCTCTTACATACAAAAGATGAAAATCTTTATGACATTTCTTGCTTTTATTTCAAAAATTCCTGTCAATTATTCCAAACATTTTGACAAGTTTTGCAAATAGATACTGACCATTAGAGCAACCACCTAAAAAAATATGAATACCTAGCACATAAAATTTGAAGGAATTAGACATTTCTGACCAGCTCTGAAAATATATATTTTAATTTCATTCTAAGCCCTATTCTTCCAAGAGGTGCAGAACTCATAAGCAGGTCAACTAAAAAAACTTGTGGTAAGACAACTGTTGGCAATAAATTATATCATGCATAATATTTGTTCCCAAAAAAAAAGTCTATAAAAGGTCTGAGAAAATATAGTTTATACTACAAGCCTGGACTCGGTAACCCGATCTCCTCTCTTTACTTGTTCTCTTGTTCCCTGAAAATAAATCCCTATAACTTGTTAAAATCACTAAGTATTATTATTTTTTTTTATAATTCTGCGCGTCTCTGAAGCAGTGGCTGGTTTTCCTCAAACAAAATATTAAAATAATAGGTTGGATCGTGACATTTTTATTGGCGTAGTCGGCAGGATCTTTATTGAGGAAAAAATCAGAGCCTGCTCTTGGGCGCCTGAATTGCAAAACTAACTTAAAAGGGAATTTAAAACAATCTAAACGAATGGAGTCCGTAGCTTGTTCTGCCAGCTCGACCAGCAGTGAGGACCAGACTGTGTCCTTCTATAAAGAGGATGAATTTGTCAAGGCTATAGTGTTTAGTCCCTATTGGGAAAACCTAAAAGCCCATAATTATATCCCAAAGAGACCTGTTTTTGAACTGATTTATGAACGTTATCAAAGTGGAAATTTTGCTGCTCTTGGTAAATTAGTTACCCCATTAGAAAACCCATCCAACTTGGATAAGGAGACCAAAAGGAATGTTAAAAAAAAGGGAATAGATTTTTTCTATGCTCGTTTCTTTTTCACCTTCACTACAATATTCTGGCAGGAGAAAGAAGAATTGCGCCAAGAGGTAAAAAGGATGAGAGAAAACATAAAACTTTTAGAATCAAAGGAGCCAACGAGCAACCAGCCCTGAAGGCAAAGCCGAGAACAGCTCCGCAGCGGCCTGGACTCGGTAACCCGATCTCCTCTCTTTACTTGTTCTCTTGTTCCCTGAAAATAAATCCCTATAACTTGTTAAAATCACTAAGTATTATTATTTTTTTTTGTAATTCTGCGCGTCTCTGAAGCAGTGGCTGGTTTTCCTCAAACAAAATATTAAAATAATAGGTCGGATCGCGACAGTTCCCAAAAAAAAAGTCTATAAAAGGTCTGAGAAAATATAGTTTATACTACAATTTTGTATTCCTGATTGCCCAATACAGCATTAATCCTGGTTTGGCCACACTATTAGATTTCTCCTCCCCCAAAATACTGAAAGTGCTTAGAATATTAACACCATAGATACAAACCTGCTTTTTCCTGAAGCAAAGCCCAGGGTGTTTAAAATCCCTGTAGCAAGTTGCAGCTCTGTCTGTACCTGAGCTTCCCCAGTTAAGAGTTAAAATATCAGTGCCATGGGCAGAAAACTTCCACTGACTGCAGAGACTTGCACGTTGAGTATTTATTTAGCAGTACTTACCACTGCCATAGTCACAGCCTGCAGCTTTCAGGATTTCTCCCATATTTTTTAGAGCCTAATGAAATATGAGACAAATATCTTTATCAGCTGGGTTGTATTTAGGTAAGTACATAAATATGAATTATACTGTAACACGGATGTAGCCAAGTTACAAGTTCACCCAGCAAATCTTCAACAGTCTTCAGTGGATAAGCAAAAATCAGAAATCAATAAAAGGGAGTTTCTAATGAACTACAAACATTAAACCATCCTTTCATGGATGCATGATGCAGCTCCATCACATCCTATTACCTCATACCTCTTTGCTGCTTGAAGAATAAATCTTTCAACTCAAGCTACTGATTTTACTGGGGATCTAAACCTTTGTTACAAACACATATTCCTTCCCTGACCTCAAAGTTGTTTGGGTAGAAAATGACAGGAAAAGGATGGATTGATTTCCTTCAGCTCTTCCCTCATCTTGGAGGATGTGACACATGCTCTCTAGGTCTCTTCAGTTTCTTATAAGTCCATGTTTAACTAAGCAAATGACAATTCCATATAACTTTACTGCTAGAAGACATCTTACCTGCTTAGCTTCTTCCTTTGTCCCTCCAGAGATGAGCTGCCCAGTGGAAGGGTCTGTACCAATCTGTCCTGCTATGTAGACTGTCCGGTCTACCTGCACTGCTTGGCTAAAAACACAAGTGACATTTTAGGTTTAATGTTTCCCCACTGAAACATTTAGCTATCTGAAAGCACATTTCACTTCTTCTTCAGCAAGTTATAATACCTCAAAAAGGCAGAGGGCTTAGGTTATGCACAGCGAGTCTGTACATGTAGTCATATGCTGAATCTGCTTATGCTTTGGGAGAGCTGGGATTAGATCACTCATGGAAGCACACAGCTATGTTACTGTAGCTTTGTTTTCCAGGTAATAAACCCTGTATGAGCACAGCAATACAATGCTAAACACAGCTACACAGCTTCCACGCTGCAGATAGCTCAGAGGACACATATCTGCCCAGATAAATACCCCATCCTAGCTTGAGAGGTAGATAATACCTTTCATCTGCATCTCAGCTGCAAAGCAATTAAAAAAAAAAAATAATAATAAAAAAGCGCTGATTAGAAAATGTAACATTTTTCTTCTCAAACAGGAACCCTGATAATGAGTTAGAGCTGTGAGGTGAAGCCCCCTGCATGCCAGTGCTTTGGCAGTATTCCTCCAGTCATGAATTTGGCCACTCAGTACAGTACTTTGATCACTTCACTCCCAAAACAATCATACTCTTCCAACAACATAACCTGGATGACCTGTTAACTGGGCTAATTCAGAGGAATGCAGAATTAAAGCTATTTGCAAAAAAATGTTATATAAATGCCAGGTGTGTTTTTGGTGAAGCCATTGGCAGTTAATGTCTCTAATTACCACAAAGAGATTAAAAGATTAAAACAGAAGTTTCAGCTATCTACCAAATATCATGCAAGATATGCAATTTACTTCTCCTCAGCTGGTAATGAAATATTGTGCAAAGAAATTAGAGAAAAATCCTTTTTAAAGTGTTTGTGGTGTGCCAACACCATTTTTCTTATCACTTCCCATTCCAAAAGAAAATACATTGTTTTGACACTGGAACAAGGCCCTCAAGTTATACAAACTAGAGGCAGGCATCTCTCTGAAGTATCTAAATGAAGTTAGCTTCCCTTTCATGTCAATGAAAGAAGGAAGGTACTCTCAGGGAACATTTTTATTACACCTCTTCTCTTAATTGAGACTGATCAAACTGGATCAGCTTGATCCATCAATTTCACAGGGAACCAACTCAGAAAAATGATTAGTTAGGCAATCTGAACAGTGCCAGCACTCCTATCTTTCCTTCCACTCTGTCCTCCACTTTCCTGTAACTTCATGAGAGAAAAAAAAAAGCCAGTTACTTCTCTGACATAGCATAATATTTTATGTAGTGATTATTTTCTCTATATCAACTAAGAGAGCTGGAGAAAAAAACCAAAACAGTACACCATTTAAGGAAGAGAAACTAATATATTAAGTAGTTTTCTAGCTATTTAAGGTTTGCTGATCAAAAAAAGATGTGTTTATGAGCCAAACAGATGTGATGCTTTAATATTAGTTTCTTTCCTACCATGTCCTGTTTGAGGCAAAGGCTTCAGACCACAAGCTTCTTTCTGTTTCACACAGAGAAAACCATGCAACGAGAAGGTATGAGCTCTCTAAAGAAAGAGATTGCCTTGTACTGCTTCCTGTAGAATCACAGAATCTGCCAAGTTGTAAGGGACCCATCAGGATCATCAAGTTCAACTCCTGTCCCTGTGCAGGGCACTACAAGAATCACACCGTGTGCCTGAGAACATCATCCAAACGCTTCTTGAACTCAGGCAGGCTTGGTGCCATAACTACTTCCCTGGGAAGCCTGTTCCACTGCTCAACCACCCTCTGATTTCCTTGTTATCTAACCTAAACTTCCCCCAGCACATCTTCTTACCATCCCCTTGGATCCTATCATCGGGTGCCAGAGAGAAGAGGTCAGCACCTGCTCCTTCTCCTTCCCTAGTGAGGAGGCAGCAAGCTGAGATGAGGTCTCCCCTCAGTCTCCTCTCCTCCAGGCTAAGCAGACCAAGTGCCTTTAGCCACTCCTCATATGGCTTTCCCTCTAAACCCTTCAGCAACCTCATAGCCCTCCTCTGGACACTCTCTTGTAGCTCTGTGTCCTCTCTGCACTGTGGTGCTGCACACAGAACTCACAACAGGGCTGCATCCCTGCAGAGTACACTGGGACAGTCACCTCCCTTGCCCGGCTGGCAATGCTGTGCCTCATGCACCCCAGGACTCAGGTGGCCTCCTGGCTGCCAGGGAACACTGCTGGCTCATGACACTGACCAGAACCCCCAGATCCCTTTCCTTGGGGCTGTTCTCCAGGGTGTATGAATATCCAGGGTCACCATGTCCCAGGTGCAAGAAAGGAAATGACTATTGGGATAGACTATCCCAACAAGGGCCTTTCAATTTTGGACAGTCCTAAATAATGAATAATTGGAAAAAAACAAACTGAAGCCTTCTGATACCACTACCAGGTAACAACTGCAACAGTTTAATCCCCTTCTCTGATCCTCCACTTTCTTCTCTAGGTATGCTTACAGATGACATCCTCCATTCACCGAGTCTGTTAACAATTTACCAACTAAAGGGTAAACTTCTACTGAAGTCAAACACATCACTGAAGCTTAGATAAAGTGCAACTACACAAACCCCAATCACACTTTAACTGCAGAAGTAACCTATAACCAGGGCAAATCAGAGCTATTCTTTAATCTCTAATTTAGCAGAGATCTGAGTGTGTGCCTGAAGTCATTCAGATTTCAGTATACCTAAGTGCATAACTGGACAGACTAAGAGAATACGTTTGGTCAGAGAGATGGTGCTAAGAAGCACCTTCCAAACAACCACTGCAAAGTTAATAAAATCTTCTTTACACAAATGATTGTTGATTGATACAAGAATCTGTGCTTTTAAATAGTTTAATATTATTAATCAGGGGTGTGTATATATATACATACATAGATACCCATAGACACTTGCACACACGAGTCTTTTCATATATCTACCCACTTCCCCATCTTAAAGTCCTGGACACTGGATGCAGTAAAGGAAATTTAAAAATACATTCAAAGATCATAAAAAAAGCATACAGAAAGGCTGTAGCAGAACCAGGACCTCCCACACCCACACCTCCCAATTCTTCATTCTATATATTAAGCTCTCATTCCTCTGTTACCATGCTCAGAATCCACAGCAAAGATGTGGCAGTAATTTCTTGTGCAACTTTTGCTCACTGGACTTTGACAGGCTTACTGAAACCTGATAAACTAAGTTAGTGATAAACTTACTGATGCTAGACCTATCAGAATTAACAGGCTGCATAATAAACATTATTTCATCAAAAACTACAAACAAACACAAAATGGTGGAGTTCAGTTAATTCACAACTGAAGTGGAGACCTATGTTCAACACTTGGCCAGTTGATGAGTGTGTGTACAGTCAAAGAAATGTTGCCTTTCCATGTCTTAGATGTTCTCCTAACACCAGGTAATGCCTGTCCCCTGGCAGTAATCCACCACCAAATTAACCATCATGTCATGTCTCTCTGCTTCTACCCTTTCTATTTCTCCATTTGTACAATTCTTATAAAGAAGATAGAGATTGAAGCTCAGAAAGCTCAACTTCCAAGTAATGGAACAAAGATGCACCTGGAAGGCACTAAGAAGCTAAAAGCGGAAAGATCTAAACCAAAGGAAACTGTGTTTTTATTGGGAAAACAAATCCTGGAAGCAGAATTGAAAATGCCCTGGTAAGAATGCCTTATTACCTGCAATATGGGTCTACAATAGTTACTGAACTTTTTTCCAAACCCAATTAGCAACCAGAAACCTTTCTGCAATTAAAGCTGGGATATTGTAAAATTACATTCAGAACTGCTGCAACTAACAACTTACTTGTGAAAACGTTGAACAACATCTTATATAATTTTACAGCAGTTAGTTTTTAGACTGAAAAACATTCACAACCTGCTGGCAGTCCCAGTCAAAATAAGAAGAGATCTGTAGTTCCTGGGAACTTTGGAAGTGCCAAAACACTCGCTGGGTCGGGCTCAGCCTCCTGTCCATCTCCTCACTCCACATGCTCTTTTCCAGGCAAGCATTATTTCTTCCCTGAGAGGAATAATTCTTTCCCCGTATTTTTGTTTGTTTTCACTCACCGATTCATTCACTAATTTCAGGATTATTTTACCAAACTGACTTTCGGAAAAATGTCTGAAAACCTCAGCTAAAACGATCAGGACACCCCTGGCCTTCCAGTTAGGCTGAAGGCTGCCGGTGGCACTGCAGACCCCTTGATCCCCCTGAAGGGGATCACCGGGAGGGGAGATGAGGAGATGGGTCCCTGACCGGGGGGAGACCCCTCACCACCGCTGCCTGACAGACACCGCCCTCCCTCCCCGCCCCAGGGTCCTACTCAAGACCCGACCGGCAAAACCTGCTCACTTCTGCTTCAGCCACCCCTTCGCTAAGGCATACCTGTAGGGACCCACCGCTTGAGGGCTCTTAGCAGTGCTGATTATTTTCTTCACAAGCGAAGCCATTGCGGCTCCTGCTGCTCCTGCCTTCCCCCGATCGATTCCTAACGCCCCAGCGCTCACGCGACCGCCGCCACCGCCCCCCGCCCCCCCCCCCCCCCCCGCGGGGGGTTCTGGGAAATGTAGTCCTTCGGGGGAAGATGGGGAGGGGTGCGCATGCGCACTGCCCCCCTTTGGGTGGCCGCGTGGAGCGGGAGGAGGCCGCGTCGTGAGTGCGTGGTGGGAGCGGCTCCGTGGCTGCATCGCTCGCCCACCCGCGGTTCGCCAGCCCCTCCTCGCCTACCCCTCCGGTACGGAGAGGCCTATCAAGCCCAGTCGAAAGCCTTATGCCCGCCTGAGGGGCGGGTTGGTGCGACTCCGCACACTCTCCGGGCCCTGCGGAAGATGTCCGGGGCAAGGGAGAAGAAGCGGGCTAAGAGGATGAGGAACCAGCCGGCCAGCGTCACCCTTCCCGCCGAGCCGGGGCCCTTCCTTGGCGGCGGGAGCAGAGCCTGCCCGTCCCCAGGTACAGCCGGGGGGGCTCCCTACCCAGGGCCGGGGTGGGGGCGGTGACTGCGAGGGTGTCTCCTCCACAGTCAGGGCCAAGTGTGTCTGGGTGTCTGTCTGTGTCTGTCCCCAGTCTGTGCCGGGTGCCACCTCCCCTTCAGCCCTGGCGGCTGGGGAGGCGTGATCGGTGTGGGAGCACCCCTGGGCTTCGTCCTCTGCTGTTGACCGCTTTAGCCGTGATTCTCAGTCAGACACGGGGTTTGTTGGTTTGGGGTTTTTTTTGCGTCATCTCTTCGGTCGCAGAACAAATCCGTGTCCACCCCCTGCTGGGAGTGCTCCTCGTCTTAAGATGAATTCGACTGTTAACATTCCGTCTAGTGACCTTCTTTCTCTTTCCGTGAGAGCTGGGAGGAGCTGGCTTGTCCTGCTGGCCCTGCGGTAAAAGCAGTGTTTTTTCTTTCCATCCGAGCAGCATGCCCGACCTATTTGCCTTCTGGTGCTTGTAGCTCCTGTAGCTGTGGAGTACTGTCAGGAGGCAGCAGAAGCTTCCCCAGAAATGGCAGTGTTGTTGCCAGGTCATTGCTGGGGCATATTCTACCCAGGTAACTTTTGCAGCTGAAGCCTGAAGCGTCCCATCAACCTGTATTCCAGATGCTTTTTTTGTCAATGTTTCAACCCACATCTGGACTTTGATCTCCACACACACAACCCTCGTTTCATTTTTTCATTTTGTTACCTGTATTGTTTCTGGGATAAAAATAAGCATGCATAAGAGTTACTGTTAGGCCTCAAGAAGCTGACAGATTGCATCTTTGTGGTTGAACAAAAAAATGCTTATGTGACACTTTGTATTTAGGTGACTGAGGAATTCCTAATTAGACAGAATGACACGGCAAATTATCCCTGACCAAAGAATTTGGAATATCATTACTGGAGTAATGCCAGATTAAATGCATTTTTCTAACTTTTATTTGTAACAGTTAACTTCTAAGAGTACATGGTTATTTTCTGTCCTCTTGAATAGCATACATACTCATCCACATACCATTCTTCTGTCATGTTAGTGATATCTCGGTTTTATAGGGCTGTTTTTTAAAACAGGAAAGAAAGTAAAAATTAATTTTAAAACCATGAAGCTATATGGTACCTAAAATATTTTTCCTTTAGGTATTAGGTTAGTCACTATCTTTTGAAACATTCCCCTCTTCTGAGTAAAATAGTTAGTTCCTCTGCTCTTATGCCAGCTTGAAAAAGGGTGTTTTTGTGATAGTAGTTGGATTTTTGTCTGGTTACCCTCCCACAGTTGTCTTGGGCTGTAGGTCTAACAGATTTGCTGACTGAGGCAGTGTCTATCTCTCACCACTATTTACATCTCACCTTCACTTCTCTGTCTGGATAGTGCTGCTCTTAGCCAGGGGGAGAACCAAAATCACGAGTTATGCCACATAAAAATCTAGCTTTTGTTTCCATCCAAATTATTTTTTCATCTGAATTACTTCGGTTCTGCATGATATGTAGGTGCACTGAGGCTGTAACAGCATTACTGCTGAGCATGAAACTTCAGCTTCATGATTCTTTGAAACAGTAAAAGAAGTGTTATTCAGCTCATATAAACTGAGGCTTCTGGAGGTGCAATCTTCTCCTGGCTGTTCCTCATGCCAGTGATAGCATTCTGAGGACAATGGGATAGGCTTGTTTAAAAAGCTGATTAACCTGCAAACTTTTTTTTTTTTTTTTTTTTTTTTTAAAATCTCTTACTCCATTTCTCCTGCACAGGCTGACTTTCACTAGAGGAGCTCCCTGAACTGTATGGCTTCTTGTTCCTTCAAACATCCCTTTTGGTGCAGTGGGTGGGGCTGTCTTGGCACGTTTTAGTCTCCTCCAGCATGAGCTGCCTGAGAACCATATATATATGTGAAATTGTACTAGAAATCCTAACCAAGACTTACCTGAATAGGTTGAATATAAGCTAATCTTTAAATACGGTCTTCAAGGCCCTCTTAAACTTGAAGTACTGTTATGTTCTTATTCTTGAAAGGTCTTTCTGTACCTTAGGAAGCTTACTGTAGGCTTTAGGTTTTTTTAATTTCAGTATTGAAATTGAATATTAAATGCTTGTACTGGAAAAGTAGCCTACTGCACCAATGTATGTGTATCGTGTCTACTTTATTTATTGCTATAACAGAAATACATGGCAGTGAGACAAGAATACATTAGTTTGTGGGAAGAAAATCAATGTGTGAGAGGGAAGAACATTTGCTTTGCTGGCTTGGTACTAAAACCCTCGATAGACAATAGTAAAAATAACTACTGATGTTGCATAGGCCGATTTTAGTTAAGTCTGGAAGTTAGTTAAGTCTGTTGGAACTGGTAAGAGTATTGGAGGCAAAGTCTGGATTGGGTTCTGTTTTCAGAATGTCTAATAGTTACTTAATCTGCTGCAGGTTTGCTGCAGGACAGAGCAAACATTTTATTGCTGTAAAAAAATAACAATTCTTCTAATTCGTGATGGATTTTTCAGGTACATATTTTACAAATAATAGGAGGGATATGCAACACCATCTTATGATGAAAGCTTGCATATAGTTATCAGTTACTCAGACTGCTTTGCGTTTCTGTTACTTCTTTTCACCTGTAAACTCTGCAGGAGATATTCGTTCTGAGCACCAGTATCATCAGCAAAAATACTCGAATCAGTCATCTGGGCCTTCTTACAGGAAAGACCAGTATTTTCCAAAAGGGCAAAATAAAAGAGAGAGAGGCAGAGGAAGAGGAGGATGGCAAGGAGGATGCCAGAGTATTTCTGAGGAAATGCCAAAATACATAACAGGTTTGTATGTAAGAAAGAAGTCATTATAACTATGTCCAGGCCAACTTACTGATGAGTACATTTGTTGTCTGTCTTTGTTTTAGGGGCAGGACCCAAAATTAGAACTTATGCTGTGGTCCTTCTTTTTTCTGTAATTTTCTCCAAAATTCTGAAGTTGAGTACTAGTAAGAATGACTGACCAGCTATTGGTCAGTGAGTCCCTTCAGACTGCTGAGTTGCAATGTTGCACTTGTAATGAGGGATGGGCAGTTTGGTTTCTGTTTGCCAGTACAGTAAGTACTGACTCTCACCTGCTTGAAATATAGTCAGTGAAACTGTTTTTGCCAATGATGTAAGTAAAAAACAACTTTGTATCTAACAGTGTCTATTGAGGAGAGCAGAATGCTTTTCAAAATGTCAGGATGCTCTGATAGTGCTTCCATAAGCATAAAACAAGACCCAGCCCCTGATTTTTTTATTTAATAATTTTTAAACAGTCTGTAGTAAGGGGCCAATGGGAAAGCTGGAGATGGACTTTTTCCAAGGGCATATAGTGATAGGACCAGCTTCAAACTGAAAAAGGGTAGATTTAGGTTAAATATTGGGAAAAAATTCATTACTCTGAGGGTGGTGAGACACTGAAACAGGTTGCCCAGGGAAGCTGTGGCTTCCCCATCCCTGGAAGTTTTTAAGGCCAGGTTGGATGGGCCTTTGAGCAACCTGGTCTAGTGGGAGGTTTCTCTGGCCGTGCAGGAAGGTTGGAACTAGGTGATCTTTAAGGTTTCTTTCAACCCAAACAGTTTAATGATTTCTGCTTCCATTTTTTTCCGTACTGAAGTTTGTTTTTGATCTCTCTGAAAAGATTGCTATTTTATTAAAGAAGTACTTAATGCAAATAGGACTTGCTGGTTATACCATGGCTTTAAGATTCATTCATATTTAAGTATTTCTTTACCCATATCTGTAAGCTTCAATTTTTCTAGAGAACTTATATTTCTTCAGTAATAATATACGGTATTTACTGTTATCTGAAGAATTCTTTAGACTGATGTACTGGGAATTCTCTGCCACAGTTCAGTAATTTACATGCAGCATCTCCTTCTTTGATTTTTGCCATTTGTCGAGCTCTAATGCAGTTCTTTGCATTCCAGTGTCAACCTTTGCTCAAGCTCGTGCTGCTGAGATCAGTGCCATGCTGAAAGCAGTTACTCAGAAGTCTTCAAACTCTCTGGTTTTCCAGACTTTACCCAGGCACATGCGAAGGCGAGCTATGAGTCACAACATCAAACGCCTACCCCGACGTCTCCAAGAGATGGCTAAAAAAGAGGTATAAGTGCATTTTATAGTATTTGTTAGACTATAGAGTGGGCATAGTTAATGCACAGTGTTCAGCTGTATGTTAAATAATGCTTAGACCAGAGCTTATCTGCAAAACTTCCCTGCATAAACAGGTTCTCAAACTTTGACTGATAATGGCACTCAACATGCATGAAGACCTCAGTTTTAGGTAGTAGTTCAAATAGTTCTCACTAACAACTTGGCTTTGTGATTATTTAACATCTTGAAAAGGTAAGTAGTGATGATAAAAGGGCCCACTTCAGGAAGAGTTGCTCAGGCAGTGCATTGGTCCTGGGTGGTCCAGGAGTCCTTGATAATACCTGCCTGCCCTGCACCCCACCACAGCTGTTGGGTGTTACTCTGTTGGCCTCAAACCAGCATAGGCTGTTCATGACTGGCATGATGGTTCATGTGTACCTCCCACTGAGGCATGGGAGGTGTTTGCTGCATGCAGCTTAAGACTTAGTCGTTGACTGTTCCTGGTTGCTCATGAAACTCTGCTTTTGTGGCAGTATCTCAGCATTTAGTAAGAATCTTCTTGAGGAGTGACTTGCTCCTTAAGCACTGGGGCCTTCATCTGTTTTCTTTAAAAAAATACTTAAAATGGGTTCAAAGGAATTTTATTGCAAAATGATCTGTCTTATGTTTGGCATTGATCACTTTATCATCTCTAGGCACTTCAACTTCATGAAGTCCAGTAAGGACAAGTGTAAAGTCCTGCATCTGGGGAGGAATAACACCAACCACCAGTCCAGATTAGGGGGTCATCCTTCTGGAAAGCAGCTCCATGGAGAAAGACCTTGGAGTCTTAGCGGACAGTAAATTCTCCATGGGTTAACAATGTGCTCTTGTGTCCAAGAGTACCAGTGGTATCCTAGAGTGCATCAGGAAAAGTGTGTCCAGCAGGTCTAGGGAGGTTCTCCTCCCCCTCTACTCTGCCGGGGGGAGACAACACCTGGAATACTGTATCCAGTTTTGGTCTCCCCACTTCAAGAGAGAGACAGGGATCTACTGGAGAGAGTCCAGTGGAGATCTACGAGGAAGATGAAGGGATTTGAACATCTCTCCTATGAAGAAAAACAGAAAACTGGGGCTATTTAGCACTGAGAAAAGAAGGCAAAGAGATCTTCTTAATGTCTATAAATGTATGAAGGGTGTCTGTCAAGAAGATGAGGCCAGTCTCTTTTTGATGGTGCCCAGTAGTAGGACAAAGAATAATGGGTTTAAGCTACAGCATAAGAAGTTCCACCTCAACATGAGGAGAAACTTCTTTATTGTGGAACTGCCCAGAGGGGTTGTGGAATCTTCTTCTCTGGAGTCTTTCAAAACCCACCTGGATGTGTTCCTGTGGAGCCTGCCCTGGGTTATCCTGCTTTGGCAGGAGGGTGGGACTTAGATGATCTCTGGAGGTCCCTTCCAACCCCTAACATTCTATGTTTCTATGATTCTTAAGAAGCAAACTCACTTGATGCTAGTGTTTCCTGCATCCTTATATACATCAGCCTTTTTCTTCTGCCAAAATTTTTGCTTTTGATACTCACTTCAATTTCTTTCCTTTCACAAACAGGCAGAGAAAGCTGTACATCAGAAAAAAGAACAGTCAAAGACTAAATGCCGCAAGGCTAGAAGGCGCCACATAAATTTGGTAGCAGAGTTTAATCGCAGGCAAAGAAAGAACATTTGGCTGGAAACACATATTTGGCATGCAAAGAGATTTCATATGGTAAAAAAATGGGGATACTGTTTAGGAGACAGCCCTACAGAGAAGAGCTACAGGGCTTGTTACCGAGCCATGACAAAGCACTGCCTTCTTCAGGTACCACATTTACATCTTTTGTGTTTGTTTTCTCTGTTGTTTTGCCAAGATGAAGAAATGAACTGTTCAGTTACAATGAATATTTCTGTCTCTTTGAAGTACTGTTTTGTCATCTGTTAATAAATGCTAAGTATGAAATGAGTGATTTTGTAATTGTAATTAAGCATGGCAAGATGAGCCTTAGGAAAAGTCTTCTGGGAACTATGAAATACTGCCCTCTTCAGTCTTCTCAAGAGGCAAGAGATTCAGTGAATCCCTGCATCATCTTTCTGAGCAGGGTGTTATTGAGGACAGGTGCTTTGTTCTGTGTCCTTTCTGGTCTGTTGATTAGAGAGGCAGATTTGCCCTCAAACGAGAAATGCCCAAGAGCTCTCTAGAGCTAACAATTTTTGATTAAAAAAACCCAACAACTAATTTCTCTTTCACACAAATTTTAGTGAATAAAATAAATAAATATTACTAGTAATAAATAAATAAATATTACTATTATTTAGTGAATAAAATAAATAAAAATTACTACTTCGCTGTGAATAGTGAAGCTCTGTCTGGTCCTTCCTTACCAGGCTTGCCTTCAAGAGTTATTCTCACTTTACCACTATACTGTTGTTTCAGGATTTATCGTATTATTGTTGCCTGGAGTTGACTGGTAAAGAAAATGAGCTTCTGCAGCAGCTTGCTCGAATATGTAGTATTGACACAGGTAAATTTTATGTAGTTCAAAACAAAATTAAGGTTCTGAATGGACTAAGGGATGAGCCATCCTTTTCCTTTAAATGTCCTGCCAATCTCAGTAATAGTAACCAACTTGATACTGAGTTGTCAGTTCGGTTGAAATCCATAATTAAAGTGTCTGTTACTAGGATTAGGCATCCTTATTTTCAGTTACTTATAAATTAATTGTGGTGCCTGTTCTTCCTTTGATACTGTCCCAGTAGCCAGACTGAATGTCAGTTTTTTCTTTTTTTAAACAATATACTATTTCGTTTCTCTAAAAGTATCTTTTTCTTTAGGGGTAACATTTAAAGAAGCCTATTGTCTCTCTGGAGGATTTGAGGGTTCCCTGAACCTTTACCGAGCAGATCGCTATCCTGAGGATATGCTTGGTCCTGTTACATTTATCTGGAAACCCAAGGATGGGTCTGAAAACAGACAGTTGTGGATCTGGATGCATCCAGCTCTCAAGCAGGTATTTTTTTCTTTATAGTTGTACTCTGATTAGTTTATGCGTTGTGCATTGTTAATGCTGAAGATACATTCTGAAAGGTTTAGAAGAGCTGGATATAATAAATGGCTTTAGGAATTAAAAAGTTGGAAGACCATTTCCACTCTAACTTAGATTTGAGATTGCTGATGGATGTACAGCCTGATGTATGTTCTTATTCTCTCCCCTCATTCTCACCAAGTTAAGGCAATAAGTTGTACAATACGTTCTGCTGCTTGTTTTTATAGTTTGTACAGAAGGTGCATGCCTCTGAGGTTGCTTTTTTTTAAGTGTTTGAGCTTGTCAAAAAGTTTTCCAGCACCACTAGCTTCAGCATAGCATACCTTTGCAAGATGATGTTGCTTGATTCATATCCTTCCAACTGGCACCCCCAAAAGGCTGTTTGGTCTCATCACAGTCATAATCAGATACTTACAAATGAGTTTCAGTAGTAAATAAATTTTAACAAGTTAATTTTTTTCCTTATATTAATTCAAGTGAGAATAAATTAGCAATATTCAATGTTCCTTTCAGCTCTTGATAGTAAACCCCAGCCTTCAGCAGAATGAAGTTGGTTCCCTTGAATGCATATAGGAAAATAAGTATGTATTATTTTCCTGTATGTTTTTATACATAAAATAGTAGGGTGTAATTCTTAATCATGTACTTAACCTTCTCAGTGTGCTGCTTATTATCCTAAATCCAAGCTTTTCTTTTTTCTTAAGGACATATTGAGAGAGCTAAAAGCAATTTTTCAGTGTTCAGAGCCTGAAGAAATCTATATTCCTGAGCCTGCTTCAACATCAGTTCAAGAGGAAAAAAAAATGGATATTGTTCTGAGTCTTGGCAAGAAAAGAAAGAAGGAAGATGATGAAGGAGAAAAAGCTGTTCCAGTGAAAAAAATAATTGGTGATGGGACTAGAGATCCATTCCAGGCCTACTCCTGGATCTCTCATGCTACTGGCATTGTGATCAGGTTTGTTCATAGTAAAGTCAGAAAACTATGACCCTTAAGCAGCTTATATAGCTGAATTCTGGCGTAACAGTGCTGTGGAAAAAAGAATCTTGCATTGTACTATTGTACATTGACCTGAAATTTACCTCTGTTACAGTGATAGATCTATGGAGATTCTCAGGTACCGGCTCATTGGCCCTTTATCACACTCTGTCCTTACAGAGACCTTGAAAGCTGCTGCTCTCCAAACGGTAAGGAAATAGGCAGTTTGGATATTACTGTAATTTTGATAAGTTTTCTAGAATGTACAAACTTGGTTTTTATAGTAAGAATTGTAAATTATCTATCCTTACTTATTATAAAAGCTAATGTATGTATATCTACTCTGTTAGCTTCTCTGTATTGAGCCTCTTGATGCTGATCTGAGGAAGAAGTCCTGTCTGAATTTTAAGGGAATTAGGAAGAAAACAAAAGCAATGGGACTGTCAAGCAGGCTATGTAGTTTCTGCTGTAGTGATTATTGTGCTGAGAGGTCCAGAGTAATTCATATTCTTTTTGACAAACGTTGGATCATATTTCTCAAGCAATGAGGTAGAGCACCTGTCAGTAAAGGGGGGGCTGTGTAAGTTATAGAAAACTTGTATTTTCAATCAAATACACTGTTTCTCCAGGATTTAGTATTTTGTCCACTTGGTGCATGGCATCACTGTGGTTTTAATGTTTGGTTTTCTTGTCTCTTGCAGCATACATTGTGAGGCCAGAAAATATCTGGCTTTCTGTAAGAAATAACTAAAAACAGAAGTGGGAGGCATTGTGGGTTGCTTTGTTTTTGGAACACAGGTCCTGGACTTTACTGTAAGGTGGAATATAGGAATAGACTGCATGAAGAAAAATTCTTTTGGTTTGAGATTTAAAGATAGCAACCATGGTGATTAAGACAAACTGAATGAATTAATGCCAATTAAAAATACTGAATGAGCACTTGAATTTAATTACATATGTTGTTTTCCAGGAGATGGCGGATTCAGACACGGAACAGAATAGCTGGTGGGTAGAGAACTGCAAGGATTCTGCAAAAGTCTCTCTTCATCAACGTCAAAGTGCTATCTTTGAGCTATTAGAAGGTATTTGGTATCTAGATGCTATGGGAGGATGGGGGAACTCAAACTCTGGTGGTCAAAACTGGCATGCTAATGAGTTGACTTTACTTGGAAATGGATATTTTTTGCTTTATCAGGAGAGTGTTGCCATGGAATATGTGCTTAGGTAATTATTTTGGCATGTCAAAGGTTTGAGAAATTTTCTGTTACTTTTTTTTTTTTAAGGGAATTTTAATCCTCTACATAGTCCATACTTATCAGATAAGCTGAATCTTTTTTTTTATCTTCATGAGCTTAGATTTGAGATTGCTGATGGATGTACAGCCTGATGTATGCTCTTATTCTCTCCCCTCGTTCTCACCAAGTTAAGGCAATAAGCTGTACAATACCTTCACATATAAAATGGCAAGCTCCTCCCCAAGGTGAAAGCGTTATACCTTGCTTTATATGTTTTTGTTTATAATGAACAGTTGTAATATTTGGCTGCATTGTAAAGTATCCCAGAGTTAACAGATCTCCTCCCTTTCTCCTCCCTGCACTGGAGCAGGTAAGGACCTGGCTTTGGTTGGTATCACACTATACTCAAGCTAGCCAATGTGAGGCAGTTAAGCAGAGATGAGGTAAAACTTTAAAAAAAATGTTTTTAAATTTCCTTTCTCTGGAAGACAGTGTAAAACCAAAACTGCTTTTTCTTTGAGACATGCCAAATGTAAAGGATCAATTAAGTCCAAATTGTGAGAGTGACCTCACTTCTGTGCTAAGCATAAATGTAATTGCAAACCAAGTCTTGTGCTGCTGTTGTTGTCTTTTGTTATAGGATATTTAACAAGCATTGATGAGTTTTCAAAACATGTTAAATTGAGTACTCTGAATTGCTTCTCAGACTTACAGTGGTGTTACAGCCTTGCAGGCAAAACCACACAAAATAGCAGTGCAGAAAAAGATCACAACTTAATTGGTAGTTTCATGGCAGTGTTAATCTGTGTATTTTTAAAGGGTTAAGTTCACCATCAGAAATGCTACCAGGTACAATACTGGGCCTCACTGTTGGAGATCCTCGAGTCAATTTGCCAAAAAAGAAGACAAAAGCCATGCCAGACTTTGAAAAATACCAAGGTAAAATGCCTTGCTAATATTATGCTTCTCCTGAAACTGCCAAATGCAAGAGATTCAGTTTCTCTTTACACTTTCATTTACTTTCATATTCTACTGATTGCCTCCTGCTGTTTTCCTTTAGCATTTGTTTTTAGAATGTTTCTCTCCCCTTTCTACAGCCCCTGGCAGAAACAACTTGAAAGTTGCACAGGTTTTAGAACAGCAATTGTGAGGGAGGGACATGCACCAAAGCTGGTCTTGTGCTCAGTGGAAGCCTCTGTCTGACCATACAGATGATCCAGGTTCGAATCCTGGCAAGGCCAACCAGGTGCTAAAAGATGCTTAGTAAGTTTCTCTTTCCTGTTGTGTCTTCCTGGTACTGTTTCTCTCTCCCAAGAAGATAGCTGCTGTTTTTGGTTTGCAGTCCTACAATAAAGGAAGTTGCAATTTCACTGAAAATAATATAAAATAACCTTTGCAAGATTAGCAATTCAGATGTCCTCAGTGCTGTTTATGTTAAAAATCAAGGATTCATGCATGAAATGAACTTTCATTTCAGTGCTGACTTACATAACATTTCTGTGCGAAATGCAAAAACAGTTGAATTTGAATGTCTCTGGAAAATGTGCAAGAGCCTATACAGAAAACAGTGACGTTTGTGTATGGTGCTGTGTAGGCATTTCCAGTGAAGTTGCCTAGACACAGACTTCCTTACCTAATACAAGAAATAGTAGCCAGCTAGAAAACAGTAGTTGCTAAAACAAATTGAACACATTGAAGGTTCTTGAAAATACTTCATTTCCTTGGTAGTGTGTTTGCAAGATAGTAGAATAATCTAGCTTTATTTTTCACTTAAATCAGGTTGAACACCTATTTTAGTGTCTTTTAGCTCTGCACAGCTTTCTGTATTTTCTTGCATCCTCCTATTCTACTCTCGGTATGTAGAACAGCCTTTCTTCTGTTAATTAGTTTTGCTCAGCTAACTTTCTCATTAATGTTCCTGTTGGAAATGCTGCAGCATACATGACCTCTACCTTGATTCCCTCCTGCTGAGAAGTAAGGTGAGCGATACAGCACTTGTTTACAGATACTGGTTTGAACTAGTGTTAGCAAATGCAGGAAGTGATTTGGAGCCCTACATTCTGCTTGCCATGCCTGTGAAGATGCATTCAAGAAGGCAAGTTTAGCAGAAGGCATCTGGGCATCAAAGAGTCTCAGAATAGTTTCTCTCCCACTGCCAGAGGTGGTTGTCCCTCAGGAAGGAGGGATATGGTTATGATAGGACAGGAAGTCTTTTTTTCTTTTGGTTGACTACAAATGACTTTCTTCAAGATTTTTCTGCTTGGGATTGTCCTTCACTTGCAAAGAAACTTCTAAATCACAAATATTCAGAAAATCTGGTATTGCTTTCTGATTCCTTTCTGAGTGTTTTTTTGTTTCACTGTGAACTAAAAACTTCAACTTCTTTTTTCTGACTGTTACGAGAGGAAGAAGGTCCTTGATCAGCTAGCAAGGTAAACTGCATGGTACTGTCTAGTTTAGATTCTGCTAAAGGACTTCATGTTGCTGCTAAAGAAGTTGAGTAATCAGAAGCATGAAAGAACTTAGACAATACAGCTGTCTTCTAGTCAAAAATCAAAAGAACATTGTTGTCAGGGAGTAGAAAAGGAGAGGTCAGCTCTCCTACAAGAAGTTAAAGGGACAATACCAGGGACACAGTTCAGCAGGGAAGGTGGCTGTTTTCCATGCTTCCCACCTGTGTGATTTCATGTCACTGTGTGGGAAGAGCTGCAGCATCATTCACAATCTCCTGCCTACCTATTACATGTGTGGGGTTGGAGAGTCCTGTGGTGTAGTTCATCTCTCCTAGCTGAGAAACTCAAGACTGAGGTCTAGGTGCCACTCCTCTGTCTCCTTGTTGACTATTCCTTGGTGTTAGTTTAGTTGGAAAGGAAAACTATTGTTATTCTGAAAAGACTTGCTCCTGACAGTTTTGCAGTTGTTTATGTGACAATTACTACCTGTGCTCTGTGTCTTCCTTAATGAGCCTCCTTGTATAAGTAATTAAAAGCAGAGAAGTGATACTTTTAAATACTTACAGAAAATAAATCCATGTTAGATTATTAAGATCAGATACTTCTTCTGTTTTCTACTCAGGGGGGAAGCATTCAAGTGCATTTAGGTCTTGGTGTTTATAAGAAAAAGTAAAGTTGCATGCCTACAAATAAAAGGAAGCCTGGACATAATCAGTTACTGTGCAGAATGTCTTTTGCATCTCATATATATGCAAACATAAAGCATTTATTGCCACTGTTCACTGTTTCAGGACCCATTGTGAGGTCTTTCTGAATTAAGTTTAGTTAGTTTGTAGTCTCCTTGGAACACTGGGTGTCTTATTGCATATTTCACTGCCTCTGTAAACCAGTTAGATTTATTGATTTATTCCTTCTTCCTGTAAGCCTCTTATATTGCCTGGCAGGTTTGCATGAGTTAAATCAGTTAAATATGTGAAAGGGAACCTACTGAAGACCTCTCAAGCAAAACCATCATCTGTAACTGGAGAAGTCTGTAAGCCACCTTTTTGAAGGGCAGTTTGTCTAAAACAAATAAAAGAATTTCATCATGGCCCTAGTATACATCACTACAGCAATAGTATTACCAGCATTTCCACAGGAACACCCACCTGAAAAAAAAGTACATTCGACTTGTGTAATTCCATTAGTTTGACTCTTATGTAAAACCAAAACAAAACCAAAACCAACCAACGAAAAAAAAGTGAAAAACCTTTCTGTGAGCTTTATAACTACATAAACTTTCTGAGCCTTGGTTTTGGTGTAACTTTAGTCAGATGTGATAGTATAGCAACCTGATACTTAAGAAATGTTTGTAGTAATTCTTTTGTCTTCCTGACATGCCATGTTGATTGAGCAATAAAAAGGGACCTCCAGATGCTCAGCACTTTTTGCTTCCTGGATATTCAAATAGTTAGGATTAGTATTAGGAGGATTGAAATGGCACTGTGCATGACAGCAAATTCTGTCTGTGCTTGTTTGTTCTTTAGTGTGTGTGAAAGCTAAATGTTTTTCTAAGAAAAATTTTTCTAAACTAAAGGTGCATTATTTGTCGAATGAGTGTATACTTTAGGAAAGTTACAGCCATGCTCTTTGCTTGTGTTTTGTTGTACATGCAATCTATGAAATGATACACAGCTATCCATACAATTTTTATTTTTTTTTTTTAAATTCTATTCTAATATATGCCTGTGTGGGTTTTTTCCCCCATGAGTCACATGCTAACAAATCTAAGGTAATTCTGGTCTTACTGTTACTCCTGAATACATATGCATGTGTGCAAGCTGTGTGTTACAGTCATGTGCTGATGGGATTTAATAAAAGAACTGTCCCCATTTCTTCTGGCTGGGGGATAGAAAGCTTTTTTAATAAATCAGCTTTTGGTGCCTTCTCAGCAGTTTATTCCTTCTGGAAGTCAAGACTCCCAGTAGGCAGTCACTGTTTACATGACTGCACATTAGTGCTGGGTTTTTTTTTTCATTTTAAAGTATGCTTCTGACATTCTGGTCTGCTTTTTTCTTCTATGGAGAAATGCAAATTTCACTGCCTTAAAAACTGCTCAATGTGGAGTATGGTGGGGGTTTTAAACAAGCAGTGAATGAGGTGCATAGAAGGAGAATGCATCATGAAAAAAAAAGTGAGCTAAAGTTCCTTCTGCAAACACAGAACCTGAGTCCTTGCCTGTAAATGCACCTCTTGCAGAGGTTTAGGTATCTGGCATCAGTTGCCCAGGTACTCACTCCTAGGTGCATATGGGCTCTGAAACTGCTTTTTTTGCTTTTTCTGCTCTTTTCTCACAGAGGGGAAGGAAGAATTAGAATCAGAAGTAGTCTTAGGTCTATCTTCTAAGATTGTTAATCAGTTATATGAATCAGAACAAAACTTCTGTCTGCCTGTATTGTCTGAGCACCAGCCATTGATACAGGAAGAAGTAGATAATGTGCTGATTGTTGCAGAGTTTCGTGTGGTTAGTAATACAACTCCCTATTTCCTATACTGGCTCTGATATCTTACTTCCACTTTCATCAGCAACTTATTCATCATTAGGGCTATTTCTCCAGCAGTCTTAAAATGTGGACTGAAGAAAACGGAAGAGAGGTAAGAAATAAGGAGAACTGGTGTAAGGAATTGTGATTATGATTTGGGCTATAATATTCTGAGTAGAGAGATTAAATTCTCCCAGTTCACTGGGGATCAAGTAGACGGAATGTACGTTGTATTGTTAGTACCACTGAATAATCCACATCTTCTGTGTTCAACAGTCTTTGTCAACATTAACTGGACATATTGGCTGAATCATCTTTTGAAAGAAGTGATTTAAAAACCAAAACCCAACACATTATGTCCCTTTAATGTGTAAGACCTTGTAGATAACAGAATTAGCAGCAGTCCCTCTTAAGTTTTAATTGCAGAACTATTAATAGGGTTGGTGTGTTGTTTATTGGTAAGAATTATTTCACTTAAAATATGGATCTGCATGCATTACATAATGTACACTGGAGGCTTTGAATCCATAGTTCACTAAAGGTAGGTATACCTATTTTCTCTGCTTTGGTTAGGTTGTGGAGCTAAAGAAAAGAAAGGTTATTTAATACCTCAGCAATCAGTTTTAAAGCTAGAAGTGATATTTATCTTCAGTAATAAACACAACTGTTGGTGTTTGCAGACATATGCAAAGAATAGTCCCTTGAAGTGCAGAGCCTGAAAAACTGGTGTGGGAAGAGAGTTCTAAATACATAGTTGCAAGCTGGTCATATCCACAAAAATATTTCCTGTGTGTACAGTTCTTAAACTGGATGCCCTTGCTTTTCTTACAAGCTTACTTAGGCAGACTTATTTCAGGCTCTGTAATGTAGCTCTTTCTGATCCCTACGAAACCTGTTGAGCTTCACATTCAGCCTGAAAGGTTTGATTCCAGAATATTAAAGGTGTCATTTTAAAGGCATAACTTTATATTGCCAAAGGTGCTGGCATTTGTTGTAAGAGATGCCTGTTCGTAAGACAATGTCAGGTTAATGCTTCTAAAACTAAGTTTATTTCATATTTTGTGTAAGGAAAAGCATGATAGGTATTGCAGAAGCAGTGGTGCTTGTTAAGCTTTTAGTAGTCTGTTTCTCTAGTTGTCTACATGTAGTACTTACGCTAGTGGAGTGGGTTTAGTAATTTGATGCTTTAATTGCAAGTTGTTTGAATTCTGCTTGAAGGTTCTCTTCTTTTGTAGATAATGCTAAAGTTAGGCAGCTGTACCTGGAAGGTGTACCTGTAGAATGTGCTCACAGCTTTATCTGGGACCAAGACATCTGTAAGAACGTCACTGAAAATAAAATCTCTGAGCAGGTAACTAAGGGAATATTGCCGTGGAGAAAATGGCTGATGATCCATAGAGTGAGACTCTTGAATATAAATCCAAGACCAGTGGTTTCTTAATGTCACAGTATCCAGCTGCTGAGTTGGAAGTGTTTACTTTGAAGCCTTTGTGTGATGTTCTTGCAAAACTTGTTCATGATTGAATTAAAATAAAACTTTATTGGATCATCTATAGGATTAAATAATTGTAGGCTTATTTAGTAGAAGGATTTGGAATTGGATTGCTCTGCATCACCTTGGTTTGTATACAGCAGATAAAAGGCATGAAGTGGCACAAAGAGGCACTGGCCATTCACTTCTCAGTCACTTGGGACAATTCTGCTGAGAAAAGAATTATGAAATCTGGAAGGAAATAAATCTTTGGTTCTGAATTGCAGCACACTGTTGTGGGCATTCTGTCCAATGGTTGTGATTTGTAGACAGTTTTAAATTTGGTGTTACTGGTTGGAAATCTTGACATTTCCATTGACACGGGAGGAGGAACCCATAAAACATGACTAAAATGGTGATTAAGTCACAACAGGTAATAAAATTTTGCTGTAGAAAAAAGAGAATATTTGTACGACAGAAATATCTAAATATTCTCTTAAAAAGAATTAGTTTTGTAGTCTTCCACACTGGCTGCCATAGTGTAAAAAAAGCAGAGTTCTTAAAAAATGCAACACTACTGCATAACAGCACAATCTTTTTGTATGTTCTTCATGCTATCATGAAATATAATGTTTACCTTAAAAAATATCTGATGTAGAAGCACATAAAGAGTTAGTCTTTTGGTTTTTGTAAACATATTCTAAATGTAGCATAATTAAATATAACAACTGGTGATTGACAAAGCCTTGGTGCCAGCATGCTTTATGTGAAACTGTTTTGTGACCAACTGTTCTGCTCATCTCCCTCAATGTAGCTCAGATTTGCTCTGTGTATTGACAGACTGTCTGAAAGCACCTGTTCAGTCTAGTCTTGTGCAGAAATCATAAATACCAAATTACAATACTTGTTTTTCCTCCTTCGTGTGTGCTATACATCATTTTTGCTCTGAATTTCAGTACCTACCCTCCAAGGGTGCTTAAGACTTTTCCTAAAAACATCTTCCATGAAGGTCAGTTCAGGTGCATATCATCTAGTATATGTTTCCTTCTTAATAATCTCACCTCTCCATATCTTAGAAGGGTTATCTAGAAGAGAGAAAAATGGTTATTAACTTATGGGAAATGCCTTCTCTTTCTTAGGATTTAAACCATATGAGAGCTGAATTACTGGTACCTGGATCACACCTTGATTTGGGTCCTTCTGAGTCTAAGATTCCCATTCTGTTGGTGCAGCAGCCAGGAAAAATTGCTGGAGAAGATCGACCAGGATGGGGTAGTGGCTGGGATATCTATCTGCCAAAGGGCTGGGGCATGGCTTTCTGGATTCCTTTTGTAAGTGATTTTCATTGCAAATTGCAAGTAAATACAACAAATGATACAATTTGGTTCAACATCAATTTTAGAGAGTATATTTAATATTTGCCTGATCAATTCACTATTGCAGTATCAAAATTCCACTTGAAAAGAGGGAACTGGTTGATGACAGAGGCTTGGTCTTAAAAATCTTAAAAGTAAACAATAGCTTTCTACATCTGTTTGGTATAACTGTGCCCACATGGCAGTTTAAAAAAGAAAACCAGAATGCTCTGAATTTCTAAGGGTGTCTCTAAAGAGAAACCATTTGGTACCTGCTGCTAATCCATTTCCAGCTTGGCTCTCTCCACTACTCTGTCAATAAATTTCTTCTGATTTCGGAGAGAGCCTGAAATAAAAAATTATTAGTTGAGCTTGAATACTTCGTTGGTGGTCCTTGGAGCACCCTACTTTGAATGTTAAATGAGAGTTTTAATGTCTTTCTGCAGGTAAATTTATGCTTTTTAATGGGCAGGGGGGTCAATTGCAGTCATACCTATTTTACCATTAATATAAATTGTGCAGTGACATTGAAGTAATATGGCATTACAAGATCAGAACCTGGGAAATTCTCTTCAGCTTTGTTGATAGTTTTTCAGAATTAAGTTGAAAGAGCACAAGAAACATCTTTTTTGAAATTAGCATCTAGAGCTTTTAAAATCATACTTAAGTTTATTTTTTCGGAAGGTAGTGGTAGACTTTCTGGTTGCTAAGGCAGTAGATTTGCAGCATTGTTTTTTAGTGTCAGGAACCTGAAATCAGTACAAACATTGCTTGTTTTGGGTTTTATAACAGATATATCGAGGTGTACAAGTTGGTGGCTTGCAAGAGGCTTTAAAGCATTCTGAATATAAAAGAACACCTCACACTCCAAATGATTTTCCAGACTGCCAGGCAGGAATGATGTTTGCCAAAGAACTGGAAACCAGTCTTCTTGAAAAATTCAAACGGTAATATCAACTTCAAAATTGTTAGCAAGAATGAAAAAAAATTAATACTGCTTAAAATATTCCCTTAATTATCTGCTTTGTTTACTCAGTAAGATCTTTCACTAGTGATTTAAATCCTAGTATTTAAAATAGAAAAAAATCCTATATGTATTACATATTTAAATTAAATAAAGTGTTCTATTGCCAGAGATATTCTCAGTTATAAGGTTGTGACAAAGCTGCATAACAAAATAAACAAAACTATTTCAAGCCCCCTTAGCATGAAATGAGGGAGGAGGTAGAAGGCGAAGGCAGAGTATCACACTGTGTACTAACTGTTAAAAAAGAAAGTGAATGAAGAGATGTATTTCAGTGTCTACTTTGTAAATACCAGTTGTTCTTTAGTTTGCCTTCCTTTTCACTACAGTAAATACAGAATTCATAACCATGAGTATGGTGTAGCTGAAAGTGTCCTCTGCACCAGATGTTGTTGGTTCCCCTTCCAGCTAAGAGGGTGAAGTAGAAGCTCACAGTGTCAGTCACAGTAGATAGAGACAGCAGTGTTGTCTAGAAGTATAACTTTAAATTTTTTGCTTAATGTGATTTCAAAAAGAATGCACTGGTGACTCCGTTCTGAGTACTTTGTTTTGAAAACAGAAAGCATTATTAGACCAGCAGGACAAAGTAGACAGCCTACTGAAGTGCTGGGTACTTAGTAAGGGCCCAGGAAACAAACATTCTTACCTATTTGATTTATCATCTAGACGTCCACCTGCAAAAAGGGCAAATTATGTCAAGCTGGGCACTCTGTCCCCTTTTGTTTGTCCTTGGGGACAGCTGACGAAGAACTGGGAAGGAAGAATGAAAACTTCAGGAGAATTTGGACATGCTGCTTCCCCACACCCTGAGTGCTGTGCAAGTGAAGAGCATAGCTTTTCTGGGCCCAAAGCTGAAGAGGTCAAAGAAACTTCCCCTGAGACTGAGGTAGAGGAGACCATGGAAGTGACAAGCTCTGAAAGTGTCATAAAGAAGGATGATGTTGCAGGCACCCAGGATTCTGGTGAGAGAGATGAAACTATGACAAGTGACTTTATTGTTCTCAGGTATGTCAAAATAATACATGCATGTGAGATGTCACTACTTTTCTGAACTGGGGAAAGAGCTCAGCCTTGATTATTAAGATGAGAGCATGATTTGATCCAGATACAGTGAGGAGATGAAATAATTCTGTTGTGGATCAGAGCTTGCTGTTAAGATCTGCATTTCTTTAGCAAACCTAGTGACTAGATAAAATAAATTTCTTAAATTATCTTAGCACTCTTGAGTTTAGAGTGTTCTTGGAGTTGGCATATTCTGTATACTTCCAAGTGGATGGAGCTTTTATAGGATCATATTTGTGACTTTGAAACTGTTGCTGTGCAAATAACCTTGCATTCTTTTTTCTAAAATACCATCACAGGTGGTTTTTCTGCTACTTAATAAGGTCTGTAAAGGAAACAGACAATTCTGTGCATTCCAATGCAACACATGAGGGCAGCAACAGTGTTTGGAAAGTGCCTGAATGCTGGTCTTTCATTTTTGTGTGGTTACTGAGGGAAGAGAACAATTACACTTCTGGACAATAGTTTCTGAGCATTTGTGATTTAACAAGTCTTGGGTTTTTTAGCAAGTAATGTCTCTTTTGAAGAAGTAGCAGCCTTGCTCAGGAATTTCACTCACCAATGCTCTTTTTGTGCTCGGAGTGATACAAGTTTGCAAGGTTGCAGAAAGCCCTGGGGAATTTTTTAATCACGTGGAAATATGTGGGGTGTTGTGTTTCTGTGTAATAACTATCCTTTGCCTTTTGAATTTTTTTTAATAGGAGTGAGAAACTACTTATGCAGTTATCAGCCTGGTGCTATCCCACTGCTGGAAAAGATCGGCGAATCCGCCTTATTTCTCGACTGGGACAGAAGGAAATAACTGAAGATGTCTTTTTGCCAATCTTGATGAGCTATCCAAGGGCTCTCGTATGGGTGCACCTGTCCCTCTTGAGAAAGGGGAACCCTGAATTACATACCATGATTTGCATCCCAACAGAAGATGATTTGTTGCATCTAAGCAAAGACAAACTCTTCTGTGGTCCTGAAGAACCTAAACATCATGACATATTCAAGCAGAAGATACAGGAACTAAAAGAGGAGAAGAAAAAGAAGAAGAAGAAGGAAAGAAATAATGTGAAGGCTCTAGAAAGTGAATCTTTGAGCATTCCAGATAAAGAAACAACTGAGGAGTGTGAAGACCTCATTCTTGGTCTTTGGTCAGGTGCTCTCCCAGATGTTACTTCCCACTGCTCCAGAACTCTCCTGGGATATGTCACTCGAGGGGATTTTTCATTGGCTACAGGCTGTGGAGAAGCACTGGGTTTTGTTAGTTTGACAGGATTAATTTATATGTTATACAACCAGCCAGCAGATAAAAAAGGACTTGTTTTGTTAAGAACTCCAGCATCTTTCCAGTACAGATTTGCAAGACTTACTATTGAGGTTTAAGTATTATTGCAATGCAGTAGAATGCCAAAAATACCAAAGAGTGTCTCTGGTCTTCTGTGGCCTTTCCAGTGTGTCTAGAGTTTGAGGTAATTCTGAGCCCCAAGATCTTAGAGGATTATGAAATAATTAAAAAACTTTGTAGCATTATTCATGAAAATAACTTAGTGCATAAACAGACCAAGTATTACTTCTATTGCTAAGGATTTCTAACAGTAGTGCATCCACTGTCATGAACTCCTTCACCTCTAAGGAAGAATATTGTTCATTTCTACACTCAGTGCTGTGGTTGCTATAACAGTACACAGAAAATCGTTGTTTTCCTTTTAGAACTCTTTTGGTGAGACGGATTGTAACTTTCCAGTGCATTGTTGACATCTATGTGCATGTGATCTGGACCAGTGCATGCAGCAAGTGGCTTTTCCCAATTCTTTGTGTGTGAGTATTTGTGGCTGCAGCAGAGCAGAGCTAAGTAGACAAATCTATTAAGAAAGCAGGAGGGTAATTACTTTGGAAATGCTCTGTGCTTAAGTTAAACGTGGATAAAAAATGGCTTGATTTACATAATGTTAAATTACAGCAACTGGAACTCTTGGATTGGAAAGCATGTCAGTCTCTCTCTAGTCTAAGAGACAAAACTATTTTTGAGAGGTAATAAGCCTTTCAGGTGCAAATTGCTGTTGGTGGGTCAACACACGTTTTCCCTTAGTAATAAGGGATATTATGGTTTCTTAACACACAAGGCTATTTTTGGATGGAATGTGCTAGGATTGAAGGTTTCTTAATTTTACTGTATGCTTGATGAATGTTGAACAGATTCATAAAACTTGTAAAGTATGCTGGAGGGATGAGGGGAAAAAGGTGTTTGATTTGACTGGATGGGGTGGGTTTTGGTAGTGGTGTTTTTTAACAATAGCCTTAAGCTTCCAGCCATTCTTGAGTTAAGCAGCTTCAAAGTGAGTTTACAATAGTACACTGTAGTTTAGTACCAGTATGATACAAATACATGGTAAAATTGGGAATAAATTTGCATAATAATGTAATGGTAATACAAATACAATTGGTAAAATTACCCTGAAACAATCATGTACAAATAAAAATCTAGTCTATTCTTGATTCAGTGTACTGACTAAACTTCTTTAAGAAATCAAAAACGGATCAGTCAGTGACTTAGTCTTTCTAAGTATTAGTCTGCAAATTCCTTCATTCACAGTTTTGTTTGAGAAAGTCTTCAGTGAACATATTGATGTTTGAAGTTGCTTGTTGGAGGAAAGATGTATAGTACCTTCAAAATTATTAAAATTTAGGATTAAATGTGGCACATGCGTTGGGAAGGGGGAAAAATATGTCTGATTGCAAGAGAAGTACGGAAAGTGGAGCTGGATTATATATTTTTTCTAATTCTTAAGCAGACCAGTGTCAGAATCACAGGCCAGCTGGAGTTACAGTGGCATTTGTGGGAACTCACAGCTTGGGCTACAACTCTGTGAGAAATGATGCCTGATGGCAGCAGCATCCCTCACTTTTGATGCACCTAAAGCAATCTTCATCCTAAGAAAGCCCTAAGAAGCATCTATGCAAAAGCCAGCAGATGGCCCCAGAGGAAAAACCTTGATGGTTCGTCAGGGCTGGGACTCACACTCCTCACTGTGTGACTGAGTGCTGCAGCCTGTAGGTCTGTGTGGATAAGGAGCCCCTTAAACATTACAGCCTGGCTGCTCTGATCAAGTTCTCTTGTAGTAACAACCCTGGATTTATTGAACCTTTTGAATTGTGAGCCCGGTTGAAATATTTCTAGGATCAGAGTTTTCAGAGCTGTGCTTCATGGGAAGACAGGAGGGGAGGTAATATTTATATTATTGCTTTTTTCCCCATTTGCCTCCCTCATCTTCTTAGTAGATACATATTTTCTTGCTGCACTAGACCTCGCTTGTATGTGGGAAAGAAAGAGGAGAAGCCCCCACCCAAGCTGCAATTTTTTTCTTTTCTGCTTGTGGATCTTTTGTTCACTGAATCTCAGTTTTTTTATTCTATAAAAAAACATCTGGAGACTTTTTTTTTTTTTCCTCCTATTGGTAATTTCTGCCAGGTTTTCATTTTGACACTTCCTGTTACTTTGATTTCCATTCTCTATTTCTGATTTATGATCCTTCTCTCTGGTGAGCCCATGGACAGAAACTGGAATCCAAGTGCATCCTCTTCTGTATATCTTGTAAGGTTACACAGTTGTTTTCCTTTAAGTCAGTGATTTATGCCTGAAGATTTCACTCTCATTGTAAAATATACTGCAAGCCTGATAAGTTAAAAATGCTCAAAACTCTCAGCCAAAGTTTGTCAGGAAAAACACAATGATTTTATGTAGCTGCAAGGAAATTTTTATCAGTGGTTGGGATTTCCAGATTGTGAGCATCTCAAGGGTGACTTAGTCATAAAAACCATGTCAACACCACTTAATCAAGCTGTGGGTAATTAAACCTGCGTTGTCTGTGCATCAGCTGGACAGTATGTCTGTTCATTGTGTTGAATCAGGTGTAGTCTGTAGCACACATCTGTTCTCGGGCTGTATCTTACCACAGTTACTACCTGTTGGTTAACTACCCCAGAGTATCTGGATCACCTCCTGTGGGCTGAGACATGAGGCATTTTTGGGAACCCAGGAAGCTCTTGCTCAGTGAAAGACACTCTCACAAGCCCTCTGGCTCCTGGGCTGTTCTCCAGATAACTTTGCCAAAATGGATGCCAGTATGAACCTTTAATTCTCACTGCTTGCTGGGCAAGAGCTTTTGGAGGCAGTTGTGGTATTATCTGTAGCACTGTGCAGTACTCCCTGAGGGCAGCTGAATACTGTATTTGAGACTCGTTTGGTGAAGGGTCTTTTCCAAGTCTGAACCATTACTTACATACATGGTAGCTGTCTGCTATGTTAGGACAGAAAAAGTGACCAAGAGCCCTACCAAGCTGAGGGGCTCATGGCTCTGAAATGCACATTCTTTGCCATTGCAAATCCAGCTAAGGTTGCAGAAGGGGGTGGGTGATTACTCTGTGGAATGAGGTGAAGTGGGACCCTGGCCAGATGGTTGTGTGTTTGTTAAAGACGTTCAGGGCAATTGGTTTGTTTAGCAGAGTGCAAGTAATGGAAGTGGTTACCTGGAAGAAAAGCAGCTGGGGTTGTTGAAACAAATCTGGAAGAATAATCAGCTGGATGACAGATTTCTTGATGGAGGTGGAAACCTTGGGGGGATCATGGCACTCACAGTGTAGTCAAACACAGCATGATGGGTTTCTTTCAGTGCTGTCAAACCTGATCCTTCCACATGTCCATGTGAGGTAGGTAGTAGGAGCTCAGGGCAGTAAACTACCAGAGGCAGGTTCCTAAAGGGCCAAGACTGAGAAAAGCAGAAAAGAAATAGCATTGTTTTGTTTTCCAAAAATACAATGTACAAAAAAAGAAAGGGAAAAGAAAAAGAGAAAAAAAAAAAAAGCCTCCAAACCCCAAAGCCTTCCAATGCTTTTTAAATACTATTCCCAGCAGTCAGCAATCTAAATAGCACCCACAGTTTACCTCTTGCAAATTCAACTCAGCTGTACTAAAATTCTTCTTTGTGAACACTGGTCTAATCAAATCCCTGCAAGAGCAAGTAAATTTGTACTGAATAATGAGAACTCTGGAACAGGACAGAAGATAGGCTTGAAACCATTTTGTGGCTGCTTTGAAAGTCAGAGCCTGTTTGATGCTGGACAAAATAAAATTTATGAGTTCAAGGAAATTTTCAAAGTAGGTGGGGTGACAACAGAATGGACAAAGAACAGCTTTCATTTATTGTATTGGATCCCTTGTTAAAAGAAATGCAGTTTCTTCTATAGTGGGAAAAATGCCTATGGAGAACGTTTTTTTAGACACTTCAAGATGTGCATAACATGTTCTGGTGTCAGCTTGCTTGATACATTTTAGCTGCCTTTCCATCCTGGGTTTACGGCTCTGCCCCTAATCTGACAGTTTTGCACTGCTAAGACTGATTCTTAAGAAACAGAAATCAAAAACCATCCAGGACACAGCAAGAATAAAGCAGAGAATAAATAAAAAATAAAAAAAAAAAATCAGTCTGAAGGAGAAGTGCAGCTCAGGTTTCATGATCCAAATAGGTGAGGGTTTGCCATAAGCAATGGGGAAATACAGTATTTCATTTCATCTCAAAAAGAGCAAATAAATAGCAAGGATGAGAAAAGCTGTTTGTTTCAGCTCAGTCCTCTCAGCATCCTGTTTCTTAACCCAGAAAATCTTCTGATTTTAAAGGACTACAGTGGCTGTGATAGATGGGAGAGCTTGTGCCTCTCTAAACCTGTGTGCCTGTCAGGGCTCACTCTTGCACATCACATCTTTTAATTTCTGGTTTTGTTTTTTTTTTTTTCAGATTGGGTAATATGATGAATTGAAAACAAATTTTGACAGGCGAAGCCTGAGTTATTTAGAGCTTTGTCACTCAAAAAATGAGTGTAAATGCCACATCAGAAATAAGCCACCTCTTCCTCCCACTTGAGACACTTCAGTGGTTTTAACTGGCTCTTGTGACAGATCTTGTGTGTTTTACAGTTTTAATGAATTATGTACTTCTGAAAAGCCTTACCTGAGCTGTACCAGGTGTCACCCAAGGCAGTTTCACCCATGTGCAAAGTCATTTGCTCGGAATGGGTTAGACTGGGTGAAACAGACCACACATGTCAGAGTCTGTTACTTTTCCTTAGCACTCAGAAAATCCAGAGTACATGCATAGAAGAACAAATTGTAAATCTGCAATTTAAAATGTACTCTCTGTATTGGCTGTTGCTGCTTAATGCAGCAATTTTAAATTATTATTTTTTTTTTAAGATGCATGTGGTTTTGATTCAAGCCAGCAGGGATTAAAGGGTTAACAGTGGATAATTATTTTTCTGTAAGACAAAATGTCTTATAAGACTCAATTGCATCTAAGTTTACTGAACGGTTTTGCAATGCAATAATTCTTGTAAGTTTGTTGACAAATCAAAAAGGTCTGAAATGAAATCACAAAAATATATGAAATTTGCTAAAAACATCTTTTCAAAGAGCAGCAGATGAAAATAAGCATTAGTGCATCAATAAAATAGTAGTCTGGGGAAAATCTTACTAGAGAATGAATTGCAGTATCCGTTGTAAGACTTACTCTGAGCCACTGTGTTTTGAGGCATTAATGACCATTAGAGTAAATTATTTTTAAAAAATTATCTGTACTTTATGTCAGTGCCTGTAAGACCTTACTTGCCTATAGGGTGGCACACAGCGATGCAACTTCTAAAATGGCAACACCAATACTACAGGTTTGTGTAGCTCCCAAAGTGTCCCCAAACCTGATGCTGGGACTGAGGAGGTTTCCAGGGCAGTGCTCAACCTGGGTGTGCATGTCCAGGAGCCCCCAGCTGAAATAGACACTGGAGTGTGAGACAACAACCTCTTAAAATTGCTTCTGGAGCAATGTGACAGCAGCTCACTTGAAGTTGTCCAACTAGAACTCTGTTGAAATGGCAATTTTCTGCACTAGGGCTGGTTTCTAACATCATGTGTTACCTTCTGTGATTGTCTGAGGAGCAGAAGAGGCTCAACACAACTTTATAATCAAAACCTCCAAAGCCTGACATGTTTTTAATCTCTCCTGGTGAAAGCACCAGGGTTTGAAACTTGAATTTTCTCTTTATTTAGAACTGGAATAGCATGCTGTATCTGAAGTTCTAAAAAAGCTTTAAGTTCATCTTTTTTTCCTTAGTAGAAAGCACCCTTGCAGACTGTTGATGTTGCAGATAGAATAAAACATGATCATATCAGGGAAACAGAAGTCCCAGGAAAGGCCTTGCTGAAATATAGAGCATAAAGAAATGGAAATCCTGCAGCAAGATAATGATTAGAGATTCTAATTAGAGATTCAGATTAGAGAACATGTTTTGTCATTCACAGTTTTAAACAAGGTGTAAAAATGCTGTCTTCTGGCCCATTTGTTGTGCCTCAGGTATGCCTTCCAGGGCTAGAAAGGTGGATTCAGTTGCCATCTGGATTGTTTTCTAGAACCTGTACTCATATATGGTACAGTGATGAAATGTGTACATGTGCCACCAGCAACACAGTTTTGGGGCTGTTTTGTTGGATGGACACTAGGTGGGATTGTTGGAACCCACTCTGTTAACAGCAAAGGTTCTCCTTCTGCTATTGTTGGGTTTTTGTATTTAATTTCTGATGATTTTAGAACACTTCAGTGCTCGATAGCATATACACTTTAATGTGTACGTTAAAACAGATCAAATCATGAGTCAGGTATGTATGTCCATAGCATTATCATGTGTTTCAAATAACACTTCTCTTTCAGTAGTTAATTTTTTGTTGTTGTTTTTAAGATCTAAGCATTTCAATCCAGCAACATTCAGCTGGGCAGAACCTCAAAGCAGAATTCAGCCCCTGACTTTGGGGTTTGGGTCCACAGCCCCCACTCTAATTCACATCACATCTTTCCATGAGGTTCTCTCCTAGGTTCCCTCAATGAGTTTGTATCTAGTACCCTCACTGTTTGAAGTGGAATGGATTATTTTTTGGCACCTTTCCTGTTCCAGTGTAGTAGAGACCACAGAAGAGGGAAAGGGCCATATTTATGCTGTGTGTTTGAAATTCTGCTTTGTGTCTATTCTAAATAAAACTTGGCCTTCATTTTGAAATACTGTTTTGTGGTGTTCTGTTTTGTTGGGGTTTTTTGTATGGTTTTTTTTTGTTGTTTGTTTTAAATGCAGATTTTCTTTTGTAAAAGGCCATCAAATGCTGAAAGATTACTGTCCCACAGTGCAAGGAGGGATGTTGTCAGTCTAGCCAAGCAGCTATCAAAATTATGCAGGAAATGCAACATAAATCAGTTTTTCTCCAAATGTTTCCTACAGACAAGATCCCAAGCTATTAGGTTAACTCCAGGGACTACTGAGACAATAATGTGAACTGGAAGTCCCAGGCCAGTAGCCAGGTTTCATGTGGTCTTCAGGGATGGGAACAAAAAACCCTACCAAAAATAATAACTTCCCTTTCACCATTGAAAACTGTGAACTCCACATGTCAGCTATCTAGAGTTTATTAAGTTTAGAGTTTATTAAGAAGCAAAAGAGGTGACCTCTTCTCTCTGCAAGTTCATTAAATTGATGACCATTAAAACCTGATTCTTAGCCAGATCCATTTGTAAAATTAATTTGCATATTTTCAACAATATGAATTAGTCCATGGGGACCTGGACTTGATACAAGTTGCAGTATCTGTTTCTTCCTTTTCAGTCCTCAAAATGTTAGGACCACTGAGTATTGAAAAATATGAAAAGCTTCAGCCAACCTCCTGACTAAAGTTTGAGTCTCCTCAAACAGGAGCTAAACAGGATTTCTGACCTTACAGACAGGATATACTTTTATACCATAACACAAAAATATAGAAAATCCTTAAAAGATCAGCTTTTGAACTCTGCTTGCTATCATTAAAATTTCTTTCCTTTAGGATATCACCTCTCTTCTTTCAGAGACTGCTTCATCCTTCAATTAACTGGACATTTTTCTGTATGAACCTTCAGTTTTTGTCGTGGTAAATTTTGGTTTCAAATTGAGAATATACAGGGGAAGAATGAAAAGCAGAACTTTTTTTTTTTACCCTCTAGACATCCAGGTGCTTTTTTTCACAAGTGTGAAGCAATATATCTTACAGAAAAGATCTCTGGGAGCATGGTTTTCCAGTAAGTTAAAATATTAATTTAAATAAAAAGCCCAAATATTTTTAATAGTACTCTGCTTCTAAGCTCTGATATACCCTTGGACACACTTGAAGAGCACTTCTTTCCCCTAAGTCTCTTTGGGCACCAGCATGAACTCTGAATTTATTCCTTTCCTCTGAAGAATAAAACCATCAATCCCAATTTCTTGCCACTTCAAATTCAAGCTGGATGCTGAAAGAAGAAAAATAATGATTGGCAAAGCTTGGAGAAGGAGCCAGTAGGAGAAAGGAGTGCCAGCTCATCCAGCAGAAAAACTCATGTGAAACAATTCCTGATCCAAGGAAACCAGACTGAAATTCTCACTATAACATCCATCATTGATTGAAACAAAAACTGTTGTGCTACTGAGTATGTTCCAGCTTAATGAAGGGACAGGCAACCAAAAGGAAAAAAAAAAAGAGGAACCCCCAACTGTGACAGCACGTATGAACAACATCTCTTCATGAGGGAAATAAAGCACTGAATTAAAATTTATGGCTTCCCAGTAGCATTACATACCCTGGGAACAGCGAATGTTTTGTTCATTCCCAAAATGACAAGTGTTAAGATCATAAAATCAAATTCAACTGGAGTAGCAAATTGATTCTAGACTATCTAGTTCTTCCAGGCTGTGTCATGCTGAGCAGAATTGGTGGTTGGTTGCCTAGGGCAGCAAAATATTGGGAACAACAGAGTATTTAGTGGCTGTTCCTCAGGAGTGTGGCTCCGTAAGGGGAGGTGTGTTCGCGTGTTACTGTGCTTAGCACAGCAGAAACCCTAGAACTGAGTCAGTCCTCAGCCTTGCCTTTCTAGCCAACTTTCCAACAGCAATGAACTAATAGCATTTCCAAAGGTTAACATTTCTGTAACTTTGCCAAATGGTAGGGTCATGCCCTGTTTTTCTGCTAATACAATTTACTTCCCTCATTTTTTTTTTTCTCATGACCTTTTCCCCACTATTTGCCACCATCCATTTTGGCCCTTTCCCGGATTGCTACAGCCCTTCAACATACTGCTGAAATTATCAGCTTCATGTTTGTGTTTTGCTCTGTCTGTGCAAGTAAGTGCTGCACAAGTGCTGGAACCATAACAAATCTCCCTGAACCTGAGCTGCTAATCTTGCAACAAAAAAAGTAGTCTCTTTACTTCTGATGTCTGCACAGTTGCTCATGTGTTCAGTGTGCTCAAACCTTAAATCTGTCTTGAACGGAACATTAATTTGTCTACAATAAACATGAAAGCATATGGAAACATAGCCCTAGTGTTTACCTGTGCAATTTGGTAGCACATCCTGCCCCTCTATATTTTTTTTTTTTGGTTTGTTTCAATGAGGCAACTCTGTGTTCATCCCACAAGGATGTGTTCCTAGAAGCCTTGAGTCTTGACAAGGAGACCATCAACACTTTGACCCAACATGCAATTACTGGGTTTAGGTGTTCTGCCCTTTGCTCTGGCACCACCTGGCTGTGGCTGCAGACAGGTTAATGCACCACTGGTGTTACCTGGTGTTGCATGTCTCTTATAAATTTAGTAGTTCTCCATCTTTAGAGAATATTCAACACATGGTTTTCAGCCTCTGAAACTCTTCCTGCTGGGTCTGAAACTTTTTCTGAACAACTCTTTTCCACAAGTAGGGTGTTTTAATCTGTTCCTCTTGAATACTCAATGCTGCTCCTGATACAGCTGATGTGATCTCCCAGAGGCCCTGCAAAACATTAGGACTTCTGTGCCTCCTGGCTCAACAAAGCCATTTAGTAGCACAAAATACACTGAGGACAGATCAGGTGTTTACTAAGAAGAGATGCCACTCTGAGCCAAAATAAAGTAGGAGACACAAATAAGAAATTATACCTGATGAAAGATGTCACTCTTCTGTGCAGGCTTCTGTGAGGGGATGGCCAGCATTTACTGTAGCCAGTTTATTGGGCTCTAAAACTATAATTCCACTGTGTCATATTCTCTGGTTATATGTCCATCTTGCTTGCATTTCCCTCAGGAGCACACTGCATTGTGTGCAGGCCCTAGCAGAAGACCTTACATGGTGAGCCCACAGAGTTCAGCAGGGCTTCATCCACAGCCAAGGGTCAGCCAAATGTGCTGGGATGAGGTTTACAGTGGAGGTACCTGCTGTACAATGTTGCAATCTGAAGGGTATGCCCAAGGTTTTGGATTTGTCCTCTCAAGAACCTTTGCCTCCTCAGGCCATTTATTTCTGGAGACGGTCATTCTGCACATGGCTGTTTGCTTGTTTTGCCCAGAAATACACCAGGTGCACATTTAATGAGAGTGTGAAGTAGTAACACCCTACTGCACATGCTCATTAGGTGATTTCCAAATCCTTGTAGCTGCCAAGTCAACAACAAAAATTACCTCTGGGACCCAGCCCCGTGCTGTGCTCTATGGATGTACTTCCACAGCAAATGTCTCTGCCCAAGACTGCCTGTTGCATTGAAGTCTTGCCTGGGGTTGTGGGGAAAGGCAAGGAAAAAGCCTGATGATATTTTTATAACAAGGAGAGGGTTTTTTTTTCATTTCCTATGCACACAGTGATGGCTGAACTTTGCTTCCTTTCTTCTTGTGAAGGTAAGCTTCCAAAATGAACAAACCCACTGAGTTAGAATCAGCCACGACACCAGGAAACCTGGAGCTGACAGTCGGCTGTTCCCCAAAGTTAGGTACTGAAGGTGGGGATATAACCAAAGCCTTTTTACTGTGGTGTTGGCCTTTGGATTTCACTCTAAGATTTCATGCAAATCACTGCCTAAAGAAGCCAACATGATGGTAAGCAAAAAAAGGAGAAGAACATATTGGCAAAAAAGGGGTGCTGGGGTGAGTTCATGGGAAGCCTTATGTGAGAAGGGACTGTGAGCCTTATGTGAGAAGGGCAGAAGATGCAGCACTGAGACCATGGGGATGTGCCTCTCCACCATGTGAAGCTGAGCAGAAATGAGAGGAAGGAGGTCCCTGCCCACCTCATCTTGGGACCATCCAGCTGACCCCGCTGGCCCTGGTTCCTCCTGCACGGTGCTCAGAGCTTGGCCCAGCTACCCCCAGATGCGCATCAGTTCCTTACTGCAGCCAACTATTTTTCATCTGCTTTTCAGACTCAGGCTTGGGACCTTTATTTTAGCTCTAAGATAAACATTTTGAAAACTGTCTTCTTTCTCACACTGCAGGCATGAGGTGTTTTTAATTATCTTAGGGAAGCTTTCCTTGGCCAGGCCAATTTTATTCACTGTTTCTCTTGTGTAAGTTGGTCTGTTTGTCTTGTGGAGCTGGCCTGTAAACCAGCTATTAGGGGTTTATTGTATAACATTATCAGAAAAGTCATCTTTGAAAGAAAATGAAATCACTTATAAGAACTTTTTTCTTTGCAAATAAGTTCATGGAAGCCAAATGATCTCCACAGCTGACAACCCAAATCTGCTGGAAAATGCTTGCTCCAAGGAATAATCTTTATGTTTACTCATGTTTTAGTCCTGAAATATTTTAAGTGGTGATTTGGGAAGGACAAAGAAAGATCCTTCTGTAGGGCGATGATACTGGAGAGGGAAGACATCTTTATTTTTCAGGCTGATATGTTTCTGAGTCACCAATGCATGATCTGTGCAGAGACATGCAAGTCCTGCTCATTGCTAGATCTATGTTTCTTTTACAAACACACACTGAGGCACACACATACATAAAGAAAGCAAGCAATAGGGAGGGAAAGCAGCAGCAATTATTACACATACTGGTTTTATCATTGGTTTTGCTGTGCAGATTCTGAAACATATTCTGAACGTGGGTGATGATGGTTAACTTTAAGAGACTTTATGAAGGTTACCTTTGGAAATTTTGACATTCATGACGATCAATGTGCTACTCAGAGGAATTCAGTTACCTTAAACAAGTTAAAACAAAAATTTAATTTTCCTTTTTTTTTTTTTTTTTAATTGACATACTTCTGCATTACTGCTTTTTAGAGCTGATGCCATCATTTTTCAGATGACTGTAATTTTATTGCTTTCCTGCTGACAAAGGGAAAAGAAGTATCTCTCTTAAGGACGCCTCAAGAGGAACAAAAAAGCAAGATCATTGTAAGTACCAAAAGGAGACTCCTCAATATTTACAGTTTTTTACTATTCAAAAGGTTTCATGGGGAGGCAGTACTGATTCCAGTCAGACCATGAATTTTTGTCTCATTCCTGAGGCACCTCTCATTCACTGAGAAAACATTTCCAGACTCCTAAAAGACTTCGTCTCAACCTGGAAAATGAAAGAAACACATTAAGAGACTGGATCTTTCCTGGGCTCTATGTTTGTTGCCTGTACATTCTAGAGCCCACCCCCATTTCTTCCTTGGGATGCTCTTACACTGGTGACTGCTGATGCCACTGTCTTTAAAAATTTGTACTCCTTCTCACTCCTTCCATGATTTGACCACCAGTGAAACCAGAGCACATGAGGTGTTGAATGTTTCAGCTCTGATTTTACACTCTAGTTCATGGGAATACTCAGGAGATCTTACATTCCAGGCTTTCCACACAAGCTTGCATAGGAACAGTATGGGTTACATTTGCATTGGGGCTTAAACATTTCCTTCACTATGACAACAATTAGAGCACTATTTTCTGTTCCACTGCAAATTAGAACTGTGAATAACAATGGAGAGATCCAACCACCCAGTGCTCTCTCTGAGTAATCCCTCATGAGCTTGGCAGCTTTGGGGAACATTGCAGTTCTGCTCTCAGATGTTACTGTGTCTGTGGGAGAATATTCTTCAACCTGTGCTCTAGGGACCACTCGTGGTCTGAAAGACTTAGAGAATGGTTTGTGAGATCAATCCAAAATAAAGCAACTCTCCCCACTATTTCCCCCATCCCCAAACTGTGCAAATCCCCTGCCCCCATCACAGCCTTCAGAGAGCAGCATAATTTTTAGTGGATTATTCATGAGGACTATGGCATTAAGACTTCTCAAGCAGCCTGTAGCTTAGTCCTCCAAAAAGTTAGGGGATCTTTGGATTAAAAAGCATGGACAAACACTGCTTTAGAGAAGTTCATCCACTCTTTTGTGTGTTTGGGAAGGCCCAAAATACCTGCTTCATGCATTATCTGTAATCTTTAAAGTGATTGACAAGTTGCTGCATCAGGCTTCCAACTTCCAGCAGGTGCTTAAAACTCATGAATGAAGCATACTAGATAGAACAGTGCTAGTAATAAGCCCCAGCAGTTTCATATTATTTTACTTCACTCCTTTTGTCTCCTGGACACCACCTCAGATGCTGCTGAAGCCCTTACTTCCACTTTTGCAGTAGGCTGGGTTGGCTTTTCCAGTATAAACATTGCTCCTGGAGTATCTCAGCTACTGCATAGCCTCTGCTCAGATGCAAGTCTTTTCCCTTCCTCACAGGAGGAGGGGTTTCTGCTGTGCACAATTCCCATTGCAGATTTGTAGCTGCAGGAAGCCAAGCCGGGACGTAAGGTCAGATTGTGGAGCATGAGACAGGTAGAGATCTCTGCATCAGAGGCTCCTGTGCTATTGCAGACAAAGAGATCATATTTTTACAGGCTCCATCCAGTTTGTTTTCTTGCTCCCACTATTTCTGCTGTAAAGCTTGTTGAGGTCTTGTTCCACCAGGGCTTGCTAGAAACTTTGTAATTCCAGACACATGTTTATGGTGCATATAAGCCTATTTATTATGTTCATGCTGCCTGTTATCTTAAACTATTTGTACTGCAGTCACATCAGTGGGCCCTACACAGACACTGCTGAGGACCCAGCAAATTCTGCATGTGCAGGTGACCCAAAAGGATTCAGGATGAGATTCCAAGCACAAGATGCAAAAAAAAAAAATTGTGCAGAGGACTCAAGCTGGTGTCCTGACTGCTGACAGATCTGGTGCCTCTTCCATCAATGGGAATACAGAAATAACCCAAAGTCTTGCTGTGAAAGCCAAATGGAGTGATTGGGAAGAGCCAACAGGAGTGACTGTTCCAGGCATGGGGGAGGCCAGGATTCACAGCTGGACCTACTTCACCTGAATTCAATTCCTTGAAAAACTAAACTAAAACATTGCCATATCCATGTGCATGTAGGAAATCAGAATTCTCTCTTACCTGTACTGGGGCACAGTCTGTTACAAGTGCAAGTTCAAGTCAAGGATCTGAATGCCTCCCAGTAACCCCCAGTTCACACCAGCATTTTGGGTATTAGTTACTAAGCAGTTGAAAGAAAGCACAGGGATTCTGATATCATATTCTGTGACTTCTGCAATGCTTCAATGAGCACCAGCATTTGCTGAAATAAGTTTTAGGACTGTTCCTATAATTTTTAGCACAACTGCATACTTGTAGGTTGTTGATGAGATCATCTTAACCAATGCTTTACTGCAGTGAATGTTGAACATTTTACCCTATATCATGTAGCCCCAACTGCAGCTTTCCTCTGCCTGTGGCTTGGTGTATTTAAAGACAGTTTAGAGTAATTTATCATAGTAAATTAATGTAGACTTTAGTTTTGGCCAGTCAGTCGTGACACATTTTTAAGCTATGATTTCATTCTGAGCAAAAAGTTAATGGTGACATGTTTAAAACCATGATTTTATTCTGCATTATAAGACTTAGTTCTTTATATCAAATAAATAATTTTTTTGGTTCTTTGGTCTCTAAGAAAGAAATAAAAACCACCCATGCACTCTAAGCCCTGAGTGGCACAGCATGTTGCACCCTAACAAGCAGATAATAGGGCTGGTACCAGTTAAGATATTAATGTATGCCACACAAGGACCCAGTTAACCAGACTTATCCACACTTTTTCCTCCAAATAATGCTATTTCAAGAAGACAAACATCCCAGTCTCAGGCACTGCTGGCAACCGTGCTTCAATCTCTGCTGTAAGATCCACTTTTGAGCTGAACATAAAACTCTGCCAGATTTCTACCATCTGAGCTGAAATTTTTCATATGAGGTATTTACCTCAGAGTACTGCTGATGATTATTTATAATCAGTGGATTACAATACGGCTTAACTTCTTCAGAGAAAAAGGTAGTGAAGCCTGTTCATTTCCTAGTGAAGCAACAACACTGAATTTGTTTTCTTTTTAAAGTGTGAGGGGAGAAGCATCATGTCCTCATGGCCATATGAAGTGTCACTACAGCACCTCTGGACGGCAGCAGCATGGTCATGGCTAAGAAGAAGTCCTCATCTTCCATTAGCTCAGTTCTTCCAGCTTCTTAAGTTGTAGTTAAAGATGTCCCATTCAGACTGCGGAAGGATTTCAACTCAAGACTTCTAAATTTCATATTAATGTTTTGACCACTGAGAGGTGCCCTGGAGCAGCACATTCCCTGAAGTCAGGTGGTAAGAACCCATTTGTTTTGTAGAGGTCTGAGTCCTTTAGAAACCATGCCCACCTCCACAGCCCAGGGCTGCAGGGCACTCCCAGGGTAGCTGATGGATGGAGTTATGGGAATCATCCCTAATCTGCTTCAGGCAGTGACAGTGAGATCAGCTGAGAGTGAAAGCAATGTGAGGATGCTCAATGTGCACTGTGTGGTGGCTTCAGTCCATTCAATTGGCAGAGCTCTAGGGTGCAATGGGGGAAATGCCATTTTTCACTCAGCACGGCCTTTGCAAAATTAATTTGTCTGCATTACAGGTGTCCAGGTGAAGTGTCTGGGAAGTATGTGTCTGGGATACTTCTGGAACTCCTGTGAGTTCCTGTTTGACATTAAGTGGGATTCATGAAAAGCTCAGCTCAGTAAAGCATTTGCAGTATCAGACCCTGAACAAGGGATGAGGGGACCTGGAGTTCAGATCACTCCTTGGCAAAACTTCCCCGAGGTTTCCCTCTCTCCTTTTCTCTCCCTTTCAAGGGTGCCCTTTTGGGTTCCCAAACTAAGACTTTGCCAACAACATCTGGAGAGCAAGAGAGTGCAATAAACAGGAAAGTTAGAGCCTGTTTATCTCTGGCACAGGCTGCCTTTTTCTGCTCTGGGTGGAAAAGAAGACGAAAGTCCATGGAGCACTTGAGTGAACAACAAATGGCATAAGAACAAATGCAGCAAAAGGGAATGCCAAGGTTGTCATCCCCCGTCAGCAGCTTGGATGGGTTTCCTCCTCAGAGAAGTGTTGGGGAGGCTTGAGGCGGGACCCTGTACAGGAAGCAGGTGGTTTGCTTTTCCAAGAGCCAGGCGGGATGGTCAGGGAGCTGCTCAGGGCCGGGCCAAGCTACAGCAGATGGGCTGCAGTGTGCTCTGCTCAAGGATATTTTTCATGTTATGTGTGGAAAAGAGCAGTAACCCTTGTTTGTTATATGAGGCCTTGTAGGACTTGGTTTGGAAAAAAGCCATTTTTGAGATAAAAAAAAGCCATTAAAAATGTGAGTCACTATAATCACATTCAAAGTGCTCCAGCATGGCCTTTTATTTGCAAAGACCTCACTATTAAAAAGCAGCTTTTCTTTTTTTTCTTTTTTTTTTATTTTAAAAGGAAGAATTCTAGCACAAATTACCTCAGGCTAATTGAGATGACATTACTGAGCTGTTAATTTGAAATTCCTAAAAAAAAAAACCCCAAAAAACCCAACTTGGACACCTCAAAACACTGAATTAAAGCCATTCATAGTGCAAGTGTACCAGCAAAATAGCTGTGCCTGCTCCATGGTGTAACAAGGGACCTTGAGCTGTAAATTCACCACAATGTTCTCTCCAACACAAACACCTTCAAAATCTAGATCCACAAAAGGGCTGGGGGGGACTCATCCCCTGTGTAGGGACAGGAAGAAGGACTAGAAGCACAGGGTCCACTAAGAAGCAGGATCTTATGCGAATCCTTGGGCACCTCATGGTGGGGATGTCCACAGCCTGAGAAAACTGCTGGTCACCTGAACAATCCAAAGATGCCAGGGCTGGCATGTGCATCCCACTGCTCCTTGGGGTTTGGATGCCCCATTCATGTCCTTGCATCCTCTCAGAGGGGAGATGCCCAAGTTGATGCTTTCAAAAGCGTCATCTCTATGACGCTGTGAGTGGCCAGGGGTAAAGGGAGCAGAAGCCTTTCTGTCCTATACGACAAATCTGAGCATCTTTTCTCTCCAATGCACCATCACCATCCTCAAGTAGAGCCCAATTGACCTGGTCAGGCTCTCCTTACATCCAGGCACCCCTCCCAAAGCCTATTTACTTACTGAACCTTAAACAGTTGCTGAATGAGTCACCTTCCTCTCAAGTGCAGGCTGAGCTCTCAAGTCCCACTGGCTCTGGAGAAAGAGCAGCTCAGTGAGGTTGCTCACTGCTCCTACCAGGTCCCACCAGGTCTGTGCCCGCCTCTGGGACAGAGGGTTTCATGATCTGTTGTGCTGGGCCTCCTGGGGGACTCTGACCTACTCTTCTCACCAAACTCACTCAGCCATGAGCCAGAAGTCAAATTGTTGAAATTAATGAAGGCTGCTCCATCTCTGGATGTGCAAGACAGTCACTGTTAAATCAGTGCCAAAGGAGAAAGTGTGGGCACCTCCAGGGAGAGGTGGCAGCTGAGTGCAGCTCTGGGAAGAGGTGAAGCCCGGCACCCAATTGCAGCACCTGGGTCTGGTCTGCTTCTGGACTGCTACTTCACCCCTGCAAGGATGTAATTTTTACTCTGTATTTGGCCAGTTGCAGACAATGGAAAAATGGAGAGAAAGCAGGAAGCAACCACGCAAAACAGCTTGAGGGCTGACAGAAATGTGTGATGGTGAGAGACTTAAAAGGTCTGTCTGTTTGGCTTAGTCAAAAGCCCAGGTCATCTTACTGTATTTTACTAGAGGGACTTACAGAGTGCTTTAAATCACTGGCAAAGAACAAACAGCCCCAGGCTAAATCCAGGCAAGTTAAAATAGACATAAGGCACAGTTCAAAAGCAAACAATGACTCACTGCTAATACAAATTATTAATGGCATTGGTGGATCCTCTTCTTTGACTAAGTAGGAGAGGACAGGGTGCCTTCTTCTGTAGATGGGCCAAAGTGTTCACACAGAAGTGCTTGGAGGAAGTTGGCTGACTGGAGCTGTGCGGGAGGCCAGGCCAGATGACATCGAACAGCGTTCTCATTTAAGGAACCTGACTTTACTGACACTGCTGCATTGAATCCTGCAGCACATCCACACACCCAGCTTCCCATCAGGACATGCCTTCCTGTCAGGACATGCCTCTTAGTTAAGTGCTAAATATTGTCTGGAAAAAAATAAGCACATGGGTAAGTGAGATGCTTAGTAATAGTAAATCATATTCCTGAGGTTCTTTGCCTTGTAAAACACAGAACAGCTGTTCTTGGCAAATTGAATAGAAGCTCCAGTGCTTTGTTGTTGTACTCTGTTGCAGTACAATGTGTTACCAGCAGCAGTAACCTGCAGTGACAGGTAAGAACTGCCTAATTAGCAGCCTCTGTACCATGCAAACTTTCTTACTCTTGGCTGAGGGCGTGATGGAGAATTAGGCAGTATAAGGCTCTGGGCCTGATACACACTCTGTTGTAACTCTAGAAAAACATTTAAATTATTTTCAATTGGAGAGAAAAATCCAGATCTCGTGTTCATGCTGCTCTGGATGTATGCCCACTAGCTATCAAACAGAAGACAAATGACAGTACTGCTCTTTCAACCAGTTTAATGATTCTGGCAAAAGATCTGGCAGCAGACTCCAAAGATTTCATCTAGGCAAGGCAATGCCTATTCCAAGAGTGGAAATGTCCAGCTGGAGAGCTGGCAAGCACATGTTTGTGCTGGAGCCTTAAATCAATCATTTCTATTTTCCCAGTGTGATCTAGCAAAGTAAAGCAATTGGCTCCTTCATCAATGGCCACAGGCCACTTTTCATGTTTAAGCTATTAGTGCCATGGGCTACAGTGATACATTGGCTTCATGTAAAACAGTCAGTGTCAGAAACACCTGTTTAATCATTCCTTTACAGTAGCTCCACTTTGAAAACTGTCAACAAATGCCTTGTTGACACTGTCAACAGGGAGTCCTGGAGACCACTGCATGTTAGTGGTCCTCTGGAGTTTTTCCTCTGTGATCATGCAAAACTCTCCTGCCTCTATGACACATTTCTGATACTCCTGCTGAACACCATCCCCCTCATCATTACCTCATGAAATGACACAAATGGTGACTGGCACTGATGGCCAAGTCCACCAGCAGTCAAAATGCTACTGCAGATTTATACTGTTAAATGTACTTCCTCTCTCAAAGGCTTGGACAAACTTTAAGGGCCTAACTGAAAAACTGGAACTCAGATTAAGTAAAAAAAACCTACTCAACAGTCCCCTAGCTCTTTATTTAGGATCCATCTCTTGTGCCTGGAAGTTCCTGAGGTGCCAAAAATTCTGCTTCTGTGTATACCCCAAATTTCCTTTGTTTACCTCAGTGGGAATCACAAAGTGAAAGGAACATTATCTCAGACTATCTGTGCAAAGTTTGTGCAACTTCCTAGTAGAGTGGTTCCATATAAACACTTCCCAGGTGAAGAGAAATGCCCAGGCAGTTCTCTATCTTCTTAATAGAGTCAGCCTGTGGTGTGTACCCACCATACAGTCTGACTTCCACACAGAAAGGGTCTACTTGTGAGACACTGCATGCTAAAGAGATTGCTCAAGAAGCCCAGATCACTGAGACTGGTTTAGCATGTTTCAAAAATACACTGATGTGCAGTCCAAGGGGCCAGATCAGCTTCATGTGCTCTGAACAGATTTAACACATGACAAGAGGATAAGGACCCTATCTAAATGGTCATGACTGCTTAATACATTGAGATTTATTTGCCAGCAAGGACTCCTTTTATAACTCAATGGTTACTACAGCCAGGGTGCTTGGAAGGTGCCTCCATTTCTCCCAGCTTTAAATGGTTGAAACATCTGCCATCTTTCAAGGGAATGTCTTATTTCCACTGTGGTTCTCTAAGCAGACAATAGTCAGCCTTCAGTCCTAAATGGTTAAAAAAAAAAAAAGCCAAACTAAAATCACATACCAAAATGTACGAAATCACAATTTAATCACTGCCATGTCACTAATTCTATCCCAGAACCTAGAAACATTTCATACACAAGATTTCTCAAACTCTTTTTCTCCTGAAGTGGTGTCAGGTTGTAAGTCTTCCAGCTTGGCTCTCCAGGAATAATTATAGCAATTATCCTTTATCTCCTTTGGGTCAGTTGCTAACACAGTTCAGCTGATTTCTCCAAATGGAACAAAAGAACAAATTCAAAGAAGAAAAAGGGCAAACCCCAGAGGAGAATGTTACGGTCTGAGGTAACATTAAAATTTATTTTTGTTTTAGATCTGCAAAACAAAGTCCAACCGTAGAAAGGTCGGGTGCAAGCAGATTTTATTTGACAATTGACACAGGCAAAAATATAGAGCCAGGCAAAAGAGGGAGAGAGGAAAAGAAGATATAAGAGAGAGAGAAATGTGGTCAGAAAGTGGTAAGAAAGAATGAGAGAGAAAAGTGGAGAAAAAGGGTAAGAAAGTGAGAAGAATGAGAGAGAGAGAGAGTCACCACCAGGGGCCCAGCTGTCTAGCGAGGTTCTTCAGGATGGTGCTGATTCTGGACAGGGTCCAGTGCAGAATGGCAGCGAGTCAAGAGACAACAAAACAGCCAGAGCATGGACAGCCATACATACCCCTGAGTCCTTTTTGTTCTGAAGGGGCAGCTGTCAGTCAGCCAGGATCATTAGAAGACAGGCTGCCTGGCAGGGAGCAGAAGGGTGTAGTATCCCACCCAGTCATCAGTTCCTATCTTCTTTCAGGTGACATTCCTCCTCTCTTCCAGCCCCCGTAGCCAGGTACTTCACAAGTACAATCAAGGTGGCCCAATCATGCCTGGAGGGACCATCCAGCATTGCAGGCTGATGCTCAGAAGAGGGGAGTAATCTCCACCCAGTATGTCTTATCACATCCTGAGGTGTCACCCCCTGCTCAGCTCTGGCCAGCCAGGTCCTCCACCCTAGCCAGGGCTATTCACTTTAAAATTGCTCCTTTGAGACAATTGCAAATCAATGAGGTCAGACTCTCACAGAGTGTAACAAGGGAAAGCTGAAAGTCATCTCAGTCTAATCATCTGTACCCAGATGTTAACAGAATTATTTTTCTCTGCAAACAACCCATGATCATGCATAAAGTGGGTTAGAAGGGAAAACCACAAGAGGAGACCATTTTGAGTTCAGAAGACCTTTGGTACTAGTCCATCCTTCTAATGCTGTCTATGTACCTTATAGCTAACAGTTGATGGAAAATAAAAAATCAGTCCTCAGAACAAGTTGTATAGCTAAATGTGTATCCTGGCTTCTAGCTGATCTTAGGATACTCCTTGTATCACAAGATGTCTATCTTAGTTCCATATGGAGCCACTCAACTCTCACTATGCACAGCCTGGAGAGCCTGGCTGAGGGTTTTTCTTCAGAGTCAGACACTAAAAAATGCTTCAAGAAGCTCATAAATGCTGCATTTGGCACATGGTGAGAGAGCTTAGCAGGATGCTTGCTGTATGGTGAAGATCCTGAGAAGGAGAGAACTAATATCATACTTCCCCTTAAAGAAGAGAGGTCTCACTCCACTGCTCCTTTTCCCTCCTTTCCACAAACCACTTCAGACAGCTTGGTTGGCTCTGCTTAGAGGTCTAACCCAGCAAAGAGAAGAAAGAAGATGATGCCACAGACTATACAGAATCTCACAGATAGGAAAAAGAAGATGAGTGTTCTAGCAGAACCAAACCGCTTCAAGCAATTTGCCAGGTGCATGAAACCAGCTTCAAATCACAGAAGTTCAAGACCCTTAGATGTCCCACCTTTGTCCTTTGACTTAAGGTGACCACTATCCTTACACACAATACATGAGGACACCAAAAGCTTGGCTGAGGAGCAGGCAATATGCCAGCTGAATGCCTGGCCCCGACCAAGGGCAGAAATACAAATCCAGTCCAAAATTCATTCCCTCTTTTGCCAGATGAAACCATTTGGTAAATGCATCCTGGTATTTTATGGCAAAATTATGCAGCATTTACAGGACACCTTGGTGATCAGGCACAGTCAGCATGGGTTTGTGAAAGGCAGGTCTTGCTTGACAAAGCAGGCTATTCCACACCTGGCTGAATATGAGCCAGCAGTGTGCCTGGGTGGCCAAGAAGGACTATGGCCCCTTGTCCTGCATCAGAAATAGTGTGGCCAGCAGGACTAGGGAAGTGATTAACCCACTGTACTATCAGCTGGTGAGGCTGCATCTCAAATAGTGTGTTCGGTTTTGGGACCCCTACCACAAGAAAGACATAGAGGTGCTGGAGTGAGTCCAGAGAAAAGGAAAAAAAATGGTGAAGAGTCTGGAAAGCAAGTTATATGAGGAGCATCTGAGACAATCACGGAATGTTTTAGGTTGGAAGAGACCTCCAAGATCATCCAGTCTGACCTTTGACCTACACCCTAATTTAACTACTGAACAATGTCCCCAAGGACCAAATGCCTTTTAAATACCTCCAGGGATGGTGACTCCACCACTGTCCTGGGCAGGACATTCCAATGCCTGACAAGCCTCTCAGTGAAAAAAGTGTTTACTAACATCCAGCCTAAATGTGCCCTGGCACAGCTTACATCCATTTCCTCTGGTCCTATCACAGTTTACTAAGGAGATGAGGCCATTTCCCTCCTTGCTCCAAGATCCCTTGAGGTATTTGAAGAGAGGTCTAAGATCTCCTCTCAGCCTCCACTTGTCCAGACTAAAATATGAGTGCAGACAGCGGGGTTGTTCAGTCTAAAGAAAGGAGGCTTAGGAGAAACACTGTGCTCTCAGCTACCTGAGAAGAGGTTGAAGCAAGGGGGGAGGTTGTCCTCTTCTTCCCCATTAACAAGAAAGAGATTTAGATAAGATATTAGAAGAAACTTCTTCACTGAAAGGGTTATTAAACACTGGAATAGGCTGCCCAGGAAGGTGGCTGAATCACCATCCCTGGAGGTGTTTAGAAGATGTTTAGATGTGGTGCTTAGGAATACGGACTCAATAGAGTTAGGTTAATGGTCGGACTCGATGATCTTAAAGGTCTTTTCCAAACAGAACAATTCTGTGATTCTGTGAAAAATTAAACAGTCTCTCTTTGCTCCAGAGCTCCCAATTCCAGGCCCATGGCCAGTTAATACTTCATCTCTCAATGCAGCGTGACCACCAGTGGAACAAGGGCTAAACAAGTCCTGCTGGTTCTGGTCTGTCAAAAATCCCTGGCTGGAGCCTTAGGGACCATGTGAGCCATGGCTTGCCCACTCTGCTTACTGATGGTTTGAGTTCCTCAGATCCTGTAGAGGATCCCTTCAAGTAAGTTCAGTCTGCAGGAGCCATTTTTGAAACTTATTTCTGGCCCACATTTTGATGTCAGGAAATACATTGCAAGAAAATAACTCATTATTAAAGAGAAAAGCTCCAGAGAGTTTTTTATATTCAAATTAAAGGCTTTTCTTTTAGCAGGCAGTTGCCTGTTGTGTTTGCCACCTAAATATCACAAACAGAATTGGGAAATGACATTGATTAGAAACTGATTCTTAAGACAAATCATATCCTTGTCTTGGCAGAGCAGTTTTGTATTCTCATCACAAAGTTTTTCCGATCTTGTAATACATTAATTAGTTGGAACATTCTCGCATCTCAAAAATAATGTAAAAATCACAAGTTTTTAATTGCACATAATTCCCACCAGTGTTTTGCTCCATAAATTAATTTGAATTACATTCAAGTTTACAGAGAACATTTTAACCCTTGTAATTTTTTTATAAACCCGTAGGAGGAAAAGAAGTTCAAGAAGAAATGCTGTAGTTTAAAACAAATAATAACTTTGGCAACATATTTTTACCTTTTGTTTCCTTCTCTAAAGAGAAAACCCTATACCTGGTAAGCCTTATTATCTCCACCATCCCTCCTGAATCATGGAAACAGATTTCAGAAAGAGGTCCATTTTAAAAAGAAAAAAAACAAAAAAAAATTCTTCATCTGTTTGTTACCCAAGTCACAGAATGAAAAACCACAGGCCTCCCATTTCCCTCTTTAACACACACTCTCCTTGAGACTTAAAAAGTGGCTTAAATTTGACTTGCAAAAGAAATATAGAGGCATATTTTTCTCTGGAGAAAGCACACATAAAGTGCTTTTTTTTGGTGGGTTTTTTTGTTGTTTATTTTGTTGTCTGTTTGGGGGTTGTTTTTTTTTTTGTTTGGTTTTTGTTTGGTTTGCTTTTTTCTTTTTTCTTTTTTTTTTGTTTTTTTGGGGGTTTTTTTGTTTGTTTTTTTTGTTTTTTTTAGATTTATAAACTTGAACTCAAGGTGTAAGAGGGAAAAGGGAAGCCATGGTATAAGTAAGGTGCAGATACAGTCTTATCCTGTGCCAGCTGGAAAAGTTCCACATTGGAAAACTTCCCAGCCCCCTGCCCCATGCCCCGGCTCTCGGGACAGTGTTGAAGATGAAAAATTGCAGCACTGTGTGGGCTTTGTAGGGTTAGAAATGAAACTGACTTATGGATCTTCAGCTGTACCTATTTTAAAATGAACTGAACAATTATTTGGGGGAAAAAAGAAACAACAAAAGAGACCTTATTGCCTTACATGCCACTGAAAGGAAATACACTCTGCCTGTGGCCCATATCCTTTGCTGTGGATTAATTCTGAAAGAAGTATCTTGTCCAAGGCTAAAATACTTTTCCAGAGAACTTCCACTTGTTTTTGCAGAGGAGGTGTGTGACTCCTGGTGCTACCAGGCAGGGGTAACTGGGCCCATGCTGAATGCCCAGAAGCAGCTTTCTTGCTGGGAAGCTGGGACTGAGAGACTACAAGACATCCCAGATCTGAACACAGTCCCTACATTGCTGCAGTTCCCATCACATCAGTGTGAAGATACCTTCATTTAATGAAGGAAAAATTGTACTGTTACCATGACCTTTTGTGATCCTGTTTTTCACAGCCTTCTGTCATCCGGAATTACCAGTGGACAGGAGTCAGGTGTTGCCCTACTCTTCTTTTTTTAGGAGCAGTTTTTCACAACACATCAAGGGCCTGCCTACCCCCTTCTCTCTGGAGAACTTTGAACTTTCTTCACTAAAACCTTGTTTTCCTGAAAATAGAGGCTAAACCTCAGGCTAGACTAAACTAGCAGATAGTGCAGCCCAGTCTAGCCCAATGCATAGGACTCTTCTGGGAAGGTGTAAAATGCCAAGCATGGTTCCCTAGCTCTGCCTCAGCTGAGCACCACAAATGTGGGCATGTACATATTCCTGTATTTATAGTGAATGCTTTCTTCCTTCCCTCTCCTCACACAAGTGTTTATTTCCTTGGAAAATAAGAGAATGAGTCTGATGGCAGAAGATAATCAGGATTTTCCCTCTACACATAATATCAAGGGATTCACATGTACATATTTGTATACTGTATATATGGCCACAGGTTTGACTCATGAACAGGAAGGACCAGATTTTAAAGGTATTATACATACTGTGGAATATTTTGAAGTCACTTATGAAAATTCTTCTTGTTTGCCACCTTTGTCTTTAAGCATCTACATAGACCTGGGGGTTTTAAAGAGGAATTTTTATAATCCTTTTCTGTGCCTATTTCTAGTTCAAAGCAATTAAGATTCTAAAGATATCCCTAAGAGACAGTGATACTAGGAGAATGTTCCATTTCATTAATGATTACTTATCTTTTCTTGAGGTTTCCTTTATCTTGAGAACATATTTAGGACAGCAATAGGGTGAATTAAGTAGAATTAAATAATACTATGACTCATCAACACACAGGAGCTCAACATACATACACTAGAATACACCCAACAAAAAGGTGCTGCTGATCCTTGTTCCACTGGCATTCCTCCTGTTGATTGGCATGCAAGGTGCTTTCTTCTTTCAGCTCTGACTTTTCACCAAGTCATCTTCACTATTCAAAGTGCCATAGTGTTAACTGTGAGAATCTGGTTGTATTTTGCCTGTCAGTTTTTGTCCTAAGGAAATGGAGTGAGAGAAGGGAAAAACAACAACTCTGTGAAGAATTTTAATAAAACAAGTCCCCCACCAATCCATCATTTAAACATTCTTTGCTCCAGTAATCATTGTTTTCATTTGACTGGTTGTAACAATAGCTTGGAAAAACTGAAAAATTATTTGAAAAATCTGTTGGGAACACGAATCGAAAATAAGGGAACAGTATATTTATTGAATGTGACTTGAGCACATTTGTGACTCAACTCTTCTCGGTCATCCCATTATCTGATATCTCATTTTTAAACTGAGAGACAGAAAAAAAAGCACCCTACTTACCAGGAATATGTCCACAGTCAATAAAAGAAATTTGTAAATGCTCCTCTTTTTTATTTCTTGCAATTACAAATACACCAAGGAAAGATAGGAGACACCTGCAAAATAGTAGTGGCACAGTATCATAAGAAACAGTTGACTGCATTTGAGATGAGAAATTCTTTCCAAGTTTCTTTTTCAAGGACTTTCAAACCCAAGCTGCTCAGTTGATAAAGAAACTTTTCTTCCAAGCAGTTCTGTAAATTCATCTTGGGCTCCCTTTCCATCCAGTTTTTGCCTCCTGAAGCTTTATTTTCAGATCCAAAGGCTCTGCAGGCAAAATTATACTTTCAGCAATATGTCCCTAATCAAATGCCTGTGAGTGAGAGACCACAAGATTTGAGTCCCTAAGGAAATCTTCACAGAGCAGCTAAGTTCTGTGTTCTAGCATTTACAATTTCATTAACAACTCAGTTTAGCTGCAGACAATCATTTCTCTTGTTTTTCTCATTTGACTGTGTCTCAGTGGCAAGCCAGGGGCAATGAGAAACTACTATTCCTGGGTAAATCTTGTATCTGCTTTGTGCTGGACACACAATCACAAATTCTGCCTGCCAAATACATGGCTTGAATTTGCTCATCTCCATTTTCTGTCACTTTTCCTGCAGTCAAACATGGTAGTGGCAGCGTGCACCCACTTCCATCTGACTGCAGAGAATGAAGATGCCTGGAGCTATCAGCCCCATTTATTTGACAGCACTGTGTCAAGACACTTCCAGAAGTTCTGGGAGATGCTTTGAGTCATCTCCCACCCATTTTCAAGTAACTGTCACCTGTCCCCAGAATTTTTAAGGTGCTGGTAACCAGCAGGTTTCTGCTCTTGCAACATTTATGCCCTTCTTCAAACATTCTTCACTAACATATTCACATGCTCTGAGCTTTTCCACAGGTGTGCTATGTCTTTCTCAGCACAGGAAAATACATGAGAGATGCTACTGCTAGTAGGCAAGAAACTCATATCATAGAATCATAGAATTGGATGGGTTGGAAGGGACCTCAGAGATCATCAAGTCCAACCCTTGAACCACTGTTGCGGTTGCTAGACCATGGCACTGAGTGCCACATCCAGTCTCTTTTTAAATATCTCCAGGGACGGAGAATCCACTACTTCCCTGGGCAGCCCATTCCAATGTCTGATCACTCTCTCCGTAAAGAAATTCTTTCTAATATCTAACCTAAACTTCCCCTGGCACAACTTAAGACCATGCCCTCTTGTCTTGTTGAAAGTCGTCTGGGAAAAGAGACCAACCCCCACCTGGCTCCAACCTCCTTTCAGGGAGTTGTAGAGAGTGATGAGGTCTCCCCTGAGCCGCCTCTTCTTTAGGCTGAACAGCCCCAGCTCCCTCAGCCTCTCCTCATAGGGTCTGTGCTTGAGTCCCTTCACCAGCCTGGTTGCCCTCCTTTGGACCCGCTCCAGGACCTTGATATCCTTCCTGAACTGAGGTGCCCAGAACTGGACACAGTACAGCCCACACCTAATGGCAGCAAACACCAGCTGGGCAGGCAAGTGGAAGGTAACATGGGAGGAGATTTCTTGCTTGTAAAAGCACCCCCTACACCATGATTTTTAGCCGAGAGCAATGATTTCTTCTTGCTGGAGGAACTCAGGCTGCTGCTTTTTCATTCCACTATGAGATTAGTAGTTCATAAGTGTCTCACATTTTTACATATTTGGATTCAAAACCAGGCCTCCAAACTCCCTAAGCACAGACATTAATCTTTCCTTTAATGTTTTTTTTATCCTGCTATAATGGCTATTCCATAATACTTTAATAACAAGTCAGGCTTCTTCTTACTGAGAAGAGATTTCACAAAGCAATGATGTTTCAGTACGAATGTTAGTGCAGATTTTAAACCAATGCACTTACCCGAACAGAAACATGAACATGTTCAGCAAAGTTGCACTTTGGAATTCCCGATAAAATATGACCCCTGGAATGTGACAGAAACAAGAACTGCAGATCTTGACTTGACTGGCTTCCAAGTGATATGAATTACAGCTGGGAGGGTCAAGAGCAATGTCATGCTTAAATGGAGCAAAAAATCCCAAATAAGGTATTAATACACATTGTGATGGGTTTACTTTATGTGCCCACATTCCATTATCTAGGTTTTCTCAAGAAACTGGAGAACTGGAGAAGATTTAGTCTCTAAGGCTGGAGCATGTGCTGTGTTAGTAACTGCACAGATGCAGGTATTTTTTGCATTGTCAGCAACAGTTTCTGTGCAGGTTAAACTCAAGCAGACTCATATCCATATAGCTAACAAGTTCTTCATGGTCACTCTGTCATACCATGTGGACATCTTACTCCAATTTGGAACAGGTTTTTGTTACCTAGCTGTGTCCCTAAAGTTTACACCAACTTAAGAGCTCCAGCTGCCAAGTTTGCCAAATCCTCCTGGCTGAAGGGATCACGAGCTCTTTCTGCTCATCCCTCTTACAGGAATTAGCACCTCTGCAGTGGAGGTGACAGAACCAGATCTGTATCTGGATCTCAGCTGCCCTAATTCACAGCCAAATATATTAGCTTTAAACCACTGATGAGCACAGTTTTATGTAGAAAAGTTGGAGTGTGAACTAGTACAGCTGAAGTGTGACTGTACCTTCAAAGGCTGTAACTTGGAATGAGGGATCATGAGATATCTTCTGTGAGCACCCCAGCAAGGTTTAGCAGAGGGTGCTCTTCTAAGGCTACACTGATTTAACTAACCTGGTGCAAATTCATTTGTATCCAGTCTCAAAGCTATTAAGCCATTCCTGAAGAGGTACTTGATCTCTGAAGGAGGCACAAGGCCAAGTTTCCCATATGGTCACAGGAATGCAAAACCCTTTTGGCACAAGTCTCCTCTCAGTCAAAAAGTGTAGGTCTCTTCTAACACAGGTGCTGAGGCAATCTGTGCATGAACCTAACTCCCTTTCTCATTAATGGCAGCTCTGCATGAGAAACTCCTGCACAGCAATGACAGGAAAGCCCCCAGTGTGTGTTAAAATGAGTCATAAATGTTCTAACAACATGATCATTTTGGCTCATTGCTGATACAGCATCTTAGTCATCCTCCCTGCTCATGTTCTTACTCCATGCACTGTTTCCAAGATCTGCAGTCCCTCTCTAACAACACTGAGTTCAAAGTTCTCACCCAAAATAAAAAGTTAAATGCTTAAAAGGTCTTTGGAGTCATTTTATTTCCTTCACTTAACCTAGAATTCCACCTTCTGAAATGGAATATACACTAACTACTATGAAACACAGCTGGTTGTCATTTGAGTAGTTTGCCAGGCTGTTAAAATTATTCTACCAGTTCGGATATGGAGAGGCTGCTGTGCACATGGTAAATGCATTTACTGGATGTCAAGATGAGGCTAGCATAAATGCAGGTACTTCTAGCAAGCTAGCAAGGCACTGTGAACTGTACATATCAACTCTGGAAATGCTAGAATTTTATCATTTTTATGTTGCTTCAAAAGTTGGGAACTTGATAATTTTTCAGAACTTAAACATCTGTCACTTAGGAAAACCTTTTTGTGAAGACAAGCATGACTGGTTTGTGTTCCTGTTCACATGCAGTAATTCCTGAAAACTTAATGCTTAGAAAATTGTTCTGTAGAGGCAGAAGGTCAGAAACAAACCTGAAATTATGGCACTGCTGGTGAAGAATACAAAATTAATGGGCACAACTGCTGTTGCTTCATACAGATGCATTGCTTGATTCAAGAACCTGGAAGAGAAATGTTATTGTATCTCATGCCTACAGGGGTTCCACTGCACCTTAGGTCAGGTTAAGGCATTTTATGTTTGCTTAACAAAAAGCGTGACCATTTCTTACCAAAATAGCAAGTAGCCCTGGACAGATGTGTATTGAATTTACCTTCTGGTTTGGCTCTTCAGAGTACAAAAAAAAAGGTGAAAGCAAGAAGGTTGGTGTGAATCCTTTTGGTCATTGGCTGTCATTGGAGAGTGTTTGGTAGCAGTGTTGGGAGAATTTTGTCTGACACAGATAAGGGAGGAATGCTAGGGCATTGCTGCTTACAGTCTGCATTGGTTCTTGGAAGCAACACTGCCTGCTAGCAGCCAGGGGCAAACTGCTCTAATTTAATAGGTTGTGTAAAGGTGTATTTCCAGCATGGACATGAACTCACAAGTCCTGGTAGGAACTGTTTCACTCTGCCGAAGTCCACATTACTGCTACTGCTCAATCCAGCTGGAATGAAACCCTTATTTATATGTTTATCCAGGCAGTCATACCCCTGACACGCTGTCCTGCCATCAAAGGTCAGGCAGGTGGCTCCAAGCTTGGTTTGTAAAGTCTTCTGTGCTCCTCAGAAGGGCAACAGAAAGGATTAGCAGAATCACCAGTAAGAGTGTGCGGGACCACAGGAGTGTACACAAACCTGCAGGACTGAGATACTGGCCATGAGCAGCCTGCACAGTCTGTGTCAACAGATGAAAAAGGGAAAGCAATTAACCCAGTTGTACAGAGACCAGAGCTATCAACATTTATCCATAGGGTGATGAATTATGAGTGTAAACGCTCAGATGCACTGGCAGATGCTCTGTTATGTGAACAGTGCATTTCAGACCAAAAGAGAAAAATCAGGAGGCTGCAGAGTGTATTCAAAACCTATAAAAAGAACCATGCTTAAATGTTTCACTGGTACAATATGTGTGCACAGTAAAACTACAAGCTTGGATCTGTTTTAGCCATTAAAGTAATTGCATGGTTATTTTAGCAACTGTTGAACAGTCTCCATGGTGCTTTAAAAATAAAGAAATCCTCCATATCCACAGAATAGTTAGGATTTTGAAGTCACTGAAAACACCTCATTATTTTTTCCCATTTGCAACAAACTTGGTCATGGGGTCTCAAACAGTGATACCAAGGCCCAGCATTGAATCCAGAAAGATGTTGCAGCACAGGCTGTTCTGAGCTAATACACCACAGTCATATAAAGTAAAAGAGAAAAAAAAATAAAATGAAAATTTTTGCATGACAACACTGTCTGTCAGAAAATGTGTCCAACAGAGAAGAGAGAAAGAGACACTGAGCCCAACATGTTTCCATGAGGGAACAAAATGGTCACAATTCACTTCTCTTTTAATTTTGACCCAACAAATGAAAGAAAGAAAAAACTGGCAAGAAAGAGAGATTAATTCAACAGCTTCCTATTTACCAAGATTTTATTTCCTATTTTAAATGCCCTGGGCTATCCTCCCAGTGAAGACAAGCTGGATGTAAATCACTCTGTAATCTGTTACAAGGGAGTTCCTGAGTCAGCCATGGAGAGTCACTGCATAATAACGCATGGACTCTCTGATTCCACATGGGAATGGTATGTTCTGCCATGAGAAAGCTGGGTTGGCTCTTCTACCGGAAAATAATCATGCAAATAAACACTCAGGCTTACACTGGAGCAGTCTAGATGAGATTATTGAATGATGCTATCAGCACCTGAAGCAGAGGGACCAGAATGAAGGGAATGGACTCTCTGTTCAGCTGCAAACCGTATTTTACCATCCTGCCACTCCTAGCAATCTGTGAAGGCAGCATAAAACAATCACTTCACAGGCCAGAGGCCAGCTGGGAAAACTCTGATGTCCCTTACACACTCTTAACTGTTTCCTAAAAAGGAGTAGACACACAGGATAGCAAAGCACAACTTGCACATTATTCATGGACAGGGAGAAAGTTGGGGTAAACTCTCTTCTTTGGTCTGACAAGTGACATAAACTAGGGAAAAGAGATGCTTAATGAGGGTAAATGGGGCCATTTGATTATTGAACAATGAAGTTTTCTGAAGTAACAAAAAAAATTTACATGAACATAAATTCCACTTAATGAGATCAAAACCTGTGCCAAAGATAGAACTGAATTTGGGAAGCCTTTGTATAAGGTTAAAGGAGGAAGCATCTCTGTAATTAATCAATTATAAAGTTAGAAATAAAGCTTAAATAAGCAATATAATCAGCTTTAATCTCTTCATGTATCTATCATGGCTCTGCCAGGAATTCGTTGCATTTAAGTGCAATGTATCTGGAGTCAGTACTGGTACCAAATAAAACTGACAGATAAATGGGTACAAAAGTTAGAAGATAAAAAACTTTACTTACTTGACTTGGAAAGCACAAGAAGTTGCCATTAAAACAATCATGATATAGAAAACAGGGTAAGTTAGCTGCATTTTCCCCTTTGCAGAGAGTGTTATCATACTGGCCACAGCCTTTACAGCAATGACAGTCAGGGATGCTGAAAGGGAAAAGGAGAGATTAGGAGGGCAGGATTCACAGCAGTGGCCTCAGAGCACCAGTGAGGGAGGACAAAGTCCCAGGTCAGAGCCACAGAGCTGGTCACCTAAAGAGGCATTGGATTTGGGCACTTAAACCCAAGTGTGTGATTTTACAAATGCTTGCTAAGCTGCTGCCTAAACTCAGAGTGTCATTAACTCCATGTGTGCTTTGCGTTTTGCATTTTTAAGTTGTTGTAGCACTGAGATCTGCAGCCCTGCATCTACCAAAAGTTTCCCCATTTTCACAAGGGTAGCTGAGGTTTAAGTCTTAGAATCTTGCAACGTAGGACTCTGTGGGAATGAGAGAGTGAGAGAGAAGCTGTGCTTTAGTGAAGAAAGAACTATTTCCCATAGCTAGGCACATATCCTGCTCACTGGACTACCAGTCAGAGGTGGTACAACAGCTTCCATATCTTCCAGACATAATTTATTTAGCTCCAACTGCTAAGTTGGAACTCACGTTGCATTATTCAGGAGAGGTCTGAGAGGTCTTGTTATCTGTTTGAAGGAACTGGAACACTTCCTGATAGAAGCCTGCATCTTACAATGGCAGCCTGAAATAACTCCTCACCCTCTGGACTTCTCTGCTGAGATGGGACCTGGCCAAAGATGGCCAAAACTTGCTTCTGAGATCTCATCAAGAAGCATCTAACTTTCCCTATGGGTTATATGCAGTGAGCAGACAACCAACACAGTGGTCTGCATTTTGTTGTAGGGGACAGGCTCTTGAGACCATTTGCTGGATTTAGCCTACATAATAGAATATTTCAGTAGTGTGTTCAATCCATTTAGTCATTGTCATTGCATCACCACAAACAAATCTCAGACAGCAGGCAATGATTTTTGATAGAACTTTCCTGTTCAGAGAAGTCTTGCAATACACATCTTGTAGAAAAGAGACTGAAAGTTCAGCTAAGAGTTACTTCAGATTTTCTTTTGGGGCATGCTCTGGGTTTGTTGAAGCTAGCCCAAGTAGGCTGTGATTACTGCAATTAAAAACTAACAAATTCAAACCAAACTAAAAATTATAAGAAGAGTCAGGGTGTAGAGATGACCTTTGGAGAAAGGTAATTAATTGTCAGGAGCATCATCTCCCAGCTGGGATCCAGTTCCAGCCTCTTTTAGAGCTGAGGAGTGTTAGATTTCAGTGCTCTGATTCATCCTCCTGTAACTGAAAAATTCAGGTTGGCAAGAGAAACTGCACTGTGCAAAAAGTTTAGGCCAAAGTTTGGGAGAAAAGGTGGGGGAGGAACAAATTCAGGTCTGTGGTTTTGATTGCAACATTTTTCTTATAGTGAACCCAAAAGTGCAGGGGGAGTTCATGCAGTTTGTGGGATCCTGCTCACTCTCATGAAATTCACTGTTTTCTTCATAACCTTTCCACTTAGTACTTCAGTTCTTGCTCTGTAATGAAAATAGGTGGAGTGGTTTGATGAACACAACAGTAAAAGTGAGCAGGAGAGGTCAAATCCTGGTTTGCAGCAGTGCTAACAATATGATAAAAGAAAAAAAATACACCCAAGCCTCAGTAAGAAGCTTGCATTAAAACTGAGATTTGCACTCCAGTGTGGGCACATTATTTTAAAAGAAATAAAAGGTAAACTTACAGGTAAATGTAAATAACATGAATTGCCCAGATAAAGATAAAGATTGCTGAAACATTGTTTCTGAGGAAAAGGATGTTTCCATCCCATATTAATAACAAATCAGAAAATAAATCATCTAGGGTTTTGTTTGTTTTTTTATTGATTGATTGGTTCGATCTTTTTAATTAAAGTAGCCCTGAAATTAGTTTCAAAACCTAGGAATTTTTTTCTTCTTTTGGATAAAATGACATCCACCCTTCCTCCCAAAACTAGTGTTACAAATGATGTCACTTTCCAGCTGTTAGGGCAGGGTATTCAGAAATTCCACTTAATCTGAAATACTTCCCCCCAAATTTATATCTCTCATTATAGGTATGAGGTAAGATAAATCTCACCAAATGAACTTGCAGAGCTGTACTAAACAAAAATTTTGCAGATTTTAAGGTAACCTCTGTATTTTCTTCATAGTAGAAGTAGCTCTCATATTCAATGAAACACCAAGTCTACCTTCTTTTTAAAGAAACCTTTCTCTGTTTAATTTACATCTGTACAAATGTTCCACCAGGAAATTATTTGTGCAGATATGAGAACAGACAGAGATCCCCTTCCACGACTGCCACCTAGAATTTTCTGCCCAGAGACCCCTCAAGCCTCACCCACCCCTCCTGTACCCCTCTGATTGCAGTCCATGTGTCAGGCAGGTTGGAGCAGAGCTGCTGGGCCCCCTCTCAGCCCCTTTGCTCAACACAAAGGTCAGAGACCAAGCAGAAGGCTTTGGATGCAGCTTTGTGGGGGCTGCCAGGCAGCAGGATGGCTGCAGGAATTTGGGCCAGTCACGGCTCTGGGTTTCTTTCTTGAGGGAAATGTCAGTATTTCAGAAGTTCCCATGAACCAGGATTTGTTTGTTTGTGTCTTTTTTAACAAAGCAGAAATAATGGTACATTTTTCCTGAAGCTGCATGTGCTCACCAAAACCTCAGCAGCCACCACCAGCTGAAATTATTATTATTTTTTTGTTGTTGATAGCAGCCTGAACACCAAACTGCAGTTAGTGCCCTCTGGGGCATGGGTCTGCAGGCTCCATGTGTCCTTTTGGCACTGGTGGCATCAGGGCTGCCAAGGAAACTTTACAGTCCAATGGTTCAAGTATCCTGGAGCCGTGTGCTGACCTTGCTTGGGGTGTCCATCATGGAGCATCTGCCCAGAGCTCCAGCAGCCAAGTGTAGAAGCCCATCTGGGAATATTCAGCTATGCAACAAGGGGGATAGGCCTGCTCATCACTCATGCTCCTCATGGCAGGGTTACAACAAGGGGGATAGGCCTGCTCATCACTCATGCTCCTCATGGCAGGGTTGGAAGTTGTAGAGCAACTCAAGTGAGCTCTGTGAAAGCTCCCAAGCTCCATGCTAGGAGCTGAGAGGTGGTTGGATCCACACTTTACTCCTCCAAACCACAATGCAGTCAAACAGTTAAGACCTAAGGCTTTTGGGCCTCTTCCATCTCTGCCTCATGCAGGGAGAATGGAAATCCTTCAAGGTTTTTGCAGAGCAAGATTTTAATGTTCCTGGCACAGGGAAACTTGAACAGGAATTCTGTCCCCCAAAAAGCTGATCTGAAAGACTGAGGTTTTCAGTCAGAGATCCACAGGAAGGCAGTTCATAAATCTGTGAGGGTTTTTCTCATTTGGTTAAATCTGAATTGTATAACTGGCAATCTATCATGACCACTTCCATTAGCAATGTGCTTTATAAGTCTTTGCAGGGTGATATATGCACCCACTGAACTCAGCAAAAAATACAACCATTGACCTCAATGGCACAGTTCAGGCACCTTTCACTGCAGCCAAAGAAATGTGGTGTCCACCAAGCTTTCGTAGAGAAGTGACAAGGACAGGAGAAGACATGGGATGGTGACAAATTCTCCATATGTGCTGGCCAAGTACAGGAGCTTTACAGGAAGCCTCCTGACATTTTTCAAAACTTATTCAAGTTTAACTTTACTGAAAGCCGCCTACTAAAATGATCTCTCTTGATACCCTGTGTATTGAGTGTGGCAACATTAATCAGAAGACAAACTGGGTTCTTGTTATGCTTCTGGAAAGGTGGTAAAGTACAAAATGTTGCATAGGCAAAGAGGCATGGATAATTAAAATAAAAATAAAAATCCCCATACAGTCCCAGCATATCACTGCATTTACTTACAGAGTGCTTGCAAGGTCCTAAGCAGCTTACTTTTAAAGCACTGGTTTTCACAGCTAGCCTACTCTTCAAAACAAAATTTCAAACAGTCCACTTTCCCAGGATCTAAAGTGTTATTTTTAAAAAGCTTCAGAAATAGCATTGCACACAGCATATTAATTTCAGGAAATCTGTAAAAATAGTCCCAGCAATAAGCATAGAAACTATGTTTCATAATCAGCTTTTCTCTTCAAAAATGAACCACAATAAGAATCATGTGAAATGTTTCAGTGCACTCTGCTTTGAAATGGCCTTAATCTAAAGTAGCTGGGGAAGCTGAGTGACAATTATCAAGTAACAGACAGCAACTATAAAGTGAATAATATGTTCTTACCCAGTAGTGCTACCATCATTAACAAAATCACGATATGCTTCACAGCCTTTGCTTTGTAAAAATAGAGGAGAGTGCAGAATATTATAATTTCTAGGATCTGAAAATAAAAGGGAAGAAAGTCAGAGCTGTGAAACTAGGTAATAAATGCTTCATTCAAAGCCTTTGAGATGTCACATTTGATTTCTCTGCTCTAACAGTTCAAAGGAGAATTATTTTATTAAGCATCTTCTGCTAAAAACTAACCTTACTGCCAGTTGACTAAGCTATCAAATAAGTTTTGACATTTATCTTTCCTAATATAATGAAAGTTAAACTTTGAGCATTTTCTACTTTGCTACTTCTTTTTGCACTTCTAGCTATATTTTGTCACTGGTAGTGTTTGAAGACTTTTTTAATGTGACAGCAAAGATACCTATGTTTATTGGTAATAATCCTTACAGAAACTCTGTTTATAATTTCTACTGAGTAAAATACTTACCTGGAGGAAGAGCAGTCTCTCCTTCTAGCTATGGTATTCCTGGTGTCACTCTTTGTGACATGCCATGTTACATTTTCTGCCCTCTTTACCCTCCTACCCAGTCCTTCTACAAACCCCCCTATAAGCACTTTCTTTTTGCTAAAACTTTCTGATATACATCATAAGGAGAAAACACTTAGTTCATTTTGTGGTTCTCAAACAACAGGTACCTGTCAAGAGCTTACCCTGGAAAGATGTCCCTACAGGACATCTGCAGTTGCTGAAGCAGCTTTTTGTACACTGTGCATGGTCCATACTTGCTCCTTCAGTAACATCTGACAGCTAAATTACAGACACTTAAATTTACTGACGCTGTTAGTGGAATCTCTGCAGATTTACTTTGTAACTCTTGCCTTCTGACATACTAAAAATGTGGTTATTCTCCCTTATACCCGTGTTACCCAAATACCCCTCTGTGCATAAAGAAAACACCAAGTTTAAGAGGCAAAAATCTTCAGTGAAGCCCAGAAGACTTATGAAAACAAGGATGATGGACTTCTGCACTGAGAGATGCTCAGAAGCCTGGTAGCCTTAGGAACAGTATGAAGAAAGAGAAGTCCATTTGTGCATGTTGGAAAGTAATCAAAAGGGGGAATTAAGACAGGCAGTGAGATTGTCATTGTTTACCAACAAAACAAGTCATAGAAAAGCCTCATGTGTATCTCCTTGGTTTCATATCCAGTATTCTATTTTATACAGTCCACTCTTAAACCAACAGCTGCCCTGAGGCAGCACTAGACTCAAAAAGACCTGGGTGTTTTACTGATGAAATTTCCCAAGAAGTGACTGAGCAGTCACTAGCAGAGGTTACATAGTGTAAAATGGCCGATTTCTCAATTTGCAGAGTCACTGCAGCAGAAAAGCCATCATCCTCAATTACTAAATTCTCTACCACACTCACACCTCCCCCACTTTAAGGGTGTTCCAAAATATTTAACAGAACTCAATTATGGCTTAATTAATTTTTTATTTACCTGCACACTGATCCCTTGCTCTCAAAGACAGCTGAGAGACAACTGAATCTCAGAGTATTACAAACAAATATCTGGATTTTATACTGCCTTTCTTTAAAAAATGTCAAATATTTATCACAGTATGAAAAAAAAAAGCAAAGGGGCGAGTTTTGTTTGGGTTTTTTTCATGTGGGTTTTTTTTGTTTGGTTTGGTTTAGTTTGATTGGTTTTTGTTTGGTTGGCTTAGTTTGGTTGTGGGGTTTTTGCTTTTTTTGGCTTTGTTTTCTTTGGTTTTGTTTTTTGTTTTGGTTTGGGGTTTTTCCTTTTTGTTTTTTTTTTGTTGTTGTTTTTGTTTTTTTAATGTGTTCAGTATAATAAAGCACTTTGACATGGGTTTAAAAAAAAAAAAAAAGCATTTCTGGACTAATCCTTTTTAAATAATCTTTGCAGTCTCTTGTGGATTGCTGATCTCCTCTCCCTCCCCTTGCACCCAGACCTGAGCAGTTGGTAGCAAAGAGGCCTGAGCCCCAGTCTCACAGGGAGTAACTCAGAAGCCTCTCTGGCTTTATTCAACTTCAGTCTCTGAATGTCTAAATCAGGAACCAAGGCAGAAGTCATGTTAAATTCTGCAGACATGTGAGCTCATCTTGGCCTCCCTGGGGAAAACTACAGCAGGGTTTTGAGAGAACTGGAGAGAAGTGAAGGAAGCAGCTTTGCTCTTTGTGACACTGGCAAACACACCTTCGGGCCAGAGGGGAATTTCACATTATCAGGCTGCAGCTACAACAGCCTCCAGATAGCTTCAGTTGCTATTTTGACAGTGAACTGTAGCGGGAGGAGCCATTCTTGCTCCTGAAGCTCGATGAGCTGCTGGTCTCTTCCAGGACTCCAGCCACCACACAGCGCTTCCAGGGTAGAAGTGTAGCGGGAAGAGCCTTTCTTGCTCCAGAGGCTCAACAAGCTGCTGGCCTCTCCATGCCTCGCACCAGAGTGAGCTGAGGTGCCTTCTGTGGGTGTGTGTCCCACCTTTATTGGCCCCCTGGTCTTGCTCATGCCCAATAGGGGCCTGTCCTAATCAGGCACAGGTGGACTCACACCCACTCTTTGGCAACTCAAGGCACCTGGTTGACAATGTCTCTCTACAGTGAACAATTGCTAACAAAACAGAAGAAAGCTGTGCTAGTTAAATATTCCCCACATGGAAATGTACACAGGCTAACAAAGAAGTTCCAGAGGTGTAACAGGTATTCTCATCTGTGGTACACCAGTTCAGACTGGTGTGACTGGGACAGGACCAAGGTACCAGATGGCACAGCACTGTGAGATCTGCTTCCCAACAGTGCAAACCTGAGCACCCATCACCTCTCCCAGACCCTTGGATTGATTGCAAGAGTGTGCAGAAACCCATGAGACAGCCCTACATCTCAGGTATTGATTCATTTTACATATCCTAAACATCTTTAATCAAAGGCCAATAGTGGGAAGCATCATCATCTGCCCTGCCACTTAGATTTCAAACTACACAAGAACAACTTTCCAAAAATAATCCCAGGGACAGTTGCTGACTCAGACTGTTCCATCACACCAGCTCTGGTGCTCATCTCTCTTCTCCACCTCATTCCACACCCAAAGTGGCAGTGCCAAACACCACCAACCTCAACTGAGCCAAATCTGTGGTACAAAGCTGAGGTAGGGGTTCTTACACAGGTGTGTTGTGACAGGACAAGGGGCAATGGTTTCAAACTTGAAGAGGGGAGATTTAGGTTAGACATTAGGAAAAAATTCTTTCCTGTGAGGGTGGTGAGATGCTGGAACAGGTTGTCCAGAGAAGCTGAAGATGCCCCCTCTCTTTGAAGTGCTGAAGGCAAGGTTGGATGGGGCCTTGAGCAACCTGATCTACTGGTAGGTGTCCCTGCCCATGGCAGGGGCACTGGAACTAAATGATCTTTAAGTTCTATTCCAACCCTTGCCATTCTATGATTCTAAGTCACTGTTGCTGGCTCTGTCCATCAGCCCTCTCTAAGTCCTCATTATCTTATCAGCTCTTCTTTTGCTAAAGCTACCATAAAGCTTCACTGTGATCCTGTTTAAAAGCAAACAAAACCATCAAGAATACTCATTTCTGAAAGGAAGCAGCCAGAAAAAACATCGAAAGGATGTAAAGGAGTCCCTGATGGCAGCTCTGGAGGTCTGTGTGCTTAGCTGCTTCTGCCTCCTGGGGAAGCCCTAAGAACCTGGGGAGAAAGGTGATGTTTGCTTTTCAGGGCAAACAAACTTAAGGTTACACAGCTTTGTCATGAAATTCAAACATCAAAACTACTCTTCCATGGTTCTCTGCCACTTGGCAACCCATCAACAGGTCACCTTTAATCACAAGACAAGAGAGAGGCCATCACATTGACTCATGCTGCAAGCAGAGTCCATGGCTCCTAATAGGCCCTCAGACAGACAGGGACCCTCCTTGGGTGCTCCAGCTGTTGCCTATCATAAACTACTGAGAATTACCCAACATAGTGCTTGCTCTCATAGCTGATAGCTGTGGTAGTGTTAAATATAAAGTTCAGGAATGAGAATTGTGTAGATTATATCAGCTTCTCATATTCTGTTTAGAGGAACTGAAGGAACTTGACCTGCTTACAATCATTTTTGCTATTATAACTAATCTTTACTGAAGTCTCCTCAAGCCTACATCTCATCAACATTTTTTTATAATCATGATGTTTTCCATGTTTCTAAGTATTACCAGAAGGCACCGGAACAAAATACCACATTGTCTGTCCCAACTATTTTTCTGGGATATATACAGCAACGTGGAGATCAATAAGCGAGGAAGGTCTTCTAGACATTTTGAGGGAGAAACATGCTTTGAACCCGATTTTACAGAGATAAAATATTAACAACCCAATACTCACTATGTTACTCTTTAGGGAAACCTGAGAGGTTCATATATAATCTCTTGTGACTCAAAGTACACATAAGCAAAGGAGAAAAAACCAAACCAAAACAAGCTAGGACAGTCATGCTTGCTCAGACATGATTATGATACTGCAAAGTCTCACAAGGTGACTCAAAGTTGTCTCGTGGGAACCAGAGGCTATTTCTGCAGAACTCCTCTGATGACAGTGGAGTGCCATATGGAGATGGTTTATCACACACATAGGACATTCTGTACCACTGGGGCTTCTTATTTCTCAGCAGACCACACTTTGGGGTTACTTTTAGAAAGACTGTTGGATTGCATTGTGCTGCTCTGCTGTCTCCTCTCTGTATACTTATACTGGAAACTGCAATTTCTGCTGTGCTTTTTCATATCTCGGCAGCCAACCTGTGTTAAGCATTTTATAAACAACTCTGAACAGCTAGTTCCCTGCCCAAAGAGAATGTTTACAGCAGGGCTTGCTTGAATTTCCAGCAGCATACCAGGATAATCAGGCTGGTATCTCAGAGTGTCTTGTGAAGCCTTTTACTCCTCCCTCTTCTTTTGACAGAGAAAGTTCAAAACAGATGAATCCAGGGAGCAGAAGGAACAAATAAAGACTGATATATTGTTGACTCAACAAGATTTGCTGTGTACTTGCTCCATCCTTCCCTGCAACTCATGTTGTACGTGCAGATTTGGATGCTGTCTGAGGCAGGGAAAAGAAAAAAGAGGGGAAAGTCTAGGGGTTACCCACCTCCTCATAATATCTTCCAAGAAGAATACAATGCAGTGTTCCTGGGCTGTCAACAGTATTCTTATTAACGTTTCCAGAAACAAAGTACAGAAAGTCCTCATGTGGGAAAAAGCCCTTTTCCAGCAACTTGCTAGTTTTGAGAAAACATGAATAGCATATGGTACAGAAATCTCTGGTATCACTGGGCATGGATGGGGAGTTTTCAGTCTTCACCACCACTACACAAATGGGTGAATTAGCAATTTAAAATCAGTGTCTAAAAGGGCAAGCTGTTTTTACCATCTATATATGGAACTGTATGTTGGAAATGGATATTCAATAGGAAGAGAGGACTCTCTAGGGACCACCAAGCTCCTTGTTCTGAACTCTCTGCTAAAGAAGTCACTCTCCCTCTGCTGGCTTTGTGGATTTGCAGAAGCTGTTGCTGAGGCTGGTGTTACCCTTACTGAGTACCCCAAAACCCTTGGACGTTTCCTTTAAAAGCCTCTCTACTGCTTGACTGAAAGTGAATGTTTTGGTGAACATTCATTTCTTCCATTGAGCTGTATCACCATCTGTCAGGAGCTTGTACAATGCACAGAAAGTAGAGTTTCTGCTTCATCAATAGTCTCATGGATAGTTAGATGTATTTAAAATCTGCTGGCCAGCTAAAAGATTAAGGTCCTTAAACTGTCTGCTCAGCTTCTTTCTAGCTGAGCTTCCTACTGAGAAAAGCCTGAGCACTATTAATCAAACCCAAGTGAGTCACTTTACTGGGAAAAAAGTAACTGCTACTGAATTTCATATATTGCATCTTTTACATTCAGCTGGAGGAACAAATTTTCAGCATTCCAGAGGAAAAAAGAGAGAGAAATTCCTCCTACTCACTGCTCATGCTAATTAAACACATCAAAGGAGGCATATGGTGTTTGAAGTTTGTAAACAGACACTTCAATCAAAATGATATTTTTGTGTTTTAATTCAGACTCAGGTTCAGATGAACCTAAGTGGCAGTGAAGCAGGTCACCTCTCCACATCTAAACTCCATACAAAGCTCCTTTTGGCTGGGCTGAGCAACATGAGGATAAAACAGAACGACAGCAAAAAGCAGGACTATGAAGATACAAGGCTTGTTGGGTTTTTTAAAAGTGCAAGTCCATCACATTCTAGAAAAAGAAAACTTAGAGGTATATGCAGACAGTGTGACATGAACATATATATAGCAGTGCTGATATTTAGATTTTCTGTCAAGCCCACTAAACCCCAAAATATTTCCATTCTTGCTTATCCTGCACAACTGTGACTTTCCCCTGGTACTTGGTTTAGAAGACATTTTTTGGTTCAGCATATTTTCATCTTGGGGGCTGGTGTGACAACCCAGAGACCTGCTCTCTTGAGAAGATCATATAATTTATCCTCAGGCCCAGTTTTTCTGCTACTAATTTGTAATGCTGCAAAAAGCCCATGAATCACAGTTTTTCTTCTTTAGGGATGAGTAGGAACCAGATACTCACCGAATATACCAAGAAAGGCCAACTCACTAAGTAATTCTGTATTTGTCTTGCTGTGAGCTCTTGGGGTACACTTGGAGCAAATGTCACCAACAAGCATGTCCCTGTTATTGTCAGTGTTCCTCCTTTCAAGAAAAAGACATAATTTGGTACTACAATATTTGTTAATCATAGTACTCCTTGTCAGTACAGCTGACTTGGAAATAGTTTATAGGAGAAAAATTAAGTCTTTTTAACCAGATCTGGGCTTAGGTACTTGGATTGCTTTGCATTTGTGGTCTTATCTAGTGTAATTTTTATTAAAAACTCAAAAGATTTTGGAAATATGACCAAAAAACCCAACCAAACTCTCAGTAATGCCTCATGCTTTAGTTTTCTAACCCAGCAATTAATTTTTAAATAGTCTTGATTCTAATACCAAATGCATGACAAAGGTGAATTGATCCTTTGCATTTTTCACAGGCACAAAATATGTCACATAAACTCCTCCTAAATTGAAGGGACAGCTTACTTACTGAGGCAGACCAGTAAATCATTAACCAGTGTAAATAAACACAATACTCCTAAAGTCAGAATCACCCCAGAGATCTGCACCAGCTATGGACCTGCCCTGGAAATAGTAAGTGTGACAGGTATGTTCCAGCCCATTGCTTATGTGAAGCTGTCATGAAGCCAACATTTTGGCTGCCCCCTGTTGTAGTTGCAGCCCTACAAACTGTTTTATAAAAGGCTGATTTGCAAAAGACTGTTGAGCTTTTAGATTGCCAGGGCCCCTTTTCAAAGTTGAATTTGCATTATTGTGCTTTTAATACAAATCTGGAAGTTCTGCCTTGTGGACAGCCAGCTGACAAACACAGATGTTCATTGAGGTATCAAGATAGAAATTAAGCTGATCCTGAGCTCATAAACTGTCTTGGATTAAGGAAGATTTTATACAATCAGGTTTGGTTTGTTGGTTTTGGTTTTTTGTTTTGGTTTCTTTTTTTTTTTTTGTCAAGTACTCTTTAAAATTCTTGGCAAACCTATAAATTGGTGGGGAATACAAGGCTCAGGAACATGAAACAAAGCACATCCGGAGGACTTTGCTGGCACAGCTATTGCATATGGTTCCTTTGGAGAAGCAGAACTGTTCTATATTTATGTGCTTGCAAAAACATCACCATATTTCCCATCATACAGCTCATTCCTATGGAATGTAGCAACACTGTTAAATCCTTCTTGCAAAGTCAAAGTCACAGAAATAAAATAAATCAGTGCTGAACACGAGTTGAAGCAGCACACAGTGTGTAAGGCCATAAGGGAAACATGATCAGTCAAGGGAGGGGGTGTTTCTCAATGTAGAAGCTGAGCTGGCAAACTTGGATTCCAAACCTAAATAAATATTATATAGTATTTCTGGAACAATACTGAACTGCTCTCTCCAAAACATTCAGGAGAACAGCTGGGATGTTCTCCCTATATTATGGATAATCAAGCCTAGGTACCAGGAACCCCACAGAAACACCAGGTGCCCTATAGCAACATCAGGTGCACTTTCCCAGCTGGGATGGACTGTGTAAAGCCCAAACCCCAGAATATCCTTCCCTCTCACTATTGCTGTGTTCAAGCAGGGCAGCTCTGATATTAAAAAAAATCTTGGGCACAGAAAAAATGTTGATGTGCTTTAAAATGAAGACAGGCTTTCCAACAAAGCATTGAGAACACGATTATTTGTATGTTGAAGTGATAAAGGGAAGTTGTCACTTTTAATTGAGCTTGAATTTTTGTGCCATGTCTCTGCAGTTAGAAAAAAATGATCTTATATTTGAATTAATAACTTCAGAGCTTCATTGTTTTTATAAAAATTGCATTGTACTCATAAAGATAATACTAAATACAAAATCAGAGGCAAAAATAGACAATGAAAATAAATTTGTGCAAGAAGTACACATAAGGAACACATGAGTTACGCTTAGAAAAGCAGAGGATTTGGGAATATAGTCTTTTCCACATACAGTGAAGATTCTCCCTCTTTTTGCCACTTCTTCCCAATTCCCAAAGTATCTGCCTTGAAACACTTGCTGAGGGGAGTGGGAGTGTGAAGGTGGGGGGCTGAGTGAGAGTTACAGCTTGCTAAGCATATGGCGACCCACGTGTCCATATTAGCAAACGCTGACTTACCCAATATATCAGCAGCCCTCATGGTCTTCTTTAGGAATAAGACAGAAATAAATGCACTACCTAGAACAGAAATATAAAGCATTTTTAAAAAATATTGGATAGAATATCAAGTGCTACAGAAACAAAAGTTGCCCTGGTACAAGTATAAATATATCTCATGGGTGTTGTTGTTCCACCATGCTGATATAACCAGCCAGGAGTCCATGACAGCAACCTACCAACTCTCACCAGGTTTTGTAAGATTTTAAACGTATTCAGCAGGCTTTTATGTGGTTGAGGGGATGCAAGGATGCAATACCCCATGCAGATGCTGCTTAAAGTGCTCAGATTCAAGTGGCAATGTCAAGAAAGATGAGCACTGCTCAGCTTTATTGTTCTGCTCCCCACTTTGCTACCAGCTCACCACTTGGGCTTGCTCAGGGCAAATTGCCTCATAGAGGGAAAAAATTCTGTTTCTTTGGACTACATAGTTTTAGAGGCTTAGCAGCAGTACAGTGATGAGAAAGAGAGCCACTGCAAGTGTAGTGTTAAGTATGAAGTGAGACAGCAGTCATGATGTGTGCAAACAAGCAGGTGGAAGAGCCACCACATGCACCCCACAGAAGCCCTGCCATGTTCTTCTGGAGTAACTTGTAATGAGGAAGGAGAAAAATAAAACTGAGTCCTGGAAATGACCTTCTGTTCCCTGCACAGCTTTTTCCCTTGTCCAGCTCTCACATCTCCTCTGTGCCAGATCTTAAACCTGCTTCTCCTGGCAGGGCAGCAGTGGGTGGGTGAGAGGCAGTGATGGTCACTCCAGGATTTCTGGGGTTACCTTAGTGTGGATCTGTGCTAGAGAGGGAAGAAGGGGTTTGGGCTTCAGATAGATGAGACTGTTGGGCACTTGGTAGAGATAGCTCCATTCCAGCACACAACATGAGAGTATCTACCTCTAAGGAGAAGCAGAAGAGACTGATTAGCTCCTATGCAAAAGAGATGAGGAAAGGCCCTTGGGAGAGTTTCATTGGTAATATGAAACCTTCAGAAGCTTCAAAGAAAGACTGTCTAGGTAAGAAGGACAGTGAAAGGACACACTGAACCTAAAACTTGGGATGCTTTTATGAGATCTGTTCTTGCTTACAATATGAAGTTCTTGGTTTATTCTTAGAAGAACAATTCAGCCTTTTGATAATCTTCACCTCATTATCTCTATTGTTCTGATGGGAAATTTAATTTATGGTTAGCTAGTAGATGTAGTCTACATAAATCTAGAGAGGCTCATATGAAGAGGGAATCAGAGAACTGGAAGTCTCTGTTACCCAGTCTGTAAAAAATCAGATGTATCTGAAGTTATAAATTTAAATGGTATGAAGAGTGATGAAGAGCTGGGCAAACAAATAAGTGCAATAAAAGAATCTTCAACTGAAAAGTAAACTGCCTGACATGAATTTCTTTATTCAGTGTTTCAGTGACAACTTTGGTGCAGAAAAGACACCGGTATCCAGGCAACAGTGTTAAAAGTAGAGCTACCTATGTTTAGAAAAGAGAGGACAAAAACCAGGACAGAAGCAGCAAGCAACCCAAGACAGTGCAGGAATTAATTACTGCTTTGTCTCTCTGCTGTCGTAGTTGTTCCCAAGCCCACCTCATCCCACCCACTTAGGCAGTCACCATAACAACAAAGACCTGTTGCTTAATGAACTGAGGCCTCAGTGTTTTTTTGTTTGGTTGTTTGTTTTAGTACCCTCTTGTCTGTGCTTTTTTCATGCAGTGGAAATCTAGTAAATTCAACTTAGGGTTCAGTACCAGTGTTGGTATGCAATTTGGGATAATGCCCAAAATTCCACTGCCTAGTCCTCTGGAGATGAAAAATGGTAGCTTGGGTAGTCAGGATCTCAGAGGATTCTGTGCAGTGGCACAGGAAGGCACTGGAATGCATCCAGATAATGAAACTTGTCACTCAGCCTGTCATCTGCTTTAATAATGCATTCAAATGTGGCAAACTCTTTCTCCAGAGATAACTCGTAGTGCACAAGAGCTGAACAGAAAGCATGTATAATTAATGTTCTTTATGATGGGTGATTTGTAGAGGAATCTAAAAATAGGGGAAATTTTAAGAACATATAGTAGACCATCTGGGATTGGAGGAAATACTGAAGTAGGAGAGACAAAGGTCAGGAGAATGAGATCCAGGAGAGACTGAACAAAAATGACAACTGTCCCTGTGGATAAACCACCAACACTTCATATGCTTTCCAGAGAAGAAGAAAAGAAAATGGGGTAAATCAAAGCAAAGAAGAAAAGAACAGTTACACAGACTTGATCAGATTCTAGAGAACATACATGACCAATCAGCAGCCTGATAAACTCTAGCTATTGCCTTCAGGGCTGAATCTTAAGCAAGTTAGGACAACACAGCCAGGAGAGCATCTTATTATTAGAAACTGCCAAGCACAATATTTATTTATTTATTTACTTTTTGAGGTTCTAATGTCCTTATGTTTGACTTTGAAATGGTTGTTTATGTTCTTCAGTTTGCAGGGTGAGCCTTGAATCAGGTTAAATCAAAGATATCAGGAGCAGATAATCTTGATAGAGACAAGAAACGATGGGCCGGAGGAAGAGGGATGTGAAAGAAGCCTGTGAGCCCCAGCAGCACAGGGCACACTTGACTCATTTTGTCTTCTGCTGCCTTTGGAGCATTGCCTGGCCAGCAAGAGAAATGGCAGGCACCAACATGCACCCCTGGAGCCCAGTAAGAAACACACAGCCCTCACAGCTGCTCTGCTTTTGGCTCCATCTCACAGTCTCAGGTGCATTTAGCTGCCTGAGACAGCAGCCCCTCCAGAAAAGGCAGTATAAGGCAATGTGCAAGATGGCAAACACATTCCCCCACCATTTCCTCACTGCCTGGTGGCTGCTACACTCGACCTGAGCAGTGAGCAGGAGGTTGGGTTAGGGACCTCCTAAGTTCTCTTCTAATGAGTTATTCTGTGACCCTGTAAACACTTGGCAGAAGAGTAAGTGGTCAAAAGGGTATAGCTAACCCCACCAGCTGTATGACTGACAGACAGCCCCTACTGCATCCCAGATTCAGCTTCCAAAAGCAGCCCTGCCAAAACTCCTGTGTTCCATTCCTGCTCACCAGGTCAGGTGTGGCTTCGCTTCCCATTTCTCCTCCTCAACACCAGGAATGTTACACCTTCCTGCTGTCCTCCTAACCAGATTCCCCTTACCCTGATCTCACCCATCACAGCAACATGAGTCTAACTTCCTACCGCCCAGGACCCAGTTTTCCCTTTCTCACACCAGAGTCCTCTTGTTCCACCTTTGTCACAGAAGCTGTGTGCCTCCTCCTCCTACACTACTATAGTGATGCAGGAAATAAATCCCTTAACATTATGTTCGACTCTATGGATGAATAGACAGAGGAACTTGAGCAATTGCTATGATGAAAAATAGTAATGTGTCTTTGCAACTATTCATTTGTTTGCCTGGGTGTTTTTGTTTTTGTTTTGTTTTTTTGGGGGGGTTTTGTTTGTTTTTGGTTTAAATCTTACAGACAGTCACATAGATTGAGATCTGTCAGAGGGGAGAAATAGTCTCTGATTTTTTTTAATTGGTCAGCAACAGAATATAGCAATACAGAAGTGGAGACAGAAAAAATGCATCAAAGTACAAGCTGGCAACAGCTTGGCATCCAAATAATCAATTTATCATGGTTTTGAAGCCCCTCTGGTTTTGAACCATTGGTTTTAGCAACATGACACCTGCACAGCTCTAACTCTGAATTGTCATTGGAGTAATTGAAGCAAAGACTTCAACCCTGGTCATCTGAGAAGACCTGTATAGTTTGGGGTGGATCAGAACATTTTTAGATTTTTAACTAATTATTAAAGTAAAACTTTGAAAATTAGGCACAGATCCTACTCCCACTAAGAGCTGTGGCAGAGAGCCTGCTAGATCTGGAGAAGAGCAGAAAATTTAGGAGGTGATCTGTTAAGGACTGAACATCATAGAGCCAACACATCCTACTGAAATCCTGGGCTTCATTTCATGCCTTGATTGTGTGCTGCATACATTAATATCCACAAACTGACAAGTAAAGAGGTGTTATAAAATAACTGTGTCTATGTGATAGAGCCTTTCTGAAGGCTCATGAAACCCTTCAGTCTGGAAATACAGTTAACATTCCAAATGAAAAAAATATTATGATTTGACACTACCTCAACACCATAATAAAAAGACTTTGTTGGGTAGAAAAATGGGTAAAAAAGAGTTTGCTCAGGAGCCTGACTGTTATGTTGAAACACCCTTGACTTCTCACGCATCAGCATCAAACAGGCTGGTTTTTATTAATTACTGAATGAACATATATTCCCTGCAGCACATGAATTTAAATGTAATTGAAGTGAATGGTAGAAAATGTGCATTTCCTGCATGATATGCATTTAAGTGCCTTAAGAGAGGGCTGTAACTGTGCCACACATAGCTTAGTCATATGCTGATTCTCCTAGGAGAATGCTTGTGTGCAATTATCTCCATATGGAGGTTCTCTCCAGCACAAATAGAAATAAAGAATAGTGTGATATGTGTGTCCTGTGACTGATAGACACTGAATAGTGAGAACCCAGCCCACAAAACAACTCCTCTGCCTCCTAGACATGAAAGCTGCAGTTGGGATTGTTTCTTGTTTGTTTCCTTAAGAAAGGGATAGTATACAATGAGAGAAATTTAAGACAGAAAATACATACTTATCTATAGAGTGTATTTTCTTAATTTTGTACAATCCACCCTTAAAGTTTTCAAAGGAAAGAGTGTCCAGAACCTAAAACTATTCCACAAATAAGTATATTTCATTATGTTGCTTCCCTGGTACTGAGTTTATTTATGAATCTCATCTCTTTACCTCTATTTTGATTGTGAGGTCTTACACTAAACAATTGCTTTCACAAATGTTCATAACTTCAAATATTGGTATATCCTTCTGTTGCCTATTTTCAATTATTCTATGAGCTCTAGGTAATACTTTTAGTAGCACTGCCCTCAAATAAACACACAAAATTGAATATTTGGCTCAAATGTTTGTTCTATTAAGCTTAATGGATTCAGTCAGGTAAAAGCATTTAAAACAAACCATTCTGCTGAATATTTTTGTGCACATTTCACTGGTGGTCTGGATGAAGTACCAAAGGAGGGCTACTAGCCATGGTTCAAAGACTACTGCTTAGTGTTTGTACCTTTCCCATTTTGTGCAACAAGAGAAATATTTCACTTTGAGATCAAGCACTTAACACTGGTTTATGCACCTTAAGGGTCTGTCTCCATCTAATGAAACAGTTCAAGCTCATCCAGCTGATTTTGCACTAAACCTGTTGAGCAGTGCTCAGGTTGTGAGGATGCAGTTGCTGCTATTCACATTTTAAGGTGTGACCTTAAAGTATGGTTTTTTATAAACCCTTAGTCTGCCTCCCAAGCTGAAGAGATTCAGGATCATCCCAGTAGAGGAACATTTTGAAATGGTTTAATTCAGCCTCAAAATTAAAACAGCAGCCTGCCACACACCTGGGAAGATGTGGAGAGATGATGAGGCGGGTACCAAGTGAACAGGAGGTGAAGGCAGAAGAGAGCAGGTAGCAGCTTTTCCTGGGGAAGTAACAGTACAGTACATCCACAGGGGATCCACAGACTGCACATTAAGATTGGGACAAGTGAAAAAGCTGAACTGATGAGGTTGCTGAGGAATGTGTCTTAGCTGAAGGATAGTGTGAAAAAATTATTTTTAAAAGTGGCCAAGCAGATTTATTAAGAACATTCAGAAGGAAAGGAGCTGGTTTGTAGAAAGGAGTTGTGCTCACAGCCTTGTAGCAGAGTTAAATATCTCCCTATGAGGAGAGGCTGAGAGAGCTGGGGCTGTTCAGCCTGGAAAAGAGGACGCTCAGGGGAGACCTCATCGCTGTCTACAACTACCTGAAAGGAGGGTGTAACCGGGTGGACGGTGGTCTCTTCTGCCAGACGACTTTCAACAAGACAAGAGGGCATGGTCTTAAGTTGTGCCAGGGGAGGTTTAGGTTAGATATTAGAAAGAATTTCTTTACGGAGAGGGTGATCAGGCATTGGAATGGGCTGCCCAGGGAAGTAGTGGATTCTCCGTCCCTGGAGATATTTAAAAAGAGACTGGATGTGGCACTCAGTGCCATGGTCTAGCAACCGCAATGGTGGTTCAAGGGTTGGACTCAATGATCTCTGAGGTCCCTTCCAACCCAGCCAATTCTATGATTCTATGATTCTATGATCTCTGCCATGCAAAAGTCTGCTGGGAGGGACAGAAGGATGGGAAGCACAGGCTGCCCGTACCCAAAGCACAAAGACAAGCAAGTCCATGTGCACTCTGCAGGCACCAACAGATAAACCTGATTTTGTGTGCCTGTAGCACCATCTCCATAGCAGAATCTGCATATAGACAATTCATGACTAAGAACTCCTTGTGCCAGGACTGCTAGCTTAGAACTTCCTCCATCTTATCCTGCCTACATCTCAGATATTCTGTTTTGCTCAAGAGGAGGGAAGGAGCTCAAGGGAAACATTCTGCTGTCCTTCTGTGGATCATTTTGGGGTAGACAGGGGAGATGATTCAGGCATGAGGAGGAGGGATGCATTTAGGCCTGGTGGGACCTCGGTGTCTGTCCTTTAGGGCCAGAGCTCTGTGTCAGGGAGGATTAACAAAAAATTGGAGAAACTTAAAGAATCCCTGTGTTCATAACCAGTTAAACAAAGAGACTGTCCAAAACATTGGGCAACAAATGTATCACAGTTCTTTGACAGCCTATTCTTAGTATATGTGATAGATATTAATGGTGCACTGAACACAAGTAAGATATTACAGAATTTAGTCAGTTGGTTCATGACTTCTTGACAGTCGTCTTGCACACTGAACATGTAACATTTCTCACATTATTAAATATTAGTGCTGGTAAGTGTGTAAAATGAAACATTTTCCCTCATCCTTAATGCCAATATCCTAATAAATAAACAAGCACAAGGAATATCAGAGGAATTGCTCTAAAGAAAGACCATTAAGGTGAGTTTTATTCTAGAAACTGGCCATATGCACTGCAGACAGAAGGAAGAACCCTGAAAGTCCTTTTGTCACATCTTCTAGATAAATAAAAATTAAGTGTTTTAAAGAATAGCCTGGTGAATGTTTCCAAGTTCTCATGAGTAACAGTTCTCAGAGTTTCAAGTTTTGGGGCTACAAAGATATTAAATTACAGTGAATGGGAGAAATCAATTTCTATGAGAGTATCTGAAAATCCTTTTCCGAAAGTACCATCAGGGATATAAATTTTCAAAGCCTAAAACGATTTATTGCCCCAGAGCTATTTAGAAGGAGCATAAAAAATGCAAAGGGCTCTCAACAATGTCAGTCTGAGCAAGGTAAGTGTAAAACAACTCTCTACAGAATGATGAAAACTGCAGAAGAAACTATTTCTGATAGCACTGCCCTCTGCTCTCATCCCCTCCCCACATGTTATTTCTGCAGGCAAAAACAAGACAATGAGCTAAAAACCACAGCAGCCTAAAATTACCCAAGCTACATGTAAAACATGATTTTTACTTTTTAAGTATAAAAAGATTTCTAATGATCATATGAAACATACATTAGGTCTCCATTTTTAAATGAAAAATTTACCAGCTTCTTTTCTTAAAGAAAACAACTGCTGCCTTCTCAAACTATTTAAAGCCCTGAACAGATGTAGAGCTTGCATCATTGCAACCACACAAAGAAATGCTTCCACTGTGTAAGAAGAAAAATATAGCCTTTGTAGCTTAATTCCAAGAAAAAAAATTAAATCTACTGGTGTCATGCCAAGTCGTGGTCTGCGGTGCTGGATTCTTTCTAAAAGAGCCATTAGAAGCACCCAGCTCAATAGAATGAGGCATAAAATTTTCACTATTTAATTAATACCGGGTTAAGTGCAAAATTCAGTTGGATGCTGTTAAATGTGGTGGCAGAGCACAATAGATGCTGGCTCCATCTATTTTAAGACCCAGGATGGCTCCTGTCTCAGAGGTCTGAAAGATATATGATGGGTACAGCCTAAATTTGTTCTGGGCGGAGACTTCGTTCTGCCTAATCCTCCTCCAAATGCCTGGTTTCCAAGCAGAGGAAATTTTCCATGCAGAGCTAGGGTGACAGATTTCTTCAGGGAGTCCCCAAGATAACTGCAGATATTGCCAAGCACATTTCCCCTCAGTACACCAGGCACTGATTACCCAGTGTCACTGAGAGTCACTCGCACAAGTGACACAAGAGCGTTACTTGGACTGCGTGGGATGTGTTGACAGCAAATGTAGAAAAAAAGAAGGGTGGACCTAGGATCAGATACACATCTGGAGTTTGTTATCAAGTGCTTAATTTCTTAATTTTAAAAACTAAGACACACATTCAACAATACCTCAATGCAACTCCTGACTAGACTGTCCGAAGCCCGTCTTCCACCAACTAAAATAGGTCACAACCTAACAGGGAAAATATTTCTTGATCTTTTAAAAAGGAAGTCTTGCTGCCTAAACTATCCTCTTCCCAGTTGTTAGCAGATGATGTGCATATGTCTTGGTCAGTTTGTCATTGCCTTTCATAATTAACTCTTCTAAAATAAAATGGATGCTCTTGCTCTCTGGCTCTAATTTCAGAAGATGGGAAAATATCTAGTGGTAGGAAGTGTGACAGGGAAGTTATTGTTGTAATTGGCTGTCTACACCATTTTTACTTTCCCTTTCTCAAGGGAATGCTTGCTAGACTAAATAAAACTTCAGATACCTCTGTTGTTTTGGCTATGAAATTAATACTGTCAGCTGATACATGGGAATGGAATATAAGATATTAAAATGCTTTATGGGATCTTTATGAGGTCTTCTAGGATGAGCATTTTGGGTCAGTTTAAAAAAAAATTGTGTATGAGAATTTTGATAAGACATAACAGTTAGGAAAATGGTTTCTTGGCCCCTAGGTAAGGGGAAATGGAGAATGGAGAAAAGAAATGCAACATTTCTTACCATACAGCAAAGATAAAGAAAAGGAATATGGCAAGGTAAATGACCCTAAATAAAACCTTTGTAGTAGTTCATTACCCAATGGACTTCTTTCCCTTTCAACCACTTTTCATTTCTCCTTTCTAGTTTTCTATATTTGCATTTTATCCAGTTTGGGAATGAATTAGATTGGCCAATGTCCTTTTATATTCAGAGACATCTGGGAATGTATACTATTGTTACAAATATAAATACTGCCACCAAAATCACACTGGGTTATGTCATGTTAATTTACATTTTCATCTCAGGTAGCATTTCTTTCTTTGAGGAATCTTTCCTATGATGGGGAAGTACAGTGCTTTTATATCTCATTCTCCCAAATTCTGCATTAGTTTAACACTAGAGGTTACAGTAAATTGCCTGCAGCTTCCTTCACCCACTCTCTTGCCTAAATTGCACCCATATGTGGTTGGCTCCCTCCTTCCACTACAGCCAGGATCTACCAAGAAGATAATTCATCTTTTCTACCTTCCCATGCAGAGCTGCTCACTGCAGTGTCACTTCCAAGTATGGAACTGGTAGCTAGAGACAGACCATGAAATGTTATGGCTTGTCAATAGCAAGTGAATGAGGTCCAGCATATGCTGGAGGTCCTGATACTTCAGTGCTGGAGGTTTCAGCTGTGGATACAAAGAGACATAACTAAGGGATACATCTGCACCCTCAATTCATGTTCTCACAGCCCTTGTACAGTATATCCCTGCCTGCTCTGCTTTGCATTAGCACAACATGATAACATATTTTAAAATGTATGTTTCTCTATCAAGAAACTGAGCTAGTCCTCTAAATACCTTAATTACAGAAAACCCAATGTGAAATAAAGAGTAAAATCAAACCAAATGGCTCCTAAGAATAGGACTTCTGCTAAAGTCAAATTGATCTGCACATGAAGGAACAAATTAGCAACTTCAGTGATGTCTGTGAACCAACTAAACATTACTGGAAATTTCTAGATCCTTTTGGTCACACATAGATACCAGAAGCAGCAGAAAAGATTCTATCTATGGTCAGAGCATGGTTCCTAAAACACCATGTGAATAGGAAGGTAAAGATCAAAAGACAGAACAATGGCTGTGAATTTACTAATAACTCTGCAGAGGTGACTCCAGTCGGTGGGCCAGGCCAAACCCTGCCACCATGCAGACCTTGAGGTGCACCCATGCTGCCAGCCATGGAGGGCAGAGAGCCAAGCAGGTTTGGTCAACAGGAATCAAAGGGGCAGGCAGCAGAAACCTCTTGGTGTGATGGAAAGACAGAAAACATATTGTAGGTGCTCAGGATAAGACCACAGCTCTGTGTGGTAAGCAGGACATCAGCCTTGGGGACCTGTGCAGAGCCAGCAACAGTAGCATGGCACTGGGTGACTGATTGGCAGGGATTAGGACAGCACAGAGTGACCAGAAGCCACCAAAGAAAAAAAAATATAAAAGGAGAAAGACACCAGAAGGGACTCCAAGTAGAGGGTTTGCTTTAAAGTGGCAGCTCATGTAATTGTATGAGTAATTTCTTTTCAAACCACAACATTAACATTTTCCCCTTGAGTTTCTGCTGCAGTCCTTGTGGTATTATTCCTCTAGTCACAGACAAGTGTTTGACTGATGTGTGTACCCAAGCAAGAAACAGGAAACCATCTCACCTATGAGAGATACACATCCCACTGGAGCAACAAGGTCAACGGGGGCAAATCCATAGGCTGTGAAATTGCCCACTTCTCCAAGCCCCAGCAGGGCAGTTCCACACCACCAGAGCTTGATCTTGTAGTGGGGCTTCAGCTCTGTTTGGCAAGCCAGTCGGAGATGAGCACATTTCTAGAAAATTAATTATTAGGAACAGGCATGAAGAGAAAGACTTCCACTGTGTTCTCGTGTCTGACAAAAGTGGAATAATTAAGGGGGCTGTCAACTTCCAATTCGAGGTGTGTCAAGGTTTCTTTTTAAACATGACTTTTAGCTTGTTTTTGCAGACACACTGCTTTGTGTTAACTGAGTGCTGCTTCAGCTGTGTGCTTGCTTAGCCGTGGTGGAAATGACTGCAAAATTAGACCACTGAATAAACACTAGGTGAATAGTAGGTAGTGTTTTCAAGCTATTTCTGCACACCCCTGTTCTTCTCTCAATAAAAAGCTCAGGAGTTGAGCTGCGAATCTTGAAATATTCAAAGGCAGGAGGTGGGGAGTAACAAACTGGGAGAAGGGGACCAGACAACATCTTGTGAATATTCTTCCCAGAAATACAATTTCAAAATGAAATAGCAGCACTTAATCACATCTGGACTCTGAATTAGTGAGGTAGAATTTAGGATTTGGCTACAATCTCTTGTTTGACCTTAGAAGAATATCTCAGGTAAAGCATTATTTTCAGGAAGAATATGAGCTCTACTGTGTCAAGTATATACACAAGTAATACTTCATCAGCACTTCTGACACAGAGAAGCCATCAGTGACACATATTGCAATTGTTTTCCCTCTAGATATACAGCAGCAACCTGTATTTAGCAAGAAAATTTGACTTTGACCGCATTATCCTCCCCACATTCTTTTTGGAATAACTCTAGAGTCATTGAAAAGATGTGCAACAAACACAGGAGGGTGAGCTGAGGGGCTTCCCTGCAGCTTCTTTCTCCAGATATCTGCTTCTTTGCACAGCAATGTATATGGGTGCTAATTAGGTGGATGCTGTTTATAATTCAGCTGAAATAAATTGCAAATAGTGGGCTATTCTATATCTGACAACCAGCCAGAGGGAAGAGAGGAAGCATGACTGTATGGTGGGAGAACAATAAAGTTTAGCCTGTCCATTTCATAGGAGAGTGAAAATAAACACTGATATCTAGGTCAAGTAACTACTCATAAGATACTATTACTAAATGTAGAAAAATGTCTTTTAGACGATAGATAAAAATTCCAGTTTAAAGTGTCAAATGGCAATGTAGAGCTTTGGGTTTTCCTGAACAGTATTTAAAGATCTCAAATCCAGTAAATGCTGCTAGTGATTACAAGCTGACAGAAGTCTGCCTGCATGCCTCAGAACATCCCCTGGCAAAAGATCCACTCACTGCCCTCTGCAGTCAAAGGTGTCTCAGTGTCATGGCCTAGACTGAATTTGCACTTCCCCAACGAGAGTTTTTCATCTGACACAGAGCCTGTCCTAGTGCTGTCACCATCAGCAGAATGGAACTCTTATTGGAGAGGCAGCAGTTGTCCCAACCTGCCTGCCATTTCTAGCTGAACAGATTTCCTTCTATGGGATTCTAGAGATACTTAAACTAGAGATACTTAAAATAGATGGGAATCATTGGAGAGCCTTCCAGCACTAATAAAATGGGTTATGGTGAATAGAAACTTTCATATTCCACAGCTTTCTGTCTCATCCTTTATAGAAAGAGCAAAAAGTAGCTTTATGTGAGACATACACAACCCACAAAATACAAACTAGCAAAAATACTTTTTCTGGACAACTTCCAGAATGTCTTCTGTACTTTAAAAGTGTTTGTTAGAAAACATAAAAATACCATTAAGTCAACAAGATGCAGATTATAATGAATGATTTAACTTTCAACTGAGTATTTATTCTGATTATAAGTACAGAACAGATCTTATAAATCTCATCCTACAATTCTTTGCCATAGGTATAAGGTCAGCACCTCCCATTGTTTTTATGATTTGAAATAATGTTTACTCAGATTATTTAAACCTAATTACAGAAGAAAAACTAAATTGGTCAAAGTTGCCTTGCAGCCTAGTATTGCAAAAAACTTTATGTCTCTATGTGTTTAATTACATTAATCACTCCATCAAGAAACCTCTAAAACCTTGTCATCAAATCCTTTTTAGCTTTAAATTCTCCAAGACAGGTTCACATGACATCCAGTGGGATCACAAGTGGCTCACAGCTTGTATTTCCTGATGACATATTACACGGAGGAGGAGGAGCTATGAATTTTTATTCTGTTCCCATGTGGGAATCACAGCACAGAACAGCTTGAGAGGCAGCATCCTGCCAACAAGGACACTAGTTAGAATATTTATTAAACGTGGCAAAAAATTGCATTTTGAGCTTCACCATAAAGCCAAATTGTAACATCAATTACTTGCTAAATATAAGCAACTCACAATAAAGAGAAATAATTTCCTACCTGTATATTCAAAGAGACACTAATCAAAAAATTCGAAGCAGCAGCAAGTAAAACTCCCAGGAGCTGCGTCTGCAAGATCACAAACCAGAGAAATACAAAAACATTTATTAATTGAAGAATAACAGTACAACAATGGTATTGTGGTAGCACATTATAACCAACAAAAACCAAACTGCTGCACTTTTGGGTCTCTGAGTTCATGCTGCACTGAGTAAACTGATAAAAACACAGTTGTTGAAGGGTTAAGAAGCAAACAGCTGGGAGTGGAGAGGGCATCCCAGTGCTGGAGATGGTTTTGCTCTCCTTCAGTAGAACACCTTCTTAAATCTCATGGAAGAAAACACTAGACAGGTCTCAGCATAACACTTAACACTTATATTCTTCTTTTTGAAAAAAATGACCTGTTTATTACATCATCCAGAAGAAAAAGCAAGAGAAATCAAACTGTTGGTATTGGAATACAATTATCTTAAATGTTAACATATCCACTATTTGACAGGGCAGCCAGGAACATAGGTCTCTTGACAGTTTTTTTAATGTATTGTACTGCTTCATCAAATTCTTTTCTAATCAGCCTGCCTAATTTTCAGTAAGATTTGCAAACTTTCTGTGCAACTGAGAAATGGCAAACTCCCAAGCAGGATTCATTAATCTGGAAAGTTGCCAGTTAAAGATCCCATTTCAGCAAACTCAAGTAACAGGTACACAGTAGAGCTCCCTGTCTACTTTCAAAATGTTGTAGCACTTTTTACACTGCTGTAAGTGTACTCCAGACCCATTCCAGATAACAGCTACAGTGCTGTGAGAAGTCCCATTTGCTTGTAGAGGAGACACAGAGTTTTTATAAACAAGGTCCTCGTTCCATAACCCAGCATAACCATTGCTTGCAAGATGAAAAGCAGCATCCAGCTCAGTGCTCACAGCCTCAGCTTTCATGACTGCTTCAAGGAGGTTCCTAGGCACCTATGAACAGGCAGTGCCTACCAGCCACAGAGACTTTTGCCCCTCAACATTTATAAAGAGGCAATATGTGGCCTTTGGGGATGACAGTAGAGGGGGATTTTTGCTGTGGCTAGAGAATTTTTTAGACAAAGAAAGACCATTCCCCAAAGTGTGAAGAAACAACAGCATTATTGCAAATGGATTATAGTATTCTTATTTAAGAGATGCAACTAAATCCAGCTCTTCCCAGCCCGTGTATTTCTGTAATGGCTTAGGTGCAAAAGGAGATGCAGACAATCACTTGGGTGAAGTGCTTGGCTGATTGGCAGGTACAAGGGGAAGCAGAGAGGTGGCTGCAGGAGGTGAGAGGGCTCCCTTTGCTCAGACATCCTCTTTACTCAGTAAAACATCACCAGTGCCACAGTCTCTGGGCAAGAAGCATCCCCTGAGAAGCACTACTTGAGTCTTGCCTCTGGTCCCTGGGCACTGGAGGTCCTTTCCATCTCGTGTCCTTTTTCCCACATCCCAGTATCCCCAGTGGATGCTCCAGCAGCATGTCACTGCTCCCTGGAAGCAGTGAGGACTGTGTGACAAGATGCCCCAGCACAACTTGGCACAGATGTCTGCTGAGATTAGGCACTAATTGCTACGGGGACATGAGCAGTCTTGCAGCTTCCCTGCACACTGGGAAATGCTGTCAAATGGATCCCACCTGGGGTCCAACAGGAGCAGAGGGGATGCATTTTCCTTCTGGAGGACTTGATGCTGCTGGTACTATATCTTGAACAAAGTCTGTCCACTTTACAGGTGGATTATTGCACTCCCTTCATCACTCTGCACACACTGCTTCAATAAAACAGCAGTTAAATCAAAATTGTTTTCTTGCTCCCAAAGATTTGTTCTTTTTCAATGACAGCATGCTCCCTTGCGAGGGGGTGGAGAAGTGGCCTTTTCAGTCTCATCATGAAAGGCTGAAGAAAAAGGAGACAGCAGGGAATAGCAAACAGAAATTGTCACCTTGCTTAACTCATAATTTTATTACCTTCACATAAGGAATGGTGCTACATCTACTCTTCTCCCAGCAGTGAGCCCAACCTCTGTTTCAGTGGCTGCATCTCTGGATAACTTATTTCCTTATTTCCAGCTTTCAGTTGGAGGTCACAGACTGTCTGCAGGATTTAGGAGGCATCCCAGAGAGGGAACACTATTCCCTCTTGAGCAAGCCCAAAGGAGGGTCTCCATCCAGCTCTGGAGGTAAAACACGCACACAGCTGGTGAGCAGTGGATGAGACTGTGTGTTCCATCTGTCATCTAAAATCACTCAAAATCAGATCCATATGTGCATATTAATCATGATCTGAGTACTTGCCTCCAGAAACAGTGAATCAAACACCCCTTTCATGTTTTTACACACTGCATGGACAGGAAGTTTTCCAGTGTCCTGCATCCCTGGTGTCCTCTCCAGAACAGTGACTGCTTTTTTTACCAGTGCTTGCTTTGTCAGGTGCCTATGAGCTTGGCTCAGATAGCCCTGGTGGACACATAAGATTCCTATCACAATGCTCACCCTCTGTGTGAAGAAGAACTATCTCACAAAAGTCAGTTCTCTTACAGATTCCAGAAACTGCAAGGAACAAAAAACAGGGCAAAAACTTGGGTCTTCTCAGTCTTTTCCTTATTTTCCAGGAAATACTGAGACGTGTGACCATTGCCTCAGTACATCCCTGTGAAACACTGAGATCAGCATTTCTCTCAGCTGAGGCTGGGCTAGGACACAGGTCTGCAGGTGAGCCTGGCTCAGCAGAAGCAATGGTTGGGCAGAGAAGGACTGTGGGAGGACTGGAGAACAGGTCTAATGTGCCATTTCCTTGGTTGAAGAGAAGCTCAACATGGGCTGGCAGTGTGTGCTTGCAGCTCAGAAAGCAAACTGTATCCTGAGCTCCACCAAAAGGAATGTGACCAGCAAGCAATGGATGTGATTCTCCCCCTCTACTCTGCTCTCATGGAACCCAACCTGGAGTACTGCATCCAGTTCTGAGGCCCCCAAAGTAAGAAGGACATGGAGCTGTTGGAGCGAGTCCAGAGGAGGGCCACAAAGATGATCAGAGGGTTGGAGCATCTCTCCTATAAAAAGAGGTTGAGAGAGTTGGGGTTGTTCATTCTAAATAAGAGAAGGATCTGGGGAGACCTTATAGCAGCCCTCCAGTACCTGAAGAGCCCAACAGGAAAGCTGGGGAGGGACTTTTTACAAGGGCAGGTAGTGAGAGGATAAGGTAGGAATGATTTTAAGCTGGAAGATGGTAGATTTATATATAGGTTATATGTTAGGAAGAAATTCTTTCCTGTGAGTGTGGTGAGACACTGGAACAGGTTACCCAGGGAAGTTCTGGATGCCTCCTCCCTGGAAGTGTTCAAGGCCAGGTTGGATGGGGCTTAGAGCCACCTGGTCTGGTGGGAGGTGTCCCTGCTGATGAAGGGGGGTTGGAATGAGATGATCTTTAAGGTTCCTTCCAATCAAAAGCATTCCATGATTCTCTGATTGCTGAAGAAAAGGCTGACAGCCCAAGGGACTGACATGGGGTCCTGGACCATGGGCAGGGTAGGGGAGCCACCAGGGATGGGCAGGGATGGGCAGGATTGTGGGTGCCTCCAGGACCCTGATAAACACATGCAAAGCTGTTGAGGTGGCACTTCCTCGTGTATTCTAACTTAAGCAATCCCCTGTGTCTGCACAAAAGGAAAAACTGTGTGTGTAGAATCAAGGCAAATTCATAGTGGCAATCTGGGCTGAAAACTTAACCTCACTGCTTGGGTTATTGCATTGCAGTGACCACATGTTTCACCTGAGCATTGCTGTTGGCATATATACTGTTCTGCTTGCTCCAGCCTGATGTGTTAATGAGCTCTGGTTATTATGGTGGTAGCACTGCACTTCCCAACTCAGGGCTGGACAGACCCCTAAAGATTAAAAGCAGAGTATGATGCCCTGAGGAGGTCAGCTATCATCACATGGATTCATTCAGGGAGATGAGATGAAAGTACAGTAACACCACGCGGATATGGCTTGGAAAAACTGTCTTGTACAGGTTCATACCCAGACATGTCAATCTGAAAGAAAACAAAAGGGGACAGAAGTGCAGTAAAGAGGAAAATTAGATTGCAAACTTCACACACACAGACTTAATGCATTAAGATTGCATTAAGAGTGCATTAAGTCAGCAGGCAATTTCTAATGCACATGTTAACACAGACAGCAACGCCCAAAGCAACAGAGAAGAAAATGGGATACTATTACCACAGGCCAGTAAAACCATGCATGAATGAGAGATGACCTCCAGCAGAAGACAGATCACCCTCCTATCAAAGCAAACCAGCTTCTGTAGTGCCCTGAAGATCACCACAACCCTTCTGTTCTCATCTTGTCCTGTAAAAGGCTTCATTATTTGTGCTGTGTGCCATTCAGCCTCATTTAGAGGCTAGAGGACTGGTGGAATGTCAAGTTTTATAAGTAATAAACATGATATTCTCTGAACACAGAGTTTCCAGTTGTGATATCAAGTTGTGATATCATCTGCAGCACTGCAGGGCTTCCCACACAGAAGTCTCGAGATAAGCCACCATGAGGGAATTCAGTTGCAGACACAACTTCAGAGCCCTAGTGCTACGTTAGTCAACTAAGGACTTCTACAGGAAAAAGCCTTAAATATTCCAAAATGTTGGAATAAAATGCAAGTCCCTTCACCACCAAAACATCTGTCTGGACCTACAGGCCACTTTGTTGGACCCCAGATTTCAAACTGCTGACACATTCTTCCAGTGCTTCCAAATGCACAAGGCTTTGTTGCAGAAAAACAAAGCCCTTAAATTTTCCAGAAAGTAAATAAACACCATAGAAACTTCATTTCCTTCACCTTCATATGGTTTCGAACAAGCTGTGAAAGTCACTTGCTGGCTTTGCAGTCCTTTGTTGATAGTTCCCAAGCACAGAGACCATGGACTGAAGCTGTGGATCTACGTACACTTTCCTTGGTGGAAAAGTTGGTTTGAAAAATGCCTTCCTTTAGCTCCTCCTTCCTTTACTGCCTCTGTGGTGTTAAAACAACTATTTGAGAGGTTGCTAAAACACTGTTTCAGGTTTGAAACAACCCTCCCAAAACACACCCCATTAGCATTATGTTCTTAATAAGCCACCTGCCAACACTAAAGGTGGATCCAGGATTCACAGACCACTGCAGGGCTTTAAAACGGTGACCCCGTGGGGTTTGCCAGAGGTGACAGTGGCCCATAGAGGGGACTCCTGGGATGGTGGGGAATGAGTTTAAGAAGTGCCAAATTCTCCTGGAGCAAGGCATCCTCAGCACTCCCCTGGCATTCCCTATCCCAGCTGTGTGAGGGCCTTGCACAAGCCCAGGTGGAGAAGGGAGGTTTGAAGGATCAGTCAGGAGGCATCCATTTGCCAAGCAAAGAAGCAATGTATTCATATACAAAATAAATGAGAGACAGTGTGGCATATTTCTGCATACACCTCCTCTTTTGGGTGCTCATGCATGCTCTGATGCTTATTTACCCTTGCGTATTTTCATCTCAATCTGGCAGGGTTTTAAAAGGGAATTTTACATGCAAGGTCTTTTTTTATTGTCAAAATAAAGTAAAGGGTTTATGGTAAATGAAAGCCAGGCTAAAATTGCAAATCTTTGGCACTAATTCTAATAAATTTATCCCTTGCAGACTAAAATCTGCATTGGAAACTCAGTAATTACAGTGAGACGATTAATCCATATTACATGCATGTTTTCCTAATGGACATTAAACTGCAGTTGCTGGGCCTATGAAATGAAAACTTAGAAAGATTAATTTAATTTTCATTGACTAAAAGAAAAGGTATACAGCCACTATTTATGGAAATTTTCTATGGCTATAAATTAAACTGATGAACAGAAACTAAAACATTTCAAATGTCAGCTCAGTCAAGGCTAGTTAAACTGTTCCTCCTATTTTTCTTTATTTTTGGAATTATTTGTGATCTAAAGGTGTTCCCAAGAAATGTAATGACATTTATTGCTTCCAAAACCACACATCGTTTCCAGTAATTAGGATTTTGTCAGATCTCAGTGGATTGTACTTTAAAAAAGTGTGTGGGGGGGGAAATGCCACCTAAACTTCCAACTCTGAGTTAACTCTTAACAGGAATTCAGAGGCCTTAACAAAAACCACATTTTTCAAAGAGCCCCCATGTGGAAGTAGGAGAGGCTTATCATATAACTATTATTATTCACAGGGCTCTGGCTGTACTCAGTGCTTTACAGATGTATAAAGGAAACAAAGTCCTTTTTTAAATGGTTTATAGTGCAATTCCTATACTTATATACGTCTTCAGGACTATATGCAGCACTGAAGGAGATCTGAAGTAAGAGTCAAAGGGCAATTACCAGTGCTGGAATATGCACTGAAATATATTTGATTTAGTTTGTTGGGACATAAAGGAAAAGGACATTGTTCAGTATACAAGAAGGATAAAATTAAAACATTTAGCACTACCTCTGTTAGAAACAGGAGCTACAGCCTGGCTCACACTGAAAGTCTGCACTGCTTCTCTTCATGTGGCTCCCTGGACCCCTGGATGGAAATCCAAGCAGCAGACACAAGGATCAGGGGGAGCCCAAGCATGGCTGTTCATGTCCTGTGAGATGGAGATGGCTTTGCCTGTGCTCAGAAAGTCTGGCAAGATTATAAAGAGAGCTATCTAAACATCTGAGTAAAAAGTCATGCTGAGTGTTAGATCAGGTTGCAGGACAAGGCACAGAGAGCATTGCTGAGGATCCAACTCGCCCTGCATGTGCACACAAAGATGTCTCCAGGCCAAGCACATTTCCTCATGTTCTGTATGTACAAGTCTTGCTGGAGTAAAAATGAGCTATTTCTAATCCCACTTAAATCAGATACACAAAACCCTGACAGCAATGCAGGCAGCTTAATACATTATTTACCAAATCCTAAAAAGAACTTTTGTATAAAAATCTCCCTTTACCAGATGAGAAAAGGAGAATGGCATGCCTTTTCCAGCATGCACCTCTCCAGCATCACTTTCCAACAAAGACAGGCTTGTCTGCCATCCTGTCTCAATTAATCCTCTGTTGGCTTTAACTAACCCTTCCTTTGATGTGTGCAGAAAATGCTTCACCACATCACAACCCAAGTGAACACATTCAGTTGTTGAACTCCAGTGTCATCTGTGGGGCCAGGGTTAAACAGGCTGGAAAAGAGGATGCTTCCAAGCCAAGTGGCATTTCAGAATATTTTCTGACAGGAGTAACAAAAAGGGAGGGGAAAAAGAAAAGATCTGACTGTATCTGCATTTAGAATGATACTTGATCCACCTGTTAAAAGAATAATTTAATTTTATAGTAGAGGAATGGGCAGCCCAATATCCCTTCCAGTCTGCTGTTCCTGCAGAGGAGGGGTGTTGTACATTAGTTCCTCATTTTCCTTCCTGCACCTCACACACTTGGCTTTCCTAGTTTCAACTCCACAGAGAGTAGAGACTGTTAATCCTTTACAGAGTTTCTAGTGAACATTAAAAAGCAAAAATAAAAGGATGGACCCCAGAAGGCAGCATTGTTCATTTAAATATAAACAACTGTTAGATTATCAGTGATGATTTAAAAACAGGAGGTCTTGCACTCTCAGAAATATTCACATGTATGTATGTGGTTGCATTCACTCACAAACACACAACTGGATGCATTTAATTTGCATATGCTTCTGGTCAAAACTTTATGATGCAAATCCAGGGATAACAAATAAACTCTTTAAATAAATGATGTTGTATGCAAATTTCATGCAGAGGATTAAAATACTGGCAGTGGGCTCACATACTCCTTACTGTCTCCCTGTGACATATTGCAATTGTGCATTTTGCTCTCTTACTGCAGACTGCAACCTGGTTTAAAGTATTGGTTACCATCTTCCAGTTCATAGTGGGTGTTGACAGGAATGCCTGCTCCACAAGAATACAACTGTACCTTAGGTGGATGTAGAACTTGTGGATGTAGAACACCATGTAGAACTTGGCATCTTTTTTCCCAGTATTTTAGCCTTGGTACAGATATAGTAGAAATAGAAGAATAGGAATAAAGAAAAATAAACATAAGGAAGAATAGAAATATATAGGAAATAAATAGAACAGATTATTTCTTCCTGACAGGGATTACTATAGAGATGGGGCCATGATGATAAATTGTGTATACTACCTCTCAGAAATTTAAAATGAAGGAGAGCTTAACTTTCCTTTTCCTATCATCTCTATACTTCTGTAAACCACTCATTTCTTTTTAGTTTATTCTGGTAGCCTCTTACGTGCAGACCTGGCCAGCAGCTCAGCCCCACACAACCCCCTGCTCAGTCCTCCCCAGAAAGATGGAGGAGAGAATTCAAAGGGTAAAAGCACAAAAAGTCAAGAATTGAGATAAATACAGTTTCACAGGTAAAGCAAATGCTGCATGCACAAGCAGTGAAGAATTAATTCACTTTCTCCCATCAGTAGGCAGGTGTTCAGCTATTACCAGGAAAGCAGAGCTCCATCAAGCACAACAGTTACTTGAGAAGACAACATAACTCCAAATGCCCTTCCCCTTCCTGCTTCCTCTCTCAGCTTTTATTGCTGATTATGATGTCAAATAGCATGGGATATCGCTTTGGTCAGATCAGGACAGATCTCCCAGCCTTGTGCACTCCCAACTCCTTGTGCACTCCCAGCCTACTTGCTGGCAAGGCAGCATGAGAAACAAGAAATGTGTCCACCAATAAATAAAATATCACCATGCTATCAACACTGTTTTCTTCACAAATCCAAAACATAGCATCAGACAAACTGCTATGGTGAAAATTAACTGCAGTCAAAACCATCTCAATAGACAAGAGATGGAGGTAGAGTCTGGGTCAGATGAAAGCTGCCATCACTTGTTTAACTGAATGACAGTGTTCCTGGAGACTTAGTCACTGCAGGGAGTAAAAGGTTGTCACTGAAAGGAAGAAAAAAACCCAAAGAGATTAATGTCATCAGAAGTCAAAAATATGTGAACATTGGTGACAGTTCCAAAGCAGGGAAAAAAAACCATGACCAAACAAACCCAACCCCTCATACACACACACAAAAAAACCCCATCAAAGAAATACAGAGATATAGTAGGTTAGAGACATAAAACAAGATACATGGAGCCACAACCCATTTACTACCAAGCTGGAGTCCCCCAAAATTGAAGTAGGTTTTAACTGGTAGTTAACTGTCTGGGTACAAGTCTGTTACATACAAAAAACCCCATACCAGCCAGGGAAATCATGGTGGAGAATGCAGTTATGCTGGTATAACCTCAATTTGAGCAGTACACATCTGTTTGGTTTGATATCGACTATTTATTTTTGAGCACAATCTCCAAATATCACTGCCACATTTCTTAGGATCTCTGCTCCAGGCCTGGTGTTGATTTGCACACCAACTGGCTGTCTTTTGAAGCTGCTGGCAGTACATTTCAAAGTCCAGATTAGTCACAGAATGGAAAGCATATCTCCCAACTGTTCACATTAATGACTGTCATTCTTCTGGGACAATCTGTGGTGACATTATAAACAAGAGCAGAACAGTTTATACATTTTACCAAAACTCCAAATGGAATAATCAGAGTTACTAGGTTAGCCAAAGGTCCTCAACACCCTTATGACTGGAGCGTGCAGTCTGCTGTTTGCTCTTCTCTCTAAAGCCTCAGTTTTTGAGTTTGGTCACATTTCTACTTGAGTCATTTAGATTCTTCTGATTCCTTCAAACAGGAGTTAATCAGATCCAGCAGACTGTTGGAGACATGCAAGAATAAAGACTCAGACATCTTTTTTTGATGCCCAAAGAAGACTTCAAGACCATGGGAAGAGAAAGATCATACTTAGCTTAAAAGAGCACTCAAGTCTTTGAGTTACAAAATCCTAAGGGGCCACAATGTCATAGGTGGTCTTATGCGAAGGGCAACTTTTGTTTAAAAAAATCAATGAGCACTTTCCTGCCAATTTAGCCAAACTGCCTCATCAAAGAGTCACATGAGTGCTAGGGAAGATAAAGCAACAGAACCACAGCTTCAAGATGGGAGCAACCCTACCTCTCTGGGTGGCAATGATGTCCTAGATCCCCACAGCAATGTCATGAAATCTGAGTAGCAGACACACGTTTGCCCGAGCAGCCAGACCTTCATCTCACGCCACCTTGAAACTTCCAGGCAGGGCTGTGAGACTCCACAGTAAACACAGTACCCACGGCAAATTTAAAGTCCATTATTTGCAGTGTAGTCTAGAATTTTGGGGCAGGGAGGGCAAAGCACTTCACTGAGCCATGCAGCTCCAAAGCAGAGGAGGGTGTAGGGATTTGGACTTTTCCCATGCCTGGTAAATCCTCCTCAGAGGAGCACTCCTCCTTCTCTGATGGCTCCAGCCTAAATCTGAATCTGCTGCTCTAGATCACTATGCTGAAGAACAGTGCATGTTTTAAGCCCTGTAGACAGCAGCTGATTTGTATATCAGACAGAATTTGCACTATGCCACCAATCTTTCTGTAAAATACTACTTTGAAGCAGTCAAAAGCAAAACTAATTTCTGCACTAAGAAGGATAGGTAGAAGTGTGATTCAAGTGTCCTTATATTTGTTTTCTGTACCCACTTTCTGGCAACTGACAAGAATTGTAATATTCCCTGCTCCCTTGAAATTTCAACATTAGCATTCTCAAACCTCTTAAAATAGATTAGTGTAATTACAAAGATCCTATTTAACTCACTGTGACCTTAATAATTAAAAAAAAAAACCAAAACAAATACACACGTTCTTTAATATTCTCAGAAATACTGAAAATTCTTTTTATTATAGTAGTGGTTGGGACAGGAAGCATTGAAACAGTCTAAAATTTGGGAAAAACAGCTCAGAGAGAACCAGGAAACAGGCACACGGCAGAGCTAGAGTTGGTGCTCAGCAAGGACAGTTGTGTCCAGTGTCCTGAATGCAGTGTCCAGGAGAAGCCACCAAGACTGCTTCAGTCAAAATGAACTGCAAGCCATTTGCCCAAACAAAAGGAGTCTGCTCACCAGCTTCTTTTGTCTGCCTGTCTAGCAAGCACTCGTTCAAGAGGCTCTGCCAGGAATGCTGAAGAGATAAAGTATCCAGACCAACCGAGAATGAGTTCTTCCATCAATAACATTTGCATTGGGTCTTAGTGCCCCAAACTCAAAACATGGGGCTGAGTTGGTTTACTGTGTCTGCTGCCCAGCACAGTGCTGGGCACTGGGGGAGAACTTCCACAAGCACCCAGCTCCTTCCAGCCTTGACAAAAGAAACCTATGAAGGGTGATAGAAGCCTACTAATAACACAGCAGTGGGAAGCCAGGCTGTTTTGGGACCTTGTGCCTGCTGGAAACCAGGTAAGAGGTCACTCCTCAGGCTGGCATTGAAAGCTGTTTGCTACCTCCAGTCTTTGGGCTACTTTCTCACCTAGGATATCTGATCCTGACCTGCTGCCCCATCCCCTGCTTTCTTTATATTCAGAGGTATAAGCAGCTCCATGGCTTCCATCCACTTTTCTTGCAGTGATTGAAGGGGAAAAGCTACATTTCCTTAAGAAATTTTCAAGTTGAAATGATAGAAACATTTTTATGGTACCATGCAGGGGGACAGACAAGGGCTAGGGCTCTCCTGTACTTATAACCCTTACCTCTGAGTAATTAGTAGGTTCCCACACAGCATCTGATATTCCTTTAATCTGGGCTCTGCAGCTTGTATGAGCTGTGTGCTCATTTCACACCAGCCATGTTGTGATATTTACATCTGCAGGGACAGCTGATGCTTGGCAAGGCAGAGTAGAGCTTATAAAAATAGAAGGGTAATCCTTACTAACCAGTGCTCTGTCTTGTTCACACTCATGATGATCAGAGCACAACTCCCAGCAGATCAGACCCATGGCCTGGGTGCAAAGCTGGCCCAGCTGACAGTCCTGCATTTATGAACCAAATTCACACATCCTTTTCTACTAGAGCATAGTTAAATGGGGACTAAGCCATGGAAATGCAGCTGGATTCCCCACAGCAGATCAACACCAGTAAAACACGCATCAATGCTGGCAGGAACTCTTTGCAATTCTGCTTCATTATGAGCTTTGACTTTTGGATTCCCTATGGCTGATCCAATAAAGGTGTATTTGGAAGTCTGAGCACAGTCCTCTTCGTGCTTCTGATTTGTAAGGGCTAAAAATAAAATACATTTCCCATCAAAGAAAACAGTATCCATTTCTCCTTTACACGTTTCCCCAGTAAGATAAAGGAAATCATGGAGCTCTGAAATCTAACAGGTAAAGAACAACACAATAAAACAGAGTCAGTGTTATGATACTCATGTTGCTTTTCAGTGAACAGTTCTAGAGTAAGGAGCAGGCAGGGGAAAAAGAAAAATTTTCACCATAGTGTTCACAAATGAGTACTGCAAGAGAGAGCTGGGTGAGGACATGGTTGTCTCCCCTCCACATGTTCAGGGAGCAGTTTACTGCCAAAACAGTCTGTAGTCCATCAGGGAGCAAACTGCAGCATAAGGGACCCGCCCTATAGAGACTGAGAAAATGGCATTAAAAAAAGCTATAAAACACTTGGAGTGAAAAAAAAAAACCCAACAAAACAAAAAAAGGATTTGCCTTCACCTTTAATAACTTGATATCTGATGGTTGCTTCTTGCAGAGGAAAGCTGCTGTGTTTGAAACCCATGTGTGCTGTGGCCATGCTACCTTTTGGCTCCCAGCCATACTTCCATAGACACCTTGGCATAGACACCTATAGCTTTCCCTGACTGAAAACCACAGTTGGAAATTTCATTGTTTAAGTGGCTAAAATGGTGCATGTTTGTACGATGTGCTATGCCAACTCTTTTCTCCCGTGGCAGCGTCAGTGTCAGATGAAGAAGCCCTCAGTGTTTCTGGAATTCTTCCTCAGATAAATGACATGGAAAAATAACCTTCCTCTCCACAGCAGCTGCTCCCTGCCCTCCTACAACACAAAGGCAGCAGCTCCCATGGTGGCAGAAGTACCAGCAGGGACCATGCTCCAATGGAAGAAATCAGGATCAAACCATACCCTCACCTTATTGAGGCTTAGTGGCAGTAGACGTCAAGGCCATAGCACGGTGGGGTGAGTTGGAGCACTGATAACTTTCTCCTTGAACACAGAATCATGGAATCATAGAATGGTTTGGATTGGATGAGACCAAAAGACCACCCAGTTCCAACCTCCCTGCATGAGCAGGGACACCTCCCACCAGACCAGGTTGCTCAAGGCCCCATCCAACCTGGTCTTGAACACTTCCAGGAGGGGGCATCCAAAACTTCCCTGGGGGACCTGTTGCAGTGTGTCACCACCCTCACACTTAGGAATTTCTTCCCGATTTCTAATCTAAATCTACTCTCCTTCAGCTTGAAATCATTGCTCCTCATCCTATCACTATGTGCCTTTCTAAGAAGTGCCTCCCCAGCTTTCCTGTACTTTTCCCATACTGGAAATCCGCTACAGGTTCTGCTAGAATAAGCTAAAAACCTTATTTGTGGCATGTCACACAAAATCTAGAGTTCATGTATGTGATAGAATGCAGCATAGAAAGACCTTAAGCAATCTTTAATCTGAAGGATTTCTCATCACACCTGAGGGCGGCCACCACAGCCTCCTCACTAGAGCACACGAAGGATCAGGTTTCCTGGCTGCACATACTTGTCACCTGCACTTATGGCCTGTGACAAGCTGTGATATACTGTCATGGCACAAAAGGCCACAGATCCATCTGAAGGAGCTGTCAACATTTTAAACCTCAAATATAGAGCTGAAATGATTTATAACTACAACCCACAAAAGAAAACAATCTCTCAAGGTACATGTCTGGGCAGCCAGTAATAACACTGAGTTTTTAAGAGACAGGCAAAGGAGGAAAAAGTAGCAAAAGTGAAATGAATCTCCAGCTCAGCTTCTGCACTTGAACACACAGCGACTATACAGTGAGAACTACCACGTTACAGAAGAAGTATTACATCCAAGCTTTCACTGACTATTGCCACCCCAGTCTTTTCTCCTTCTCTGTTACAAAGTCAAGGATCAAAATTGCAGTTAATAATCTCAACTGATCCTGCAAAATGTTTTTGTCCATCCCCAAAAATATTGGTAACCAACCTTCAAAAAGTGCTGAGGGAAATAAAAAAGGATTAAAGTGAAGCAGTTGCATACATTTTCTATTGAGAAGACCACAACCACATGTGGAGGCTTCTTATCGTCATTACCCCAGCAGACCCAAAAATACTATAATAATATTAGTTTGTCAGGAAATACTTCAGGTAACTAAGTACATATTAAATCAGATTTTACTGCATCATTAAACACTCCCATAACACACAACACAGGGCTGAGACAGGGAAGGCTGTGGGATCACAGGATACTGTGCTGCAAATTTCAGAGGTGCAGTTCCTCAATCAGCCAAGCTACCTCCATGATGATGACAAGTCCCACCTCCATCCCTTTTTCTCATGACAACCCATGGCCTCTGCTACCCCCATTCCAACAGCTAGCACCAATTACCCTTACCAGGGACCTGGCAGGAGAATAACCCCAATTAAAAACAAAGCAAAGCAAAGCAAGCCCCAAAGAAATGTAATGCAGGAGGCATTGTATTGCACAGCCATGTGGATGCAGGCACTTTAACTTCTCCCAGGGAGCTGTATTTTTACAGATATCATTTCAGGCTTACCCCAGTGCCACAGATTTCCTTAACACATGTGTCAGATCTGCTGCTCCCACATGAATGTCTCTGATGCCCATGTGGCACTAGGCAGTTGTGACTGGAAGCTGTGCTGGACCCTCATGTCTAAAGGCTCTGGGGGAAGGGGATCTCACTCTTTCACCTCCTTATGGTTCACAGGGCTGAAAAATATCCCCTCTCCTGAAAGCAATTTACCTCATCTTTCCTGGGATGTTTCCAGGAAGGTGAGAGCTGGGGCAGTATTAGAGTCTCTTCTGTAGAGGCAGAAAACAAAGATCTCTTCAAAGTAAATGAAGAGGATGGAACAGCCTCAAGAAAATGAAAAGGGAAAGATCCTCTGCATGAAAATCTGAAACTGAGCTGATCCACTGCATCAAAGTCAGGATAGCTGGGAATGGAGGGAAGAAATTGTTTCTGGTGTTTCCAAAAATTTAAAATATGAACAGAAGAATTTGACTCTTGAGAAAATGAAGGTTGGCAGTAACAGGTGACTTAGTTACCCATTACCTGTTTCAAAGCCTCCACTCTACAAGTAAATGAAAGTACAGAAAAATCAGTCCTGCCCACAGATACCTTAGAAATATTAAAAAATTATTCAAGTCTTCCCAGAAAATTATGAAGCTTAAAACAGAGCTGTCCTGCAACAACCACCCCAAGAAGTACAGGAGCAGAGCTGGAATGTTTTACAAGCAAGCTGATAACCCCCAGTGACAGGCAGGTAGGTGTCCCAGTGCCAAGGGAGTTCCCTATTGATGACTTCCTCTGGCAGCTCTGAAACCACTTCCAGCTCCAGGGCCCAAATTCCTATGTCTGCAGGAACCCTTGACTCCACACTCTTGTATCCCATAAAAGATCCCAGCTGTGGTCCTGGGAAGCACAGCCACCAGCCATCAGCCAGAAGTCCTGCTGCTCTAGGGACCTGAGCCCAGGGATTTCAGAGTTTTCCTTCCCTATGTGCCCGTGGTGTTCAGGAATGCCTCCTGCCATCTGGAGAGCAACCCAGTAGCAAATGTAGAATCCAGAGGGGAGAGTTTTTGGGACCTTCCCCTGGTTATGATCCACTACTAGACTCACAGAAAAAGGGGAGACCGGTCAGTTGCAAGCCATTTTATGCACAACTTATACCAATACTTTGCATCATAAAGACATTATTTGCTTCTTGCACAGTGAAAAAACAAGAATGTTGAGTATCCTTTAATGCCTCCTAGCTTATGAAGCAGAAAGCAGGAAGAAGGTAAGGGGTTTAATCTACCTCCAACTTCTAATTCCCAGAGGCCACTTCAGTCACCCTTTTGCAGTTACCCAGATGCACTGTCAGCACTGCCAGCCACAGAAACAGCAGTGACGGGAACCAGCGATGCTGTAGTGCAGAGCAGCAGAGCTCTGCCCAGGGAGGGCTGCAGGGAGGGGGCAGCAAGGCTGTGGGGGCTGCACAGGGGGTGAGGGAGCAGCAGGAGCCAGCAGCAAGCGTGCGCTGTACAGCAGCTCCTCAGAGGGAGGTGGGGAGGGGATGAAATGAGTATCTGCTCTCTCCCAGCCCGCTTTTCCCCGGCCCCCAGCAAGGTGCTGCAGAGCTGGGAACTTACCTTGTGTGTTCTGTACCAGGGCCCGGAGAGGGGCTCGCTCCCGGTGCCCGGCCCCACAAAGGATGAGTTCCAGGATGACCACTCCGAAACAGGGAGGATGCCCATGTCCCTGCCCTCAGGCCCCGGGCACTGGCCATGCCATGCAGTGTCACGCCAGCGGGGAAGGGTGGCAGTGAGAAGGAGAGGAGAGCGGGACCGAGACGTGGCACTCGATTCCTGGTTCGGAAGGGCTGCTGGCCCGGAGCCCTCTGCACCCAGATGTGTGCAGCCCCGGGGCTGCAGCTGCCGCAGGGCACCCAGGCAGCCCCAGCTGGGGAGTATTTGAAGCACAGGGTAGGAAGGGGAGTGTGCCAGGAGGTTTTGCTGCTCTGTCCCGGGGCACTCAGGTGCCTTTTTTCTTCACTCCCTGACTTCCCCAATGCCCCACCCTGTTCTGAAAGAGCAACCTGGGAATTTAACTCCTTCAAATCAGTGCCTAAAGCTAATGGTCAGTTATTATTAATTCATCCCTGTTAGGTTGGAGGAGTTGGAAATTGTTATTACATTGAGTATAGTCACTCACGTAAATAGGTACTTCTCTCATGTATTCTTTGCTTGTAAGTATTTTCTGAAAAATTTCTTTGCAAAGATTTCAGGCAATGGGTTTGTCCCCGGGCTGTGGCTTTATCCACTCATTCTGCTAGTTTTGATTCGTTCACTTTAGGTCTCCTGGGGAAAACAACACCTGAAAAAGCTCCTTCAAAGAGAGAGAGGAGCTGGTAAGGTAGGAGCTTGGCAGAATTTCATCTGAGGCAGAAATAGGCTTCTAGGGAAACACAGAAAGGACGAATTATGCCACTGCATCTTCAAGCTCTGGATCAGATAAATTCTTGTAATCCAGAGAGGTGATGCTGTTCCTTGAATTGTATTAGATTATCCTGTTGGTCAGTTGGGCTTGAAAATATCCAGTCTTGAAAATTACTGTAGTAGATGAAGGTCAGTGGGCAATTTCTTATACTCTACTGCAGCAGTTTTCTCCTTCTCTTAAGAAATGAGGTTGATCACTTAATATCAGTGAGACTGGTGGCCCTGCCATCAGCAAGATGTATCAGGAGAGGAGAGGACAAGTCAGCATGCAGGAGAACAGGATGAAGAGTGAGCTTCAAGCAGGCAAGGAGGAATGATGCCTAATAGAAACGACCAGCAGCAAAGTTGACTGCAGAGAAAGAAATGAGAGTACAGCCCCCTCAGTATGATTCACTTGTTTGAAAATTGAAGGGCAGCATAATTACAGCAAAACCCCTGCAGTTAAATCGGTGCTATCCTACCTTATTACATAAACAATACCTGTGTTAGCCACAGGTATTTTATTTCAATCCATCCAGAAGGTGATACAGGAAAGGCAGAGGTGCCATGGTAGTGCTTCAGTCAGATGATGCTATAACACTCCAAAATATGAAACCACCCTTTTTAACAATAAATGCTTTGTTCATGTGTGTGGCCTAACTTGAAATACCAGTTTCTGTGATGGAAGCTCCAGTGAGTCCACTGTAAATATTTGAGCTAGCTGCAGCCTTGTATACATAGGTGCACTGGAAAAAAACAGCTCCAGTATTTCACAGCTATGTAAACTGCTGCAGACTAATTTTACAGTGTTCTGAAATTATTGTCCAGAGTCTAAACTTACACTTAAAAAAAATGTTTTATAGGCAATTTGGGTTATGATTGCAAGATAACCCTTTAAAGTAGAACTGGAGTGTAAACTGCTGCAGTGATATTTGCCCAGTCTAGAGAGAGCTGAAACTATAGCTCAGAGGGAAGTGTGAATGGACCTATTCTTCTAACTGGAGTGCTAAACTGGTAGTCTGCAGACAATATGAATGTCAACATCAGCTATTTCAAGAAGGATCATTTTAGCAGAAATACCAGGCTAATGTTCTTGTTTGTCATCCTCAATTTGCACTTGCTGGATAGCAGGTCCCGGGGAGAAGAGGAAAAGCAGCAACTGGTTTTCAAAGGCTGCTGGGCTAAGGAAAGTTCTCCAGTTCCTCTGCCTCCTTTGCCCACAGTCACCTCTGCTCCAGCTCAAAATGGGAAACAAAGGGTTGACACTTCCCCAGGTTGGGGAGTTTGTCTTTAGTAGCCGAAAGCTACTAAAGACACCAGCCCCCACCAGCCCGGCACTGACCTCTGCAGTGCTGATGTCTGCTGCCAAAAATGCACAAACTGGTAAGAGATTGAAAAGGAGTATAAGGGGAATGGGAGGATAGAAGCAGCCTAAAATATCTCTTGAGGACAGTTCTTGTTGTCTTGCTTAATTCATGTTGGTTCACTGCTTAAAATACAAATGTGGCTGTGGTTTTGTCTTGCATACGAAAGCTATTGGAACAGGTTTTCTGTAATGTGTACCCAGAGCCCTAGCTGGATTGCTTTGGAAGTTGATCTAGCAATGATGGCTCTCTGTTCCTCACTAGGGCCAGACATGCCCTCTCCATCTAAACATTCCAGGGGCCTTTATGGCATCATTTATTTATTTATTAAAAACCTCTGAATGTCTTAAATCTATAAGGGCCCAAAGCTATTTAGATGAATTTAACATTTCTTTCTGTTGTGATCCAGAACTATTAAGAAAGTAAACAGAATTTTAGAAACTATTTCTGCTCAGTTACCATCCTCCCTTAGAAACAAACACTGTTTCTTCAAATGTCCCCATACTTGTGCATTGCTGTTTTCAGGCTGAAAGTGATGCTGAGGTGACTATCAGAAAGGTATTAAAGCCCTTGGGACTGACACTTAAAATATTCTGAGGAAATGTGCCATGAAGCAGGAGGAGAAGATGGGATCTGCAGAGAAGATGTGATCTACAGGATGTTCTGACTGAGAACATTACATCCCAATTTCAGTGGCACTCAGCTGTTCTGCAAGCTTCTACTCAAATATGAGTTCTGTTTGAGGGCCCTACAAAACAGAGGTTTCCTCTTCCAGGTGGGCCAGCATAATTGACTAGAGTAATTTCAAACTGATGAAAAGATAAGATGTTTTCACAATACATCAGCAAAACTGCACAGCAGAGCTCTGGCACCAAAGGGAATGTGTTCAGAATGCATCGCATGTGATCCCCTGCATGTGTGGCTTTGGTTCTTTGCTGTGCTATGGGGCAGCTGGGACAACTCAAGAAATATCTCAGGAAAGTATCATCAGAAAAGTGCCCTGAGTTGCAACTACCATCTCTGTCTGTCTTCCCAGCTGGGCAAAGGAAGCAGAAGTATAGGCTGTGTTTTGGTACAGTGGCCTGGCCCATGTCACAAACAGGACAGGACTGATTGTCCCTGTGAGTAGCATCACACTCCCTCTGAGAGGCAAACAGCAGGAGGTATCATCTGTGAAAGTGGAGTAGATGCTGCCTGAGTTTAATAGCTAGAAAATCTCAAGGTTGGCTGAGCTAAGGAATCTGCAAGATGGCAATCTTTGCCTCCTCTCCTTGTATTGTCAGTCAGTTTGGAGCAAAAGAGAAGGAGCTACACAGCCTGAAAAATTGCATCCACGTTCACTAGTGGTTCCCATTGGGCTCTTAACAACTTTGGTTCCTTCTGAGTAATGGACATACAGGAGACTCTTGTGTGTTCTAATTGCATGGATTCCCTAATTTTAATGCTGTATTTCTATCTTGATACTCTTTGGTCAAGTATGGCTCTCTGCTAACAGAAAATAATGTTCCACTGGTGAGTCACAAAGCTTTAGAGACTGCAATTGGTGCTTTGTCAGCCTTAGATTCAGATGATCTGGAAGGGTACTTGACCCGTGATCTCAGGTCTGATACTGGGACCACATAAATCAACCAATTCATTATACAGTTTCCTATCATGAGTTGCTTTAGCTTTCTGAAGCCATCCATAGATAGCTTGGCCTGGCATCAGAGTCAGTTCCATTGAGATACTCAGTGCACTTGTGTGGCTGAAGAGGAAACAAGCCCTTTCATGTTATCTCACCCACATCCCATCACTTCTCTGAGCTTACAATTCCTCACAATAGATGACTTTGAGAAGAGTCCACATTGTTGACCACTGGGTTCTGGTCGCACTTACCATGACCCCTTAAGCCAGAAAATGAAAGAGGTTATGGTTTCCTCCTTTGCCAAATAGTAGAACAGTCCTTCCTCCAGGGAACCTGGGTGTTCCCACCACCATCTGCTCTCCAGGTCCCCAGTGGGGTGAATGGTCCCAACTGGGTGATACAGGAGAAAGTTGAAGACCTTGCTTTTAGCTGATACTCAGAGGACATGCTTTCCAGTGCCAGATTAATGCAAAATGGTAACCTTGTGCAGGATGGTTAGACATGTTTCTGAGTTTAATGTCTACAACCACTGTTTTCCTGGGTCAGTTCCTGTGTGTGTAAAGCCTGAGCCTGTGAGCTGGGGAATCTGCCTGGGGTGGGTTGCAGGCAGGGTATATGGTGTAGTGTTAGCACCAGACAACTTGTGGAAGACTTGTACAGACAATATGTTGATTTTTACAAGCAGCTTTCATCTCCCTTCCCCCAGCAGCTTTGAAAGTCCATGGTACAAGCATGTACTATTCCATATGCTATCCATTACAGTTCTGACTGGAAGTTGCTCTCCATCTTGAAGTCTACAAATGTACAAAAAACAGAAGTCCTGAAATGAAGATGTACATTACAGACCTTGGAGAAGGATTTTTTTCCTTCCTTTCTGTATGCTGAATCAGCGAGAGATTTGTAGACTTCGGACATTTTTGTTTTTGCCTTTTAGACCCTCATCTTAATCCTGATCTCTTTAAAATCAATGGCAAAGTTCCCACTGACTTTAAAAGAGCTCTGAGCCTGAGCTTTCAAATACTTTACAGAACAATTTTAAATAACAAAAAAACCAAAAAACCCTAACATGGATAGGAATTGCATTTTTTCTCTCTATTAGGCATTCAACTTATTTTCTCCAAATGTAAACGTTACCTGGAGCGCTAAGCAGTGATGTGTTTTTTATTATTTCTTTAGGAGTCTACAGTACCCAAAGTATATTCCATACATACTTCTTCATTTAGGAGCCAAACATAGCTATGTAAAGTGAGCAGCTTGTTTACAGTAGGCCCTTATGGCTTGCTATCAAATTAGTGGCAAATCAGAACTGTAGTAAACAGAGGTCAAAGATCAAACCCACAATTTCACATAAAATTCCAGACCGTGTACACAAAATTTAAAATGTAAAATCTTCAAGTCACAAGACCATCAACTGCTCTTAAAACTAATCAAAAGCAGGATAAGGACTGGAGGAAATGAAATTTAAACATGATTTTAATCCATATTTTAATGGAACAGCTACATCATGGATATAATTTCAAGCATGAGAGCTGACTCCATGCTACTTATTCTCACTTGCCATCAAACAAGGTTTTGGTACATCTCACTCATTCATACATTTAATTTTGCTTCTCTTTCTCCAATCTGAAACAAAGATAAAAGACATCACAGGAGAAGTGTTACTATTTAGGACTTCACAGTGGCTCTGTTGCTGCTAAGGCCTGTAGCAGTTTTGCATCACTCCTTTCAGTGCAATGATGCTTTGTATTCAGAACAGGGAATGGAAAGATGCTGTTTGTTCCATTTTGTGCTGAAACAACTGTGTAAGAAGGCAGTCAGGCCCCTTGGCTGGCTCCTTGCCTGGGGGCCAGTGCCCATGTAAGATTTTTGCAAGAGATCCAGGACCATACCAGTCCCATACATCTGTGTTAGACTGATCTCAAGGCTGAAGTGATCTAGGAGGAATCCTGTTTCTGGATCCAACTAGGGGAAAATAAGAATGCAGACTTCTTAAAACCAAAATATATTTGTCAAATGAAGATTTGGTTACTGAATGCCACCAGATGTCAGCATACACTATATGATTAAAAGCAAGTGTCTCAAGACCTCTGAAAAGTAAGCAGTGATAAAACTGCTTTTTGTCTCATGGAAATGATGTATTGGATCAGCTTTGCTGTGGGAAAAATTATGGCATGGATTAGCTGGAAGAAATTACCTTGGAAGTTTTGCTTGAATACGTGCCCTTATTCTTCCATCATTGGAGGTGTTCATCTGCCTTCCCTTCTCCCTATCCACAGGCCTGTAAGAGGCCTGGATCTTCCCTGTCCCCAGTCTAAATCTCCCTATGGTTTCTCCCAACTGGTCCAAAGATCTGCAACTTCCTTAGATCAAGGGCAAGGAGGAGGGAACTTGCTGGGGATCCAGAGATCTGCTTTACCTGCTTTTCCTATATGTAGTAGTGAAAGAGACACCTCAACCCCACATATTGCAGCAATCTCTGCTCTGGCTGTGTGGGAACACAAGAACTCACCCAGGAGTTGTACACAGAGAGTGCTTAGGGACAGGGGGAGGAGCAGGAAAAGTGTGGTTGGATTATTTTTTTATAAATACTCTTTCCCACTCTGGCAAACACCAGAAAGAAAAAGCTGTTTATTAGATCATCCTGTTGACTACCTGCTCAGAAAAAGTTTTAGACTTTAATCTACATATATGAGGGTTCTATTTCCTTCTACTGAAATCAATGACACAGCTCTTCAGAGTTAGGGCAAACCTTTGGGAACCTGCAGTCAAGCTTCTTCCCTGTCTCTTATACCCTGTCTTATAGTAGAACCTATAATACGACCAAATATGCCCAGCCTACATTCTGAAGGCACAACAATTTAAATTTTGTCTACAGCTGGGCACACACATGATACATTTTACTTTTCCTCCAGCATTATGCACCTTTTAAAACAGGTAAACCACTTGGCTTTGTAGTGTAGCCCTTGCCTGATAGGCCCTTTCAAAACTGTTTTTTTTAATGAACATGTGCAGAGCTGAATACATTATACTGCCACTGTAAATTTTGACCTAAATCTGCCCCTGTCCACACACATCCCAAGAAGCCAGAGGACACTGAAAGTATGATTCTAAATAAGACAGCCAGAGCCAAGGTGATGCCAAGCAAGGTGATGCTCCTCTGGAGCTAGGAGTCAAAATGCTATACAGCTGAGTTTTACAGCACATGTCCTCTTTTTCTCTCTTGGGTATTTAATTTCATTGTGAGTAGTACTCTGTGTTTGGCTAAGTTTCTGGGTGCACAGCAGCTTTGGCTAAATACAATTAGGTCTAATACAATAGGTCCCAGTGCCCTGGCACCCCCCAAGATTTCTCAGCTTCAGCTACTGTGCTGCAGCAGAATCTATGTGCTGTTGTCACCACTCACCAACACAGCAAATCTGATGTTTTGGGGCAGCTTCAGAGATCACACATTCATAGGGAAGATGCAAAAAGTACAGTGCTTCTGGACACTATCAACACCATTGCCTATGTGCTTATTCAGCTGCTCTGCTCCTGCTCAGCCAGACTGGCACATCCCAGAAGCATCAGATGTCCATCCCAGAAGCATCAGATGTCCATACCAGAGGCACATGTATGCAGACCATCTGTGAGTGAGCTCACTGCATCTGTGTATGCGGTAACATCAAGGAAAATCAAGCAAGGGCAAAAAGCCCATCATGTCTTTCAGCTTCATCCAGAGCATGAGCTGGAGCAGCCTGAGGATGGCTGTGTTCGCATCAATTGAGTCTAAAGAAGGGTCTGTCCCTTCTGTGTCTCACATACATGGCCTATTAGTCAGGCTGGGGGTCAAGTAGTGATGAGATTGTCTGGGGAGCTCCTGAGTGCCTGTTTAACCTGGCTCTAGCAGTGCTTTGGGGAATCACCCCACCACTGAAGAGAATAAGGCAGGCACCTCGCTTCAAATCAGTGGAATATTCTGGAAAAGGCTTTGGGTGCCTTTGAAGAACTGACCTTTGCCTCAGAAAACTTAATTCTGCTGAATAGCCCATTGACTTCAGAGGAAGGAAACTGCATATTACAAAATCTGTATTCCAATACCACAGTGAAATCAGCCCTCGAGCCAGACACTTTATGTATTAAAGCTTTAACAATACTTACATATGGTGGCAGTGAACTGAAACAGAGCATGATCAGGTCCTATCTGGACTGGATCTGTTTTGGGGGGAAAAAATTGATTTAAAAATAAAAATTATGGTATTTTGCTAAGTCCATAAAATCCCTGTAATATTAAACATAAAACCTAAAATAACCTGTGGCAACCTTGAGGATAACTGCACGGGTTTCCCTCCTCCAGGAAATAAATTGTTAATATGAACATCACATATGTTTGTGTGACAGTGTGCTGGGAGTAGAAGAAAAAGTCAGTTACGTTTAATAACAAGTCAACTGATATCACAAAGCTTGTACACACCCAATATTGCCTTTTAAAATAGTTGGGGAATTGGAAACAAGTTTTCTCCTCATCACAAAGGGCAAAACCTTTTTATTCTGTTGCATTTTAAATTAAGATTCAATAGGTTTATTTCCTTAGAAGTTCTGTTTTCATAAATGTACCATTTAACTTTCTAAGATTAGATATCTTGATTATCAACTAGATTTTATAAATGCCAAAGATCAGAGTCCAGTTTTTATTTTTATTTTTAGCTTGAGCAATACATGCTGCACTGTTTCAGAACTACTGGTTTCATCCTTGTAAAACCATCCAAACAAAGAAAGCCTTTACAGATTTTCAGACATGGAGATAAACTCTTTGGATGATTTGCACAGCACAATGGTAAACAATAATAAATCAAGAATATGACGAAAGATTTCTTTCTCAGAGAACATCTTCACTATGGTGTATTGACACAGATTGTTCCTGAAAGAGCAAGTAGAGATCCCTGAAGAATTTATTGCAGAAGTGCAGATGTTTGCTTTGGAGAGGAATAATACCATGGTATAAGTAAACAGGATTTTGCAGGGGTATCTGCTGGGGGAGGGACACATTACATTGTATTAAAGCAAATAGTGGAGAAAATACTTTTTTTTTCCTGTGATCTGTTTTTTTTCTAAAACTAGACAATTTTGTTAGCATATGCCTTCTTGTTCTTAGAAACAATTCATGTAGAGAATACCTCTGCCATGGATGTTCCATGAGCTTTAAGTTCCTTTGGTGGAATGATTTACTTTTCTTGCCAGACATTTGGTTCCTTATTTAAAGCCTGTAGAGCATTCCTTCCTACATCTATTATATTTTTTACCATATCATAACTTTAAAATTAATAGATTTAAATTTTTTTTTATAACCTCAGACTGTATGACAGTGTCCCTTTTTCAACTTAGACATGAGGAACTGATCTTTCTTCTGAAATTACCTTTTTATTATTAGAAAGCCACTTATGATACAGAGTTTACAGACTGTTTATGATAGTTTTGAAAATGATGGAAAGGCAGAAAGAGCAGTATGAACTGAAATCAAGCTCTACCAGACAAGGAAACATATTATACAAGGAAAAGATTTACAGGATTTCAATCAAGAGTGGCTTATGTGTGCAACACATGGAGATGTTCCAGTTTGGTTGTTCTGGATCTTCCAGTTCCTCATTCAGTCTTCGCACATGTGGAATAAATGGATTCCACCCAAATCTCAATCATGCAGGGTTTTCCTTTGCCTTATAATATACTCCCCTAAGTGGAACAGGTTTTGTGGGTTTCTTCTAAAGGTCAGTGATCAAATCCCAGATGCTTGTGTAGGTGGGGAGAGCCTATTTCCAAACCATAGTGGAACAGGTTTTTTCAACTATTAGCAGAGTTTCATGCAGAGAAATACTCATCTCTTCATAAATCAAATGAGGCAATTCTTATTATTTAAATAAGCACAGTTTAGAGTGTGCACAGATATCTTCACTCATTGCCATGGTTATGAAGAGCAGGTTTGTATCCATTAGTTTGCTAGCTCAGGACATGTGTAACTGAAATGTATGACAGAAACCGTGGAGACTGGCTTTATAAATAGCTGAGATTCAGATAGAAACTGAAAGCCAGAGGGGATTTTAGGTCTTTGACATTTTGAGAAGCTTTTTTTTCCCCTTTTCCTCAAGGGTGATTTAAATTCTCTGTGAGAAATGGTATTTTGGACTTCGAAGGCTATAGCAGGTTTCCCTTAACTTTTTACATTGGTTGCAAGCTGTGTTTGCCATTTATGTAAAATCTTGTCTTGTTCCCATGTATTTTCTATTTTTGTGTTATCCTTCAGGATGACTCTTTTGTATGTGTACATCCTCCCTTATCCCCTCTGGGATACAGGAATGACAAAGAAGGGATTATGCCACTAAGCCTGTGGTGGTCTTCTGAGATTAAATTCATTTCACCTCTACAGATCCTGAGTTTTCTACTTTTGGAAATCCAAAAGAAGAAGAAAATAATGCTCAAACTGCTGTCTGAAAGGACTGCAGGATTAGCTGGGGAGACAAAATATCCCAATGGACAGGGGAATACCCTGCCACTGCCACAGCCCTTCCCAATGCAGACACCCATTGCCTATCCTTGGTGGAAGGAGGGAAGGGGGATGTGGAACAGGCTGTGTTTCAGCTCTCAGCTGGGATTGCTGTGGGATTGTGTGTGCTCCAGCTGCTGCTACAGCCTGCTGGAGAGGCTGCCTGGCACACTGCAGAGCTGTAGGGTCCAGGGGATGGGCACTGGGGCTGCAGGCTGCTGTGTTGACCTCTAATTGGTTTTGTAGTACTGCACAGACAGTCAGGTAAAAGGGGGCTATGATAACCTTTACCTGTTTTTGCCTTACTTGGCACAACTCAGGTCTCAGGTCTCAAATGTTTCTAAATGAACATTTGGAATCTGTCCAGAAGAGAACATCTTGCCATAGAAAAGACAAAAAAGAATAAAGAAAAGCAAAATTTTAATTTGAAGAATATCAGTGGAAAACACATTTGCCCACCATTTAAGATTTTGTACCCTTCAGCCTTGGGTATGGTTTGCATGTGTGCCCTGTGTAGATATCTCAGTGGTTTTATGTAGCAGGTTTCAAGTGTCAGGCTTTTGTCATAAATTAGTTCAGTACTGGTAGGTCAATTTTATTTTCCTTGAAGATCTGAATAAAGGTTTTTCTGATCCCCATGTTTTCAATAAAGAAGGGGGCATTTGGTGTCTGTTATTGCTAAAAATTTGCATTCTGATAATGCCTAAGACTGCCCAGCACACACCAAGCCTCCATTGTACAAAGATGAGAGAGCAAGTTTCACATGGACATCACCAGTAATTTCACTTTGCTCTGTGCAGTTTTATTCAATGCTCCCAGGTACTGAAAGCAGCTACTTTGAAATGTTGCTAGATCTCTGTGTGTGGTCACATTATAAGCAGTTTGTTTGCTTAGGATTCCCCACGTGCAGCATAGTCTGGTGGTGCATGGTCATATTCCAGCACATGCTGGTGCTGCTGAACTGTCAGAGAGAAATTCCTTCCTTTGAAAATACAGCAGTACCTTTGAAATGGTTCGTTGTGAGCTGCTTCTCAGTTAAATTGTGTACAGTAATAAACACTAGGGGAAAATACACAGGAATTGAAAGGGAGGTGTTTTATAATTAATTTAAATTTAAATTAAATAAATGAAAGAGAAAGCTCCCCTAGGGAGCTCAAGTCCTGTATCCCTCAGAAGGCCTAAACTCTTCCCCAGAGCTTATGCTTCCCATTTATCCAGTGGAGAATAAAACCAAACAATGACTTTTAAGTGACTATAGCTGTCATAGGCTTGCATTTTGAGTGTTTCATACAGCAATGCTACATGGGGACCTGGCTTTGTAGGAGCTTTGCACATCTCACCTTGGAAATCTTGTCACTTCAAGGCACTCCATGCAGGCACTGAAGGCTCTGAAATCCCTATCTGCTTTCCACAGGAACTTTAGAGCTGCAATGCAGAGTTGACTAATAAAGATGGAGAGGAAATCCAAGCATTGTGCTGAACCAAGAGAAAGACTTCTGTCCAAAGTGGTCTTCCTGCCATCTCAGATGTAAAGAACTGTCTGCTTACCAACTTTCAGTGTCTGAAATTTCCATATTTCCTCTGCTCATCTTTCAATTCTCCAAACTTTGTCCTGAGGAAAAGTTAATCCTAAACAATGTGATTGGTCCTGAGGTTTCACAGGAGAACTACAGCAAACTCAAAGGGTCTGATACTGGACAAGATTTTCCAGATCCCTCTTGTTCCTGCCTTGACTGCTTATTCCTGTCCTCCTCTCATTGCAGTCCTGCAGCCTTTGCAGAAAATCAGAGAAAAGGGCCAACCTGGCTGAAGACTTTCCCTCCCCACCCCGGGTTACTTTGCTAGTTTTTTCTACTTATGATTACCCTTTTCTTCAAGGAAAAAATCTACTTCATCCTATAAAATATTGACACACTTCAGCATGAAAAAATAACATGTAACTTCAAGTTTGTTCATGAATCTGGTGTGAGAAGTCCCATGACCACCACTTCTCACCAAGGCCCTCTATAAAGTGATGCAGCATGTGCATGACCAAAGAGATATGAGTAGAGTACTGAGCACTTTGGCTTGACCTGCAAATCATTAATGTAATCCAAAATACAATCAATTTTAATTTGGTAGCTAACTTTTCTTTTTATATAATTAGCCCATAAATTCACCTTTAAATTTTAATCTAACAGTTCTTTTAGGTACAATTTTTTCTTTCATTTTAGTCACCTGATAGCAGGGAGCCAATGAACCCTTGCATTTCAAAGAAACTGAATCTTAAACAGTGGAGATTCAAACACAGCCTGCACAATGTCTTGCTGTATTTATCTTTGCACTGACTGCCCATTCAGTTGCAGAACTGAGCATACACAGCCTGTTAACTGACACTTTTCTATTCTGATTTTGGTTGTATCCTGCCAAAGCTATCGAGAGAAGAGGGGTGATTCTGCTTGTTTTGAGACTGAAAATAAAAAATAATTTTAAAAAGCACGATCTGCTTCTCTGAATGCCATTTAAACCAAACCAAAACCAACCAACCAAAAAATAAAACAAACCAAAAAAAAAAAAAAAAAAAAAACCCCAGCAGCTTGTTGATGCTTCTAGCCAGCCAACAAAACCACAGAGCGTGCCTGCACCATGCCATTGGGATGATGCTGAGGGCTGGGGCTGAGCCCTGCCCCTGCTGCAGAGCCTGCAGAGTGCAGCTGAGTCACCCAGGGCCCGAGGAGCTCAGCCAGGAGCAGGACCAGCTCAGGCCACTCGTGCTCAGCTTCCCAGCAGCTGTCTCACAGCCCTTGTTTATGATGGGAAATTACACCGTGGCAGTCACCGGGAGTCCCGAGCAACATGTTCTAACATGATGTCATTTCCCAGTGTAAACCATCCCATGGTGTCTCTTTCCAGTTGCAACGCCAGCAAACATCAACATCGGGCTCAGCTGCCAGTATTGCAAAAGTGTCCAAACCTGTCAGTGCAATGAAGGTGCAAGTTCTACTCTCCTGTGCTTCAAATCCAATGTAATGCAACTGTAACAAGCCCAGGTGAATCTCTCACCTATTTTTTATGTACGGAGATGCATCAAGTTAATTATGGCAGCTTTAAATGGATTCCATTAAGCCAGTGCACTTGTTCTGATCCAAGGTTGCAGTCTGGTTTTTTGAGTGCAGCTGTAATTGCTGATCTCCCCTCTGTTAGCACTGATATGAGCATTCTCATCCTTCCAAACAGTAAATCACCTCCTACACTCCTAACAATCTCTGGGGACTTAAAACAGTTAAAATTACTGACCTGAGCCAATGCTGGGACTAGGCTACAAAGCTCTTCCACCTGTATCCCCATGAGCAAGCTGCAGGAACAAGGAATGTGGACACCTGCCATCAGCCTCTTTTCCATCAGCACAGCTGGATCCTGAATAGGATGTCTGTCCATTCTGAGGGGTGGAAAGTTACAGTAGGTACCTGCAGGGGTGAGCAGAGAAAGGGAGACCAGAGATCCCAGCAGCAACATTGTTCTCTATAGTGTAGGCACTTTCAGTCTCTCAGATCTGAGTTGCTTTGTGATTTATAAGGTATACACCAAGAAAAACTGACATTCCCTTTCACTCTCCACCAACCAGTGGTACTTGATTTCCTGCAGACAAAGGCAAGTACTTCAAAATCACAAAGCCTCAGCTTCACCTGCAATTCAACACTTATATTTGACAAAAAGTGCACTCAGGACAGTGTGATAAGAGGCAGAGAAGCAGAGACAAGAGAATTCAGAAGAAAAGGAAAACACCAAAAATTACTTCAATGTACTCAGTGGCCATGTGGATGCACTTTGCAGAAGGAAAAATAAAAGACTATGGTATTAATAATAATAATAAATGTCCAGTTGGTATGATGCAAGGGCTAAAGCGAGGTCTGACCTCACCCTGTCAGCAGGGAGACCAAGGAATTAGATCTATTTGTTCTCACTTGGGGGATTTTTTCTTACATAAAACTCTGTTGACCGCAACTGATTTACACCTGAGTAAATAAAAGCAGAAGCTGTTGCAATTACTTGCTCCTCAAAAGGCAGAGGAGAATCAGTAGTTAAGAGCCTGGTTTAGGACATTTATCTCCTTCCTAGTGAATTGAGAGAAGCCAGCATTTTCTGTCAGAACAATGTCACAGTAATGTAGTAATAAACAGCTGTAGAACTGGGCCTTTTTGCAAACTCCTTCCAAGCTACATGGATGGCAAAAAATATCCTCAGCACATAAGAAATTACTTTATCCTTCTTTTTCTTTTAGTGTTGGCAAGCAAAGAGAGAACATCCTGAAGTGTTATATCTCCAGGCAGGGCACAGTTCTCAAACACAACTGTGATCTCAGCTGAAGAATTTAGGAAACATAAATCCCATAGCAACTGAGAGGCTGCACTTGACTCCTACAGTTGGGTTTCCTACATTGTGATGGTAGGAGGGAAAATATAATTGTGTTTATGGTGGAAACCCAGAAAACCTGGACAGAGAAAAGGATGCTATAAGAAGAAAGGCTGATGTTTGCTTTGCAGTGCTGCTCTACCCACAACTGCAAGTAAAATGTGTTCCCTTTGCATGTTGTGTGAATCCACAGTGCCTCTTTGCCAGGCTAGGAACATCAGTACATCCTTGTGGCCCTCACTCAAAAGCCTCAATTCTATCCCTGCAGTACTCAGGGTCAGTGAGGAAAGCCCAAATGTAGGTGCAGGTGCCCCCAGTACCTGCCATGCTGGATCCAGCACAGGGACAGGAGAGGCTGGCAGCAAAGATGGGAGCCACAGGTGATGTTTCCCTCTCCAAATGCACTGTGATATTTCAGAGCTGACAGCAATGATCTCTCTCTTCAGCTGGTATCAGCAAGATAGAAGGTAAATACACAGAGTGAAAAACACCCACCTCCAAAATCCTAAGTGCAAAGGAGTGAATTTCCTCTGCAAGTGATGTCTCTTTTCAGACAGAAAATACTGTTTTAACACTGTCACTTCTCACTGCACAGCCACAATTCATTTATATCATCCAGATATGTAGTAATGGGCTTGGTTTTCTCTGTATGAGAGTTGATAGGCTTTATGGGACTGATAATGTAACCAAACCCAGAGAAATTAGTGAAAAATAAAATGTTGTCTCTATTTTGCCATTAGAGCTTAATGACAAGGTGAAAAAAAAAAGTGTGATTTTTTTGCCAAGTAGTTGATTTTAATGCTAAGGTTGTTTGGGCTTTTGATGGAAGCTTTTCCTTCACTTGCCATCCTTGCAAGAGAGGTCTGCACTTGAGTGCCTCTAAGTGGCATATTAATATTGAGATCTTTAGCTTGTTTGAAAAATTGCCACAGTTTCTTAAAGCTTACAAAGGAGACAGTAGCAAACCATGTGTCCTCCTATATAAATCCACCGATGGCTTCAGAGTTTGTCTGTGTGCCTGTAGAGACATCATTCAATCTGCATGATGCCGAAGGCGGTGGTGCCCAGGAACAGCCTGCATGCTGAACACAGCGAGAGCTGGCTCTGAATTAAAACAGTGAATTTGTGTTTATTTTCTTTTATTGCTTACTCATTTATTAAGCGAGAGAACATTTGTCACTTGCTCAGTTTTTCCAGTGCTGCACCATCTCTCCCTTTCTCTCTTCCCGCATCTTCTTCAGCTGGTTTGTGTAGGACATACACACTCTCTACTACACCCACTTAACTCCCAAGGTCTCTGAAATGCCTACGCCCTTTATATCCACCAGGATGCTTTTTTTTTTTTTTTCTTTGTTTAATCACTGCAGATGCTGAGCCCTGCCACATGTAGTGGTGGAGGCAGAGGTCACACAGAGGAAGGCGCAGGCAGCATGTTCTGCTCCCATGTCACCCTCTGGGGAACCAACCCACCGTGCTGGCCAGAGGAGCCCTCTTAGTGACAGCTGCTCTAAAACCCAAGCTAGCCTTGCTCTGGGTAAGTAAGCATATGTAAAATGCTGTCCTTGTAAAAAGGTCTGAAGGAGTTGAGATTATTAAGACCACTGAAATGAACCTTCATCTCTTCACCCTCTCAGGGCTGCAGAGAGTGAGCGCTCCAGCTCCTGCCTCCTCGCTGAGCTCCTTTCCTTCCCATGGGGGTGCCTGTCCTGCAGCAGATTTTTCCAGCTGCTTCCACACCAGCATCCTCTTGGAATGTTGCTCTCCTTTGACCGCATACTAGGAGCAGTGCGGAATAACCTGATGTTACTTGACAGAGATTTCTTGTGGGGTCATTGTGCTTGCTCACCAGGAAACAAAATCCTCCTCTGGTAAAAAACTTCATGAGTGCTCAGAGCCACGGGAAGGGCCATTCATTCATCAATTCCCATTGCTTTCTAAGGGACTCTTGGTATTTTCCATGGTGGAACCTTACACATTTATACTTATTTCTGCCTTTACATTGTTTCATTTCCTGCTAGCTTCTCACTACCAGTCTGCTTTAACTCCACATGGCCAAGCAGGATATTACCAGCCAGAGAAACAGAGAGGATCTTGATATTGATGCACTGACACTTACGAAGAACACAAAGGTGAATATTTTTTCTCATTCCTTCCTCAAGGGGTTTCCACATGCACCTTAACACAGCAGCAGTGCAGGAAGGAAGAGCCCCAGCACCCAGGCAGAGCAAAGCCAGACTTCTGCCCCTTCTCCAGTTTTTAGGAAATGAAAACGTGAGAACTTGTGTGATCCTTCATGTAGGTGCAAATTTAAAATTTAAGTCTTAGAGGAGTGTCCATTATTACCTGACATTCTTCTTGCCCTCCAGATGCACGAAAATTGGACTGCAATTTTGAGTCCTCTCTGCTTCAAAAATTGCTCTATTTTTAGAAAGAGACATTCCTGCATTTATTTTGTCTGTATGATAGACTTTTCCCTTCCCAAGTCTAGGACTTTGTACTTGCCTTTATTGAATTTCATCTAATTGCTTTCAGACCATTTCTTAAATTTATCAAGATCATTTTAAATTCTTCTCCTGGCCCCCAAAGAGCCTGCCAGCATGGTGTCATGTGTGAATTTCACAAGCATGTTTGTTCTTCCATCATTCAAGTCATTCATGAAAATATTGAATGGTATAAAGCCCAGGACATATTTCTATGAAACATCATACATACAATAATTCCTGTTTGTCAGCAAATTCATGAGAGCTACTGTTTGAGCACCCTTTAAATTACAGTTTTCTAGCATTTGTGTGTCCTTCCCATAGTAGTTTCAGCTAGACCAGGCTGCCAAGTTTCTACATGACAGCATATAGAAAAAGTTGAAAATCTTACAAAAGTCAAGATAGATCACATCTACTTTCCCCTTCCCATGATGTTGTTTTCTTTTAAAAGAGGGAAATAAAATTGCTTTGACATGATCTGTTCTTTACAATGCCATGTTCCTTGCTTCTGATTAGAGAAAGCTTTTGATAATTCTTTGGCCAAGTTTTATTAAGTTCTTCTGTATGAAATGTTTAACCCACCACACTAAACTTCATATATATCCCTACTTCTTTGTCTTAAAACTCTCCTTGCTCCTGTTAATTGCATTGTGCATCTGTTAATTTCTTTTTTCCAGCCTTTTTTGTAAGATAGCATCATCTTCTACATCATCTGCACCCACTGAAAACTTTTTGGGTTGACTGGATTTTGGGGTTTTTTTTGCAGCTCTCATTGTCTGCAACATCTTTGGGGCATTTCAGTCTTTCTCACAGTTACCTCATTCTTATGTTGTAGTTTCTATCCAGATTAAGAACATGCCCTTGTTTCTCCTTTTTGGATTTCCAGATGAAGAGGACCATGAATGCACTCCTCCCAAGAGTAGGAAGATCAACTAACCCCAACAGAAAGATTCAACTGAACCTCAGGAGGAGGAGGCTCTGAAGAACGGTCTGATACTGCCCACAAATGGACCTAATGTGCAGGTGTTTGAGCAGGGAGAGCAAGGGTGTTGGGACAAGAACAACTTGTTTGTGGGCCTCGTGATGTATGGCTGGAAAGCTGCCCTGAGGTGAAGGACCTGGAGGTGCTGACAGTGAGCTGAATATAATAAGCCAGCAGTGTGTCCAGGTTGCCAAGAAGGCAAACAGCATCCTGGCCTGCACCAGACATCGTGTGGCCAGCAGGAGAAGGCAGTGATTGTGCCCTGGTACTCAGCACTGGTGAGATCACACCTTGAATATTGTGTTCAGTTTTGGATCCCACTCCACAAGAAAGACATCAAGGTGCTGGAGTGTATCCAGAGAAGAGCAACCAAGTTGTTGAAGGGTTTGGAGCACAAGTTCTACAAGGAGCAGCTGAGGGAAATGAGCTTGTTTAGTCTGATGAAGAGGAGGCTGAGGGGGCCTTGTTGTGATCTGCAGCTACCTTAAGGGAGATGGCAGTGAGGTGGAGGTTGGTCTCCTCTCCCATGTAACCAATTGTAGGACAGTGAAATGGCCTCAAGCTCCACCAGGGGAGGTTTGGTTTGGTTATTTAGAAAAAAAAATTTACTGAAAGACTCTCCAGGCATAGGAACAGGTTGTCCAGGGAAGTGCTGGAATCATTGTCCCAGGAGGTGTTCAAAAAACATGTGGATGTGGCACTTCAGTACATGGTTTAGTTGTCATGGTGCTGTTTAGTTGACAGCTGGACTTTGTGATCTTAGAGATATTCTCCAAACTAAATGATTCGATGATGCTATGATTTAGGGTTCCTTCAGTGACCAGAAGATGAACAGGAGGCTCCAAGCACCTCCACCATAATTTTTTTCCCAGTCCTCTAACAAGGAAAATGGAAAGTGTCAGCTAGAGAAGGGAACTGATCTGTTAGGAAAAAACCCAACGTTTTGGAAGAGGCTTTTTGTTGGAAGAGGCTTTTCTTAAGAAGAGGCTTTTCTTTTTATTTTTCACCAATTTGGTTCAGAACAAACTACACCTAACACTGAGCCAGTGCCACAGAGGCAGCAGTAGTGTGGCTGCAGGCAAGGAACCACAGGAACCTCTTAAATCCCCATCCTGATGGGAACAGGCTTTCTGCACACTAGCTATGAAGGGGAGATCAACTTGCAGATCTGAAGTGCCACTGAAATGCCATGCAAAGCAGAACTGGTCAGGAATTTTTGCTTTCATTATTTTTCCCCACAAAAAAGTTTACATTGCAACTTTTCTCTGGCACAGGGCAATGGCAAGAGAATAAATGCACTTTATAGAATACTGGCTCTTTCCCCCCTCCCAAAAAAACAAGTGAGGTGCCATTAAGACAGAATTCTCATCTTCTTCCTTTCTTAAACAGCAGATATTTATCCCTATTTTGAGGAGGAAGCCCCAGATGCTGGATAAACCAGGGTGAGCTGGATCAGAATCTGGGATCCAAACCTGTCTCCTCCTGGTCCCACCCTGACGAAGTGGGAAACCTCTTTGGTGATTTTGAGATGAATAGGAATGAAAGCTTTAAGTTCAGGCAAGGCTGCCCAAACTTGACACAGCAAGGAAGAGTACAGCTGAAGGGGCTGAAAAGTTGATCACTGATTTACCCTTGTAAAAGGTGGATGATAAAAACATAAGGTAGTTATTCTGACTAACAACATCCTGGATAAGGGTAGTGAAGCTTTGCATATGTCCTAAGTAATATAGTAATTATTATATGTAGTTATTATGTGTAATTATATGTCCTAAGTAATACAGTTCAGTTAACTTCTGAGATATGTGCCAGAGAAGTAATGGCAGAGTCTGGCCCTGCTGGAATGCAATGACTTTTAAGAATTATAAAAGTCAAACAAGTTGTTGGTAGTGAAGATATCTTCCCAAGATGTAATCATGGAAAATTCCTTTCAAGAGCTGGTGTTTAGACCTCAGAAAATGCACAGCAAATTGCATTGTGATTTATTTGTCAGTGTCTTTATAGGTTGGGCGTTACTTTACCCCACAGCTGGAGTCAATTTTTAATATTTGAAAGTGGAAAGAAAGCAAAACCTAAACACATACAGATCTGTCTGTTTCAGATTGTACTATTCCCAAACATTACTGTTTAGAATTGAACCCTGAATAGATTTCTGCAGAGGCCAGCTGGCAAAACAGAATTAAAATAACTGGGGCTGCGTAGACTGTATAGAAAGACCTCCTAAACCGCAGTTAGCTGATGTGGTATTCATAGTCACACCAGAAATAAATCTAATCTTTCCCTTCTTCTGATCATGGACATGAGGTTTCATCTTCTTTATTTTTTTTACCTCCAACTCTTTTTTTCTTTCTCTTACTCTTCCATAGCAAAGAACTGTATCGAGTAGGTGTGGTACAGTGCATTCTTTAAATATGGTAGTTGCTGGTTACCATGAGAGCCTGCTGAAGAAACAGATAAATAGAGTGAGGTGGCAAAGATGATTTACATCACTCCTGAATCATACACATTTGAAGCAATTAAGGGAGAAAAAGACAACAAAGAAACTTTCCAATGCCCACCAGCTTTTACTCAGTTAGCCAGCAAAGGCTAACAAAATAACAGCTGGAGTCAGACACAGATCCTATTTCAAATCCCACACTCTACCTACACTAGAAAAGCCAATCTCCTATAGTTCATGCTCAAAGTTGTGCCTGGTTTGCTGCAGCATTAAATAAAGTGACAGGCCAGTGCTTAAAACACAGCTCTGAGGTCCAGGATTTGTGAATTTTATTGCCTGTTCTGCCAAAAACATGCCAGCTGATTTCAATGTTTAGGCACAAAAGTGAGTTACCATGATATAGCAGATAATCACAAAATGGCTAAACACCAGTAATTCTCTGTACATGTGTTTATAACCTTTAAATCTGCCACAATAGGCTAGGTAACAACTTACTTGGTCTACAGAGAAAAACATCTAACATGAACCTGGCATGGGCTGAAATACAGACACAGCATGGCTGATATTCATTGAGCTGCTAAGCCCCTGTTTCCAGCTTCTGTGCCTAATTGCTGGGAAAAGTCACTTTGCTTCTACATGTCTCAAATACAGACTGCAATAACATTCCTGACTCACAGATTTAATGTTATCATAGTCCTTGGAAATGTCTCAGAGATTCCAAGGCAGAAGAGAGCAATGGAAATGTTTTAGTTGCTTTATCATTACTGCGGATCCACCATACAAAGAAAGAAAAATGACTAAGCTTATCCCAAACCTTCCTCCTTTTCCTTTGGGAGAGGTACCTGGGAAGAATCACTGTGCCCACTGCCAGCAGCTTCCAGCTTCACAGAGCCTCTCTGTGCTGGAGTACACGGGGAAACAAGTCCATCCTTCAAGCATGTTGGACTTCACGCACAATTTCAGTCTCTCAGTTCCTGGTGAGTGGCCCTGGCATCCCTGCAGGGAGCCATGGATATGTTTACCAACAAAAGGGCTCCATAATATGCAACATATGGAGATAGGAAAAACAACTCTAATTGGGAAAGGCATAAACCCATTTGGTAACATCTTTGTACCTCTTAATAGTATTTTATTTATTCTCTCTTCCCTACTGACTCATGGTGGATGCCAAAAGCCAGGACCACCAAGCAAAGCTGGCACCTTCCCAAAAATATGCCTTGCCTGAGTGGATTTGTTCTGTGGAGGACTCCAGAGAGATGTTCTTCTTCAAGGACTTTTATATGATTGGAAGGGATGTTGTGAGATAGGCAAAGAAGGCTTCCAGCTGAGAAAGGCTTTAGCTTCCTGCCTGTGTAGTCCAGAGCAAGACACTTTTTGGCTGTCTTTGCAGAACTGCTGTCTGCAGACCACAAGACCCTTGTTTCAAACCTCAGCTGTGAAAATGTGTGCAAAAGAAGCATTTATTTAGCAGATGGGGGACATCTCTGTTTGAGGAAGGCAGCTAATTCAGTGTCTGGCCAGCAGCTGGCAGTCCTGGCAAATGATACATTTTTTTAAAATATCGATTCTTGTGGCTTGTCATCCTCTTCATGAATTTTCACATCACTTCTTTGAAGATTAACACAACTATAAAAGGTTTCTATTAAAACCTCTCTGGTTCAGAAGGGATCCTTGGAGTGATTCCTTGTTGTTAAGGGCATCTGGTCTGAACTGGTCAGGTTCCATTGCGTTGGGATTAGTTTATCTTTCACAGATATGTGGGAGGTGAGATAGATACTACAAATTGCTGTAGTGGCTAATAGGAAACACCAGTGAGAAAGACTCATTGCTTCATATCTTAGACATTATGCACATTCTTTGATAGAAAGAATCTTGCTTGCTCTATAGGCTACCTGTAGTCATGGGAAACATGGCAAGGAATTTTCCTGACAAAACTATGCTTCATGGGAAAGTCTTTGGTTTCTACTCCTGCAATGTTTTTGTTTGAAAAACCTCCTTTTTTTCAAGATTTCACCAAATTAAATAAGTACAACCCTTCCTAAATTCTGTATAGGATACACAAAACCAAGACCCCTCTCTCTGGGTACATGATATCAACCCAGCCATCCGGGTCTGCTGAAGGCTCTTGGCATCTGGGATTTCTGCTGGTAGAAAGGGTGCCCTGGCATGAGGGCCTCTGGCACCCAGTGTTGGTCTGCAGGGCTGGGGGAGGGATGCCAGGCAGAACATCCTCACTCTGGAGACCTGATGACTTGAAAAGGGAGGAGCTTGCAAGCTCTGACTCTGACTGTGTCTTGGCTCCCTGGGTCAGGGCAGGGATGCTGGCATCCCACAGAGCCTCAGGTGGAGCTGCCTGATTCCCAGCTGCAGAGCCAGGTGCTGGGGGGACTGAAACAAGTCCCAGAGTTTGTGTCTACAGGGAAAGATAGAAGGGTGGGACTGCTTCAACTCCTGAACATAAGTAGAAAAGACAGGAAAAAAGCTTTCAGGCCAGTTTGGCCCAAGCCAGTATTTTTAAAAATTTTCTCAGATCAGGCACTCTGGTTTTAGACCACCTCTAGTGACACAACAAAATGCACATGTTAAAATTACTCGAAATGTAAAAGAAGTACTAAAATGGGGAATCTAATCCAAGCTAAAGAGGCCACCTATCCCCTTCCCTGGCATACCTGCAGTCTCATTATGAGCTGAACTGGAATCTTACTCATATGAATTACATGCTCAGCTATCTGAATGGTTATGAGTAGAATGGTAATGAGTAGATTTGGACTAGATCTACCTTTTTGCAAGAATGTCCCAAGTTTTACCCAAATTTCAGTGTTCATATAAAATACATACAATGAAAATATATAGAAAATCATGACAGACACAGAAATAGAAAGGGTTCTGCCTCTATCAGGCCCCAACCCATTTTATCCACAGTGTGTGTATGCCAACTTCTTTTGCATATTCAAGCCTTTTTTTCTCTTTGAGGCAGGGAAGACAAGAATGCAAAGTCTAAGGATGGAAGGATACCTGAGAATCATGCAGCTGTGACAGAGAAAATCTCAGAGGCTCATACCTGCATCAAGTCTCAAAGTCATTGTTACTGTTGAGCACATCCATATAGAGACTTGACCAAGAGACACATCCCTAAATAAATTGCTCCAACGTTAGATTCTCCTCAGTAGTAAAAATGTTTCTGCATGTATCTACCTGGTAAAATCTACTCTTACAGTAGGGTGGCAAAGGAAAAGATTTAAGATATGTTACAAAGATTTGCTCAATAACAGTGTTCTCACCTAGCTGGGGCAGGAGGATGCTTGATGCCTACATTTCTGTAGAGAAACCAGATGTGTGTTTGCATATCTGCAAGACTGAGTGCAGTATGTAAATTTGACCCAGGACACCATAGTCTTGCCCATGTGTCCTCTGCCCAGCAGCACTTGAACATGATGTGCTTAGTGCAGTCACTCCAATTCCTTAGCCTCATTTGTGGTGGTGTCCCAGAGACAAGGCTCTAAGCTTCACAAGACAGTCCCAGAAAATACTTTCTTAGGTCCTAAATCTCACTCCCCAGGGTCACATGTGCTCACAAGAAGGAGAAGGAATTTCCCTTCCCTTTACTCTATAAGAAAATCAGTTCTTCACAACCCTGAGGAGGTAGCAGTATCAGCAACTTTAAAGTCTGTCTGCAGGTACACTCTGTCCTGTCCAAGAAACATCCTCAGTCTCAAAAATGCTTACAGATACTCTCTGAAACATATCAGCAAAACAAACTCTGGGATGATTTCATCCTAGAGCTTAGAAAGGTGGCTTGGAGGAAGACTCTGAATGGAGCCTCAGGATTACTTTACCCCTGGTTTTAAACACCTGTCCTGTGGCACAGACAACCTTTCTCAAAAAGCAAGACATCTCTGTGCAAGAGGGCACTTCCCTAAAAAATATGTCCTCATCAGCATAAGTTATTCAACAGCATGCAGAGAGAAGGAAATTCCAACAACAGCAGCAGTGTTTCTGGCAAAATATGACTGAGATACTCCCTGGAGCAGCTCCTGCAAAGCTGTGCAGCATGGTGGTACAGCTGGGTATGGAGGAAAGAGCATTAACCTTCAGAAAGAAATTCTCCTGCTTTTCTGTGTCAGATTTTATAGCACAAAGAAGGAACATTCCCAAAGGGTATTAACAAGACTCTGATACTCCTTTTCAACAGCTAGTTTTTAAGTATGCCCAAACAAGCTATTGTTCATCTCTCTCAGCTGTCAGAAAAGGAAGCTATAGCACTAGAGCACTTAAATTCCTGGGTAAAATCTTGGCTGCAGTTATTCATTGAGGTATTTGCTATTTACTTCAACAGGGTGAAAACTGCATAGAGTTTACTTGCCTGAAACCACAAAGAGGGAGTATCTGCAAAATTGGCTGCAGGAGGCTTTCACAGAGCTGTTTCACTGGATTTTGAGATTGCTGCCCTAGGAGAGGGATTCTTTATGGTTTTTTACTTGGCAAATTTGTGCAGATTTTAAATTCTTCTTTCTGACACAGAGCGGCAAACTCCAAAGGAGCAAACTCCAAAGGATGAGGGGTGAGTATGCACCCCAGGGCAGAAATTCCTTTTTTTTGATAAAAAAAAAAATTATACAGGTTGTGTGTGAACTCTGAGACTTGTGAGTGCTTTTGAGCATCTTGGTCCAGGTACACACCCAAACTGTGTCCCACTTCTGTACATGAGCAAGAGCTGCCAACAAGTGATTACTGTGTCCTCCTACACACCAGGAATACACCAAGAAATTGGATCTAGGCAGAACCCAGCATGTCCAGTGTGAATAATCAGTAACTACATCAGAATTGTACTCCACAACCTGTCCACAACTGAATAGAGAGGACTAGTCATGCTCAATTTCAGTTTTTTATTTTGTTATTCTTCACTTGTTGCCATTGTCAATCTATGGGGCACCTCTTCTGAACTAAATGTGATCTGCAAAACCTCCAAAAATGAGATCTCCACTTTTCTGCACAGTTCTACATTTGTTGGATCTATTTTCTGGACTGACCCACCAGTTCTTAATAATGATGATAAATACCATCTAGCTTATATATAGCATGTTCCAACAAAACATCTCAAAATATTTCACAAAGCCACACAGACACTTTTCATTTTAATATTCCCTTGGAATTTCAGTATTCCTAAATCAACTCATTTCTTTACACAGTCTGATATGACTCAGGAGGAAAACGGCAAGGGGGGTGAAGTAGGAATAGTAGAAGTAGAAATAATAGTTTCTACTTCATCTGCTGCTGTTGTCCGAGAGAACATCACTGCTGTGACACAGACGGAGAACCTGCAAGAAAGAGTAGGTGCAAGCACGTCAGTGAAGAGAGAGCCAGGAGCCAACAGCTGTGTGGATCCAGCCCTACACTCACACACAGCTGCACTGAAATTGTCCCCATCTTTCAGAAGGTGTAGGAAAATCTGTAGCTTAACTTTCACCTATCTCCTTATGGCAGTGGGGGAGCCTCAGACAGTGATTCATTGGGCCTAAGCAAGGAGCTGCCTGGAGCTAGTCATAGGAACATCAGACAAAGAAACACAAATGGAATTTAGCCCCGATGGTCTAATAGAAAAGATCTGCCAGTGACCAACTCACTGCTTGGGTGGTTCTTCTGATGGTACTTTGTGGTTTCAGTTATTACTTTCAACAAAGGAATGAAAATAATAAAGATTTCTGAGTCTAACTTAATCTTGTGAGGCTCATAAAAGTTATATTCTGTACCAGCTTTGTGTTAGGCACAATCCAGTGACTTTTATTTGCCTGATTGTCCTTGACTTCGAAATAGGCACAGTGAATGTGTTCTACAAGTGAATGTATTCTACAAGAAACACAAAGATCAAATTCATGTTTATTGTGCATTAAAACACTCAATGTTGAATGTCATTGGGCTGTCAGGAGAAAGTTGCTTGAAAACAAAGCAAGCAACAGAAAGAGTAGGATCTTCAGAAAGAGTAGGATCAAAGTTTTATTTTGAATTTGGAATCAGCTGCTGTATTTTCCAAAAAATAGATATACTAATATGACTAGCAAATAGGCCAGAATAAAAAGAGATAAATTATGCTCTTCTGCCAGCTATTGTGAAACTCTGAAAACTTACACTTTCTTGTAAATAGATGATACTTACATGAAAGGAGATCTTTAAATGCACTGTGACTCATACACCTTAACTGTACAAGGACAGATGGTACACTGCACAGTGCTGGTGTTTCTTTCAGTATTAGATATTAACAGGCTTGTGGTATGGAGTGTTACAAGGAGGTGTTGGTAAGAGCACTGAGGAAGGAGAGTGGCTGTTTACCTGATGGATTTTGAGGAATAAAAATCCAATTGTCATTTTACTTTCCTCCTTAGTAGCTTCTAATGAATCCAACAGTTACCAACAAGACATTTTAAAGCTTTGGAAAGTCTCATTTCACTGAATACAGAAGGAAAATATATGGCCATTCTCAGCACATTATACTGCAGGCTTATGGAACCTTACTCACCAATGCAATATAGGACAGCTCTTCTTCTTTTGATTCCTTATAGTTGTGAATACTCAAAAATTAATTACTTACAGGCTTGAAGTTAAGTGCATGCTAAGTGCTTTCCTGGACTCCCGCTTTGCTTAAATGCTTTGCTACTTTCTCAGGAGACTGTGGGGTCAAATTCTCATCTGTCTTCCCCATGATTTTGGCATTTAACCTCATGATCTATGTCTGTATAGCTCTGCAGGATGATGGACTCAGCATCCTGTGCATCTCAGAGTCAGTTGGCTGCTGTGGTGAGCAGTGGCTGGTTGCTTCTGCAGCCCTGCCTGTTGGCAAGGCATCCTGCAGCTGTGTTTGGACATGTATTTCCATGTCCTCTGGAGTGTGTGTGCAGGCTGTACCTTCAACAGTGCCAAAGAGGTTGGGAGCAAGGGTGGCTGTCACAGCTCGTCCTGGTGCAGGCTGTCATTACACAGTAGAGGTGTAGTCCAAGATATGCAGATCTTCATCTGAAGCTTGTTTGAACAGAGAGTCATGAATCTATTCATGACCTTCTGAGCATTCAGAGTATCAAATAAGCTCCACTTGTCAAAGGCTTAAAGACAGCACTAATATGTTCTATACATTTTTCATATTATTCCATACTAAATGAGGACCTTAAATATCCTTTATTAAGAACTGAAATATAAGATTTTTGGACCATGAATCTTTGGCAAATTTGGTAAGGAAGTTTTCTGGAGCACTAAGTTTGGTGGATGAGTGTACTTGCAGGCTTGTGAGCCAGGATGTGGCAGCGTCATTAAACGGCACAGGAAAAACTCAAGAACTCCACTTCAAGCACATTTACCCTGGGACCCTGCTTTTGGCTCCATCCATCGATCAACACATGCTTGAACGCTTCCCTTAATTGGGGCTCTGAAACAACTCATTTGCTCTGCGGGAGCAGAGGAACTCCTGAGACTTCTGCAAGTCTGAATTTTGGGCATCAAACACTAACATCATTAATGGCTTCCAACCGAGCTAGCAAAGCTGAGCATCTGTGCATGAGCAGCTCACACTGAACACATTTAGGAACGTTGGGGCAAGCCTACTTGGAAGGCCAGAAACATTCACCAGGCAAGTCAGCCACTGCCAATTATTCACTGTGTTGGAATTCAGAACACAGTCCCTGTGTTACAGATTTCGTGATCATGGCCCCTGCTCAGAAAGTTTTAGAAGCACAAGACTCTCCACTTACAAGCTCTGGCACATAGTTTCAGCATGTGAAGGACACCTATTTTCATTAGAAGAGACTCGCCAGCAGCAACTGTTGAATTTTGGACCCATTAATTTTGTTTGTGAAGGGAAAATTTTAAATCCATTCTTCAACTTGGAAAACAAGTGAGAATGACTTTGTGATTCATCTTGCCCTTTGAGGAGGCAAGTTAATGAACCCTAGTAATATATTAGTCCAATAGCCTCTCATCTCCTCTTGAAAAAAATAAAAATTCTATAGAAAGGGGTTAAAAAATGTTGTCTGCCCATTGAGCTGGTGCCTGCTTTTCTTGAGTTATGAGGTGCATACATTATGAGCCTGGAGGGATGCAGAGCTCTGAGTGCAGTTTGATGCCTACCACTAGCTTGGTCATTGGGATGTTTGCTGACAACCTAAAAGGGTGGAGGCACCTCAGCAATTCTCTCTGGAGGCTTTTAAGGTTTATTTTGTGTTTTTGTTGTATTCCAGACTCACAGCTGTGATTTTTCTACTGTCCTTTTGATATTATTTCTGACCATGAGTTCATTTCCTCACCCAAACTAGCTGAGACCTGTTTGTAGCCATCCCTTTCCATCACCACATTTCATGTCTGAAGAGGAATCCCACAGCCAGTGCCTTCTGAGTGGACAAGGGGAAACACTCATGCAGCAGCCTCACCTTCCCCTTATCAGAGGCAGGCATTCTCTGTGGCCCCTGCAGGACCATGTAGCCCAGGGACCATGGAAATTGGGCACTAGAGATGCAGCAATATGTCTGAGAGGCAGGCAGGACCACCTCTCACTGTCACAGGGAGCCACAGTACAGCCACCAGCTGTGGATCAAGCAACTCATATTTCCCACAGGCCAGACACACCTCCAGCCCATGGCTTCCTCCTGGTGGAGGGGGCCAGTGGCCCCTGCCCAAGGTCATCCTGCAGGACCAGTTTCATTGAGTCCAGCAAAACAGCAAGAAGTCTCCAGCCTTTTACATGCAAGGAAAGCTCCAAGAGACTCTCTAACCCCAGCCTGTCCCCTCAGCCCTTTCTCAATTTCACATTTTTCCAGCCCCAAGGTCTTATGTGAGCCCCCAGAACACCACCCGTGCACCTGGGCCAGCACAAGGAGGAGCTGGGTTTGGCTCCAGCCAGGGCCACAGCTGAGGCAGCCGCACCCTGGCCTGCATCCAGCTGGCATGGAGCTTCTCCCCCAGTGTCCATAAACACAGATGCTAGCTTAAAAATAGTTTGCGAACATAGCAGACTGCTCTTTTACCTGAGCTGGTAGGAATGCCCAAGACAGTGCAGCTCACTAACTCAGGTTCCCCTATTCCTTTCCGTTTGGTTTCGTGCCGCAGCATCAGACTTGCCCAAAGCTGTCGGGAGATATGGCAATAAAATAGAAATCATTAAGTTTAAGTTGGACATTTTTAACAGACCAATCAATCCCTTAACTTCTTTTTATTTTCTCTGTCTTCTGGGGCATTAGGGATCTGAGACACAGACACATTCTGAGTCTTTCCTGAACTGTCCTTCCTTTTAAAATAAAGTTTGAGATTCTCACTCAAGCACTTCTCTGCAGCTATAAGAAAGAAACCAAAAATATGATGAGACCTATGGTCACAGCACTGTCTCATGTGTTGCGTTTTTCCATGGCAGAGAGTAACTTTGCCACTAACCCAGAATAAGGAGCAACACACAGTTTATCCACAGAATCACAGTCTGGTCATCAATTGCCTTTCATTCTAGGCCTTTATAATATTAGTAGGTCCCTTGTCTTGGCAAGCTATTGTATGGATGAGGAAAACAAACCTTCACTTCATGGGTTGCACAACTCATTTGAGCAGAGAAACCATTAAGATGCACTGACATCAGGTAAGGTCCTGTTGCAACCCCTCCAAGCCTCTCCCACAGCCCTCACCTCACATTCCCAGCTGAAGAAAAGCTCTCACCACCAGAGCTGTTCTACTCAGAGCTGAGCTCCCAGAAGAGATACCACATTGCTTTATAAGTATATAAATAGCCTGAATTGTCATCATGAGGGTATTTCATACCCTACAGAAGATGGCATTCAGTGCTGCCTATTCACTGTCAGCATCAGTACTTTCAAACGTTCTGTGCAGGGGGAGGAATATTTTTAATTCCCCAGGTTTTCCAAGAGAAAGATAAATGACCATGTTGTAAAATATCCAATTTTAATAGCACCCCTTTTTATATTCAAGTTCAGAACTTAGAATAATCGTGTTAGCTTCATTTCTGTTTATAGCTCTTTTCTGCTCAATTTCCTCTCCTGCTTTTCCCGCAGTAACTCAGCATGGCAAGGCTTGGACTGCAGGTTCTACAGGAAAATCTGAATTAAAATTTGTTTCACTAAAAATACACTCACAGTTCATACAAACCTATTTATCAATCCTATTTTCAAAAACTTCACCTGTGACCTAACTGAACTAGGCTACAGCATTCCAAGGTTTTGCTGATGTGGATTTTCTCAGATATTGCTTACTGTCTGTTTCTAATTCATATGCATGTTCCTGATGTATGCCAACTGGCTGGTTTATTTTTAATATCATTGCTGCACGTGAGCAATAAAGGGTGACACTTCTTCAGAAACCCAAAACTACCAATAAGTTTCTTCAGTTACAAAGGAAAAGAGCAGAGCCCTGTCATCAAGGAGAAATCATCGTATCTGGAGAAGCAGCAAGGAGAATAAAAGGATCTTCACATGGTTTACAACTCACATACATTTTTTGAGAGCCACTCAAAGGTTTGTTGCAACTATCAGAAAAGTGCTACACAGCAAATTGTATCCCCAGTGGTACTATAAGAGATGCTTTGGAAGTCTAAAGTTAACCTAAAAATGGCTTATGGACCCACATATGTTTTTTCCAGTGACTGAGGATCTTTGTGGAAGGACAGAGAAAGTCACCAAATGGACACATCTGGGGCCACCATAGCCCATCTAAGGCTCCCTGACTCCTTCGGGAGGAGAAGGCATTTCACAGGGGACACTCACAAAAGGCAAAGATGAGAAAGGAACATCCCAGGGCTAAGCAAGCACTCATAGCACAATACTAGGCTGTCCTAAAACACCTTTTTTTTTTCCTCTTCTTTGGCTGAAATGAACATTATAAAAGAGCCTCCTGCCCAGCTGCACCGTATCTCCAGCCTGCTGGAGTGCTATAAGCAAGAGGAGCATGATGGTGGGTGCAGATGCTCTCAGATGGGTGGTGGAGGAAGGATCCAAGCCCCAAGCAAGCTCTCGGTTGGGACCACATCACCAAGGAGCAATTATTCCTTTCCATAGAGTGAGGTGATTTTATGCTTTTAAAGTCTAGATCTGGTCAAGGTTTATTCAACAACTATGCACAGGTGAAGAGCAATCCCTTTCCAACAACCACACTTTATTTTTCATCACAACTTCATTTAGTAAAGGCAGTCTGTATAAATAACACCACCTTGGTAAGGTACTCAGTCTGGTGTTACGCAATGTTCTGGTGATAGCATTAGAAAATGCCAATAAAGTGAACACTAAGCTGATGAAGAACCAACATATCATAGTGACAGCCATTATGAAATCAGATTGGCTTTATTAAGGATCTGTCATGCTGGGTGATGAGCCTACCACTGCTTGCCATCTTCATGGGTAATCTGAAAGCATAAAATCATTGCTAATAAGATATTTTAGTAACAAAAAGGCAAATAAATAATTGTGTGGGTTGGACAGTTATGCAAGACTGAGACTGTGCTTATGCTATCTAAATGCCCTTTAGTACAGGTAAATTCTATGTTATATACTGCTGAACAAGGAATGGAGACCAAATCTTTGTAGAGAGGAGGGATTCCTGCCAGGGATGAAGGACTCTAGGTCCCAGTAAACAAGTATCTGACCAGAAATTCCCAGTGCAAGATTATAGAGGAATTGCTGGGGAGCAAAACTGACTGATGTCTGCCACTAACTATGAGTACCAAAACCACTCCACTATACTGTGTTTCATCATGGCTTTCTAGCTCAGGCTTTTGAGAAGGCTTCTGGGAAACTGAGGAAATGAAAAGACCGCCCAAAATATAGGAGGGTCACAGAAAATGCCTTATATTGGAAGACTTAAAGAGGTCACATTGTTTTAAAAAAGACAAAAATGTAATTTGCAAGCATATTAATGGGAGAAAATACCTGAGTTTAAGGGGTAATTAATTTTCATGGAGAAAAGCATAATGAGAAGCATGAATGGGAGCTAAAGCCAAATGGATTCACATTGGAAATAAAGCACAGATTGTTAGCAGTGACAACAATTAAGCACTGGGAAAAAAGTGGAAGGGATGCAGTTTCTGTAGTTTTCCCATAATGTGAGAAAGTTCAAGTCTGAATGAGTTTCTGCAAGCTAAATTTTAGTAAAAAAATATTTGCTGGACTCAGAAGCAATGGGAAATAATTGAAAGGCTGGAGGTACACAGGAGGTTGGGCAGTCCCTTCCAGGCTTAGAACTCCTCTGCATCTCTGAGCTGTGTTGCTAAAAAGATTGCCTCATCTCCTAGCAAGTGTAATACACAGAGAAATGTTCTTGGCAATGCCTAACCCTAAATTTTGACTGGTCGGTGATGCATACCACTTAATGAAATAAAAAATGAGGTGATGGATACCATCAAAAACATCACTGATAGAAACTGTTCAGATATTTGTTGTAATTCTTTGTACCTTTGCCGAAGGATTTCTTGGCCTGCAGAGGTGATTATGTGCCTTATTGTACAGATGGGAAGAAAGCACTCTTTTCATGTAGATGATGCAAACCATATTGATTGTAGTAGTCAATTTATTAGAGAAACAAGTTCCAAATGCATACCATTTAGTTGCTTGGGGATTATAGTCAGTTGCAATTTTTCTGCTAATTTAAGTTACTGTAGAAATAAAAATATTTCCATGTTGATTTTATTTCAAGAGCAATGAGATTGCATGTCTAGTGCACAGCTTTATTTGACAGAGAAACTTGCATCTGTATTATATCACTGACAGCTAGAGCATTTGCCTGCACAATACTATGGAAAGGTCATGATTACCAAGAGAAACATAAATGTGTATGCACTTACTAGCTTATTTGACTTGGAAGCTTACAGCTGGATATAGCTGTACAGAGTATTGCTATAGGTAGGAATATTTGTCAGAGAGGGGTGTAATCAACTTGTAATTTTTAAAGAAAACCTTGACTGTGTAGGCAATCTACTGTTCTTGCCTTCAATTGGCTTGTTGGTCTGTGTTACATTATTTTCAGCAGCAGCCGCCTATTGCAAGCTTTGTGAAGGTCCTGCTGATTCTGAAAAAGCAGGTTTCATGTCAACAGATTGAATAATAATACTGTGTTAAAGACTTTGCTTCCCACTCTGATCAGTCTCGATTTTTCAGGAGAAGAACTTGTTCTTCTCTGTAGGTATCTTCTGCATGGCTCTTTCCTTGGTGAACAGTAACAAATATTTCTCCAAAGCTGGCTTCATCTGAAAACATAGCAGCAATTGCACTGAGAGACTGAAGCTCCGCAGAGGGGAAAAGTTCATCTCCCCTGGTAAAGCTCAGCATGCCTCCGAAATCATCCAGGCTCCCAGCTATAGCTGCCTTTTTCTCCCTCACATCACAAATATAGCCTTTGAGTTCAAAATGATCACATACTCATCTTACCTAAAATGCACAGGTTCCCAGAGAAGCCTGTGTCCTACTTACTGAGGTGCTTATGGAATGATTTCAGTGCCTGCACAAGATAGAAAAAAATTCAGGGCTTGTGCTACTGTTTTAGAACTAACGCATGGGTTGGCAATGATGAAAATCCTGCCAGAGATAGTAAAGGGAATAGCACTTTTACTGGTGGACAGTCAAAATTAAGACTGACTTAATGAATCCTCGTTTCAAAAGGAAGCTGGAATCCTGGGTGTTATGTCTGTATTGCCTGCCAAGCCTGGCTCTAACCCTGTGCTTAAGGTCTGAATCACCTGCCATGTAGAGAGGTCAGGATGGTGCCCACTCTCAGGTGTGAGTTTTATGTGATCAACGGAGAGCATTTGGATTGCTTCTGCCTTTGAAAAAGCAGATGGCACAGGCAGACAAATGCTTGATCCAAGCCCTCTAGTACACATTTACCCCATCAGTCCCTGCAGAGGCATCCCATAACCACTGTCAGGTAGCCAGGCCTTCTGGTTTGACACAATGTGCATTGGACACTTGCTGGGATCCCTGTCACAGTCTCTGGGGCTGCATCAGGGCCTGAGAGTCTGTGAGAAACTTTTCTTCTCAGCTCTTCAGGCAGAGTTAGAGAGAAATCTAAATCCGTCCTTTTCTGCCCAGCTTGCCAACCTGATAGCTGCCCAGCAAGCTGAAAATGGTCAGTACTGACCCTTGAAGGCTGAAATCACGTTTTCCTCTTTTTGATGTAGGTTATGAAGAGGACATGCCATGGTCAGAGATAAGACCTCAATTTCCAGGCACATATGAAGTCATGCAAGCATCTCCCTTTACACCTGCTGCAGTGGGTGCTTGGCAGTCCCAGGTCTGGTCCTCACCCCAGGACTCACAGACCCAACAACAGGTCTTTGGGCCTGCTACGGGGAATAAGTGGAGTTTCTGTGCAGATCACCTTGCTCCTTTGCTAGCCTGCCTCATCTTCTAGTGTTAGAACCACCTTCTCCTGCTCTGCCTTCTGGACTTACTGTGTGCATCCCCGTTGCTAACATCAAGCTGCATTCTGCTCAGCCGAGGGCAGGTGGCCACATGAGCACAGGATTTGTCACTGAATTAGACTTCCCAACCTAATGTCTTCCTCTAGGCAGGACCTTGTCTCTCTGGCAAAGGTGCACTGCTGATCATTAGGCTGTACCAGGGTGAAGAAATCCCTGCCATGGAGCAATTTTCTTCTCCTCTACATGGCCCGTATGGGCTGCTAAAATAAACCCTCTGTATAAGACTGAGGAACACTTCCCTATCAGAGGATGCCCTTGTCTTCTTCCAGACCTTGCTCTTATTCAAACAAAGCTTTTTAAGACCAACTCTAAACCATCTCAGTTTTTGGCCTTGGATGACAGGATTGCCCCAGGAGATGACAATCTGATAACCATTCTGCTGGCACTTCAACTGAGAGCTTGGTGCTGCTGCAGGGCTCCAGGCCACAGCTTTCCTGGTGAACTACCCAGTAGCCTGCAGGAGCCATGGTGCTAAAGGGCAACACTCTTTTTGGTGGTACACTGTGTGACTTGCTGTCAAGGCATTCAAGAGACAGCCCAGAACAGGAGAATCTCACTCACCTTCACTTGAAGACACCACGTTGGGCTGCAGCCTAAGCAAAATGTCTGAACCCCAGGATTTTCAGGGTTAGAATATCCTGGTTCAGCTTATTCTTCTGGACAGCTATAGGCAGTGCCTGGTAGCTCAAAGCCAGCAGCCTTCAGTGTCTGCCTGCACTGCTGTCCTGCCAGGCACACATGGTCAGTGCTCTGCAAAGAGACTGCACGATAGTTGGGCATCTGCTCTGGTTTTAGGAACTCAGTGCTAAGTTCCAGCAGGAGTTTGCCTTTCTTACACCTTTCCCCAAGGATATGAGATGTCTCTAGAATTAGCCAGCAACTGAGATGAGGTGTTTGGGAAACAGGCTCCTACAGATCAACACAGACAGGACCCATATGTCCAAGTCCTTTGGAGAATCCAGTCCCAGAACAAAGTGTCTTTGCTGGCTTTTATGGAGACCAGGTTATTTTCCTGCTCCTAGCCAAGTCTAATACCTTTGAGAAGCAATCAATTAGTCACAGACAGGGACTAAACACAACTCCCATTTATGGAAAAGATCATCTTTTTTTCTATTTTTCCAAGAGAAAAAAGTTCCCCTTAATGTCATTAGGAAAGTCATGGTATCCTGCTATCAATGCACAATTGTAGTTGGGAGGTTTATTCCATGTAACCTTAGCAGGGGACTATTTAATCAGTACAGCCCAAGCTCAGAGTTTGCAAACCTTAAAATAAAAAATGTAGAAGCGGGTTAGACTGAGCAGGTGGTTTGGCATTCCTTAAAATGGAGGCAATTTGTTTTCATAACTTCTGTAACTACAGCCTCTCACCCCTCAGCACATAAGCACCAATCAATCTGCAGGGAATCGTTAGCTTAAAACAATTACCAGCAGATTTTTTTCAGCTCTCGGGAGTTCTAGGGGCTAAAAAAGCTTATCATATGGCATTCACTGCATCCTTAACCTTTCCAAAGGCAGTTAGAGAGAGCAGAAACCAACAGAGAGCCTTACAAAATCTTTTACTAGCTGATTTCCCCGTTTGTGTTTATAGCGACCATAGCTGTTGCAAGAAGCTCTCTAAAGCACTCCAGGCCTCCCTGGAGCAAAGCCTGGCTGGTGCTGGGCATTGTAATAGCAGCACGTTGTTTCACAGGTGCAAAGTCACTCTACACCCTTCCCTTTTCCTCTCCCTGGAGACCAGAACTGGCCACAACTTTCTGCACCAAGCCGTCCAAGTCTGGTATCATTATTGCAGATGTGGTCTCAGCCCAGTGCGTGGGGCTGGGAATTGCACTGGCAGCTCACTAAGGCTGTGTCTCTGCACTGGGGACCCTCCGTAATGATCACCACCTTGGCTGAAGGGTAACATTTTAATGACATTTGCAGATGTCATTCAGTCTATGGGTGGGTGTCGTGATCCGCTTATTATTTTATATATTGATTATGAGGATAAATTAGCCACTACTTATAGATGACGCGTGAATTTACAAAAGTAACAAGACTGTTGGATTTAAAATTAGCTACAAGGGCTTATTTTAAAAACAGGGAAAGCCTGTTTACTGGCAAAAGGCCTTTGCATAAATTAATCACCTTAACGCGAGAGTCGTTAGAGTAAAAAAGGAGAGAACAAAAGAGGAGTTATCACCATCCGAGCTGGGCCTGGCCTTGGGCTGGAGTTGCTTCTGGTTCTCCGCCGTTCAAGCTTCTGCTGTGTCTTTCCGTAGCTGGAAGCCGAGGTGCCGAGAGGAGGGGGCATCTGGACGAAGAAGCTGCATTTTCCTTTTTTCCTAGGGTTTTTTATACCCCAAAAGAAAGAGGGGTCCCTTCATCGCGTAAGTCCCTGATACATACAAATCTCCAGGCTTCCCAGGGATGAGTCATCCTTGTCTTTTGTCTTCTGGTGTCCTGCTAGTTTTGGTCTCCACCCTGCATCAAGAGGCGATCTGATAAGTAATCTTATCTTTTAGGTGTCTGTCAGGCATACAGTGAGGTAAACATATGTTAATTGCAAGCTGGATGAAGGAAAGAGAAAAAAAAACTGATTCAAGAGACATATTTTATATGTTCAGTTCCACGTGTATACCACAGTGGGTTTATCCACTTAAGCACAGTGTTTAGGCTACATGGCTTGGTGCAATCGATGCTTTGTGCCTTTAGAAGTATAGTCCTTGAAAAACTTTTTCATTTGTGAAAATATAAAGTCCAGATCCTCCATAGTAGCTGAGATTACTCAGTAAAATTGAGGAGCGGGGACAAGTTTGTAGCTTCTGATCTTGTGTTGCACTCTGACTTCAAAATTAGTTGGAGGAGCTTAATGTCATTTAATGCTTTTAGCTCTTAAAGGATTCACTGGAACAGAGAGCAGTCCACTTATCCCCTTACCCTAATATGCTTATTCCTGCTATAGGCTTAGATGGAGAATAGAGCTGAAAATCTGCTCCTAAAAAGTTATGGAAATGTAATCTTTTCTGCACTATTATTCCCATGTAATCCAAGAAACAGGCTCCCCATGTAACATCTATGCTATCTACGCCAAAGAGCAAAAATTAATGATCGTCTCATTCCTCAATCAGTGGCTCTACAGCTATACCTGTTTTGGTTACATGTTTTTTACATAAGGCTGACAAAATCACCAACTTTCAGTCACAAAAGTGATCCATCTTTACAAAAAAAATGTGATTCTACAATCTGTAAAGATCTGTACCAAGAGGTACCAAGAGGTACAGATCTTATTTATAATGATCATTATCTCCAGTGACACCTCTGAACATGGCAACAAGAGGTCCATGATCTTTCTGTTCCCCAACTCAAGCAACATAAACCAAGCCATCCATGCATTCAGTGGTGTAAGGCAGAGTAAGGAAATGCTTTTCATAGCATCATATCATAGAATCTGTCGAGTTAGAAGGGGCCCATCAGGATGATCAAGTCCAACTCCTGCCCCTGTGTAGGGCACCCCAAGAATCACACCACGTGCCTGACAGCATCACTGTTTTTCCATTCATCTCCATGCATGTGCATCCCAGAAACTGCTGGGGCCCACAAGAAAGCTGGGAAGGGACTGTTTACAAGTCTGTGTTAAACTCCATCCTGAGTGAGGGAACTCTTTTTTGCACGTATGAGTGTGTATGGAGGTCTCAGCACCAGCAACTTGATTTGCACCATGAGTTATGAGGACCCACATTCCAGCAGGTGGAATGAGTGAGGGTTCATATGACATTGTGTATCACTGAGAGCAGTTACCAAGCTGGGCCAGCCTGCTGGCAGAACTGGCCTGAGATCTGAGTATCAGAGTGGCCATAAACCTGGGCTGGGTCTGTGCTTGTCTGTGAGTGAGAACTACAGAGGAACTTGCTACTGGTGGCACCAGGAGATCCAGGCAAACTCCTGAAAAGACTACTGGGTCAACCATGACACCCATTTGTGTGTGTCTGTGAATGAGGCAGCTGGAGACAAGAGGATGCGAGGGCTACTGTCTGGGTAGTCTTGGTGTCTGGTCTTACAGGGAATCCAGAGTGTGTCACAGGGGACTGGGAGGCACATGTGTGTGTCTGTGAATCCTTAGCAACTGGCGATTGGCCTTTGCTTCACTATCTTGTAAAAAGTATCACTGGTGTCAGTAAATTGAAATAATGAAAAACTGCTCCCAGGTACTGAATGCAACCACAGAAACTGTAACGTTGTAAAAACAAACCCTGTCATGCCTTGAGTCTGCACCAACAGACTGCACCAATGTTCCTAAACAGTTTGAAGGCAGGATTTGGGACGTAGCTCAAGTCAGCTTGCATGCAGTCATCCTTTTTTGGAAGCCAAGTGGACTTAAGGCCAGTTAGTTTCAGTGTCAGAGATTCACCGTGCACACATTTAATTTACTGACCAAATTGTAGGCACAGAGCCCTTTTTTGTGTCCTGCACCATCCCTTGGTCTCTGAGCATGCCTGAAATGACCAGTTCTGGATACCAACCTGCCTGGACTGTGGTCACTGGCCCTACTTCCCACCCAGATCAGTGCTGGATCAAACAGGTCACACTGCCCTCCTCAATGGGCATGGCCCACACCTCTGCTTAGTTTGCCCTTTCTGAACCCCTCCATTGATTCCCTTGGTCTCAAAGTTCATGCTTTTGTCTGGGCTACCTATTAGTTTTCCTACTCAAGATTCATAAATATCCATGTACCTTCACACCTTGAAAACTCTCTGCACAAATCTTCTGTTCCAAAGCCAACCCAGCAAACACAGCAGGCAGCCCAATAATGAGCTGAGGCTACCAGTGATCAGGTCGACCAGGACTGTTTTGTTGTTTCTTTGTGCCCAAAGACTTAAAGTAAGGGGTAGGAAGAGACTGGCAAAACAGTGAGAGCTACTTGTTGTGGAAAGAAAAGATTTTTCTCCTTGATGCTTTCTCTGTGCCAACCTGTATGTCTGAACCACCCCAGCAGTGTGTTGTGCCTACAGTAAGTGGTGGGGTGCCAGAGATCCTGTTACCTGATCCTGCCTTCAGAAAGCAAGTTGATGAAGTAATATTACAGGTCCTACTGTAATGTGGGAGTGATCCTGTCTCTGCTGGAGATGACATTTTAACCATGTTTATCTCCCTTCTGCCTCTACCTTCCTAGATGAGTCACAATTTGTTTGCATTTGTAAATGCCAATATCTTTCCTCTTGCTATGAATTTTAGACCTTCCTAAGCAGATGGATAAAATATTTGCTGGTAGGAAGGAGATGAAAGACAGCATGAAAGAACAACAGCTGGCCATCATGACCCACATTTTACATTGTTAAGGGACTGGATTAATAAATACAATAGGATTAATAAACACAATAAGCAGTGAAGAGCACAAGGAAATTTCACTGCTGGTGCTAAAGGGAGCACATCCCTCATCACCAATTGTCATGATTTAACACTGGGCTAACAATTAAATGGATTGCAGATGCTCTCTATTAACCCCTCTCCCTTCCCAGAAGGGGAAAAGAAAGAGAATAAGGGAAAGAGACTGGAAGCTAAACTACATAGCTTTGATGAAACAATAACAATGGAAAAATAAAATAATTAACTATACACAAATATATACAAAAGCACATTCTTCCCCTGTGTAATGCTCACATCACCACCAAGGCTGCAGGGCAGGCCCTGGGCGAGCTCTGAACAGGGCTCCTGGAGTCAGTGGCAGATGGGAGCTGGATGTAGGAGCACACAGATTCAGGAACTCATGGACTGGGACCAAAGGCCCGATGGACAGAGTCCTCTTCAGACACCAGCCATGGACAGAGAGTTTGACCCTTGTGATCCCTCAGATTTATACTATGATGTGGATGGGATGGGATACTTCTTTTGGTCAATTTTGTACACCTGTCTGGTCAAGTCCTCCTCACAGAAGGGTTGCAGGAGTGACTCCTTTCCTCCCTTTTGTTTCTAGAGCATAAGATCTTTGGCTGGTTCTGAGTACCATTCTCCAGCAGCAACTATAAACATCAAGTGTTATAAGTCGCAGTTATTTGATGGGCAGACATAGAGATCTTAAAGGTCTTTTCCAACTATGACAACTTTGTGATTCTGTGATTCAATCCTAGAAGCACACTCTGACTGAAAAAACATGATGTTAATTTCAGCAAGTGCAGTTACTTAGAAGTGGCTTAGCTGGAAAGTAAAATTACTGGAAAGAAAATTGGTTCTATCCTGGCTCAAACCAGGACACCAGTGATGCTGTGTTTGCTTAGCACTGGTGTGAAAGTCATCTCAGAGAGTCAACAAAGACTAAGTCTTGCTAGAAAAACATGATCATGCCTTTCTTATTGATCTACAAAACCAGCAGACAAAGAGAATGAAACAGAAGCCTACAGCCAGTCCTGAGGAAAGCCTCTGCTACAAAAGATGACTTGAAAAACGAACGCAAGTTGGCTGGAAAATGAGCACTGTCATAGAGATTGAACACAGGCTGTGAGTCCATAAACAAAGAAGAACAAAAGATAAACATGAACATAAAGAGCCGATCAGAGAATATCTGGGGCATGGATTGGACATGGGGAGGGGAGGAAGGGAGGGCTGGAAATCTGCTCAAAGTCTGGTTTTATTTTATGTCTATTGATGATCTGGAAGGAAGCAGTAAACACCACATTAATTCAATTTATATTTGATGTAACAACACTATGAATTAGAGAAGTGTTGTGTAAACTAGTGGGGACAGATACAAAACATAAAGAAACTTAGACAGGCTGGAAATAACAAAATGACAGCCAAGTGCACGGGCACAAGGCTGCAGGAGGAAGCACAACCTCAAACACCGACATGAAGTGGAGAAATGTGCTCAAAGAAGGGCAACAGAAGGTCCTAATAACAGCAGAGACCAACTACCTGGCTGTAAGCTTGTGGAGCAAACTCATCCCAAAGGAAGCAGGAGGGTAAGCATCTAGACCTATTGATTTATGAGGAATTAAGTCAATGAGATAAGTTTGGCAGCATGGCAGCTGAGCAAAGAGCAGAGGGTGCTGAGGTGCTAATGCTGAGACAATCTGCTGGAGGTGAGGAACCACCCTGGGGATCTTTATCTATTTGGACAGCATAAACACCACAAAGAGGAGGAGGATTGATTTATGGAGTGGGGAGGAACAAGGGTCAGAAGCAAGCTAAAAGAAATATAGGCTGGCTCAGTGACAGGGTGAGCTGAATTGCCCTGTGAAATAGCTGCCTATAGAGGGGTCTGACATTTCTTTCATTGAATCTCTTAAAACTAGAATGAAAGAAAACCTGTGACACAACAGGCTCTAGGAAATGAGGTTTTGTCTTTGAGAGAATGGATGTAGAGGGGATTGGCAAACTGGGTGAGTGCAGTCAAGATAAAAGGGTTTGTCTCCTGGTGCATCTCATCTCTTGTAAAATCCTAAGAAGAGGTGAGCCACGCTCTCCCCTAAACTGCCTTCACATCACAGTTGGGAAGGAAGAAGAACCACAAAACAGGGGACAGCTAATGAAAACAAAGATGAGAGAGATGCCAAGGAATTAAAGTGAGTGACCTGCCAGCAGGTACCACCTAGGGAAAAGACAGATTCAGATCAGGGAAAAGACAGGGTAGCAAAGAGAACCATGAACTTCAAAACTGACTGCTGCACTCAGTATGGATTTGGATGCTCTGGAGGCAGGACCAGCAGCTGACAAGTAAGAGGAACTTGGCTGACACATGCAGCTAGCCTGGGAATTTAGGTAATCTGAGGGTGAAGACAAAAAGGGCAAGTGAATTTTCAGGTCTAGATTTGGTAATGGGGTAGATAAATCTAGCACTAATGTCTTACTGGATCATTATTTTAAGGTGTTAAATGTCTTTCATGCACTGTGAGAATGTCCAGAATATACTGGAAAATTACCCTTCGTTTAGATAACTTCATCCCCTAGATAAGCAGCTATAATGCATTATAACATGAGATCTCATGCTCTGAGCTGAAGGGAAGGAGAAAAGCAATCTATTGAAAATCATGTTTTCAAGCATAAGATGCTGGATACTGGCTTCCAAGCTGTCTGGAGAAGATAAGGACAAAAGTGAAAGTGAGAAGCATATTAATATATCACTGGCTAGGGAAGCATTAGACTTAGCAACAAGCTGTGTCTCTTGAACACTACTCAATGTTTTTGAAAAACTATACAAGGATGGAAACAAATTTAAATAACAAAAACAAACAGACAGAAAACAAAACAATGCCTTACTGCAGAGAGCTGTGAAGGCGTTTGAACTTTATATCCTCATGAGCAAGGGAGAACTCACCATACAGAACCATAAAACATACTCCAATTAAGTATTTCTACTTTGATTCCCCTTTTTACACAGACAGCTCATGAGTGAAAAAGCCATCTCTGATTTCAAAGAATAATAGCACAATACCTTTAATGTGCAGGAGGCAAATGCCAGACTCATGCTTTCTACATGTTTCCTCAAGGCATCAAATCACACAACTGGGGCTGGCAGGTGCCTTTGGAGATTGTCTACTCAATCCTTTGCCCAAAATAGGGTCACATTGCCTGTGATTGTATCTATTAGAGGTTTAATATCTTCCAGGACTGAGACTTCACAACCTCTCTGGGCAGCGTGTGCCAGTGCATGACCACTCTTACATTGAAGAAGATTATTTCTTATGTTTTAGTGGAATCTCCTCTGTTTCAGTTTATTACCAATACCTCTAGTCGTGTCAGCGGGCACCACGGAGAAGAGTTTGGCCCTGTCATCTTTATATGTCACTCCCTGAGATAGCTATACACATTGATGAGGCTTCTCCAGGTCAAACACCCCCATCTCTCACAGAATGTTCTTGTGTGTCAGATCTTTGAGTCCCTTAGACATTTTAATGGGGCTTCACTGGACCAGCTCCATTATATCCATATCTCTCTTGTACTGGGGAGTTCAACACTGGACCCAGCACTCCAGATGAGTCTTAGCAGTGCTGAGCAGAAACAAATGATCTCCTCCCCCAAGCTGCTGGCAACATTCTCCCTAATGCATTCCTGGAGGCTGTTGATCTTCTCTGCTGCAAAGAATTGCGGGCTCATGGCCAGCCTGCTGTCCACTGCAACCTCTTCTGCCAAGCTGCTCTCCAGGCAGTCAGCCCCCAGTCCATGCTGTTTCAGACCTTTGGTCTGGGGCAACTTTTAAATGACTTTGGAAATAAAGGGAAAATTTCAGTCCTGCACCCTTAACACGTGCACTATGATGCAATCCATGGATGAACCTTTCTCCCTCGTCCCTGAGCAGTTCAGCAAAGAGAAGACCTCAGATAGCTACTGGGAAAGACTTTTTAATTATAAGGAGAGTAAAGCAATGGAAAATCATGAAAGGAAATTGTGAAACTTCTGTCACTGGAGCTTAGACTTGTATCTAACAGGAATATATTAGCTAGCTTACCCTGTTTGCAAGTAGGGGAGTGGATTAAATGAATTCTCAAGGCCTTTGCTATGGTTCTCTGTTAATTCACTGCAGAAAAATAATGGCATCAATATTTGAAAAATCTTGCCCTGTTATCCTAGGTCTGGCACCTACCATCTGACACAGTGCTATATCACAGTTATTTAAATATATTTATTTTTTAAAAAATTTATTTTGTGGTCTTCTCCTCTGCAGGATCCTGATGTTCCACAAACACTGACAGTTTATTTTCCCAGGGCTCCTGAACATGAGAAGGAAGTATTACCTTCTACATTAACTCATGCCCAGTGAGTCAAATTTCCCAAAAGGAACCACAGGCTTTGATTTCTCATTTCAGATGCTTAAGAACGTTTTTTTTCAGAATCTAAAACATATCTTCAAAGCATAGATCACACATTAGTGAGTATTCAGCATATCCTATATGAGATTCCAGTTGACAGGGTTTCCAGAAAATCAATTGCCATCTGTGAAAAAGTTCTGATTTTAGTGACTAGTCCAGCATTACATAGAAGTTATGTTCAGAAGAATAACAACAAAATCCATAATAGCAACAAAATCCAATACCAGGACAACACTCAGTTTCCCAAACCACAGTACAATCCTTTCCTATCTTGAAATTCTCCACCATCACCCTCCAAATTCTACAGTTTCTGCAATGAGGTAACCATGATTCATCCTTCTGCAGGTTTGTCCTCTGCAGCGAGGGGAAAAAAAACAAAACAAAAAACCCACAAGTCTGTGGTCACGCAATGAGAGATCGGAAGATAATGTACATATTGAATTATTACTTGAATTATGGCAACTTTAGTTCTGGCATTCCTTAGCCTGGCTTGGCAATTATTACAATCTTTTCTTATGGGGTTATTTATTTTTTTTTTTCTGTTTCAAGTAATTTCTTAGGTTTTTACAAAACCAAACTGGAAAGACAGATTCCTCATATGGAACCAGCTGATCCACAGCTGGGTAAACAGTAGTACTGGAACTTTTGTATCCTCAGCACAGTTCAAAGAGTGAATGGAGAGATGCTGGGAGAGCTGCTAATACTGATGCGCTGTTATCGTCAGATGGTTTTTGCACTTGCATATCTTCAGACATGACTCCTGCATTCCACAGGAAAACAGTAGTACTTTCCTTTTTTTCTTGAAAAAGAAACTCCTCAACCAAATCCACATCTCTTTCTCTCACACCAGCTTCTTTCCCTCAGATTTCACTGACTTTGCAGGTGTACCAGCATCCAAATTAAAAAAAAAAGAATAAATCCATGTTGCTAAAAGATAGTTGGTTACATTTTTTTCCCATAGATTTTAGGGACAAATAACCCAATGTGGAGCTCTAACTGCATAGGAAAGCTAAATACCTTCTCCCTGAAATTGTGAATAGTTCCTTTGCTGACTTCTGAATCTAAAATAAGACTGAAAGCATGGATCACCATTCTGATCTTCTATGGGTTCTATATAATTCCAATTACTCTGACTTCTGTAGAATGATTTTCAGATAAATAGCACCAGCAAGTAACAGTAGTGTTATACAAATACATGTTATCATTTGAACATGGCTGGTTTCCCATGTTAAAATTTTCAAATTACTTACGTGCATCTATACATAAAGGCACAATTTGTTTCTTCTTTTTGGCAGTGTAAATCTCTTACCTCAATCAAAGTCAACACATAGGCACTACTAAAACAATTAGATATGAAGTACATCTGGTTGTTTAATAAGTTTAGATTTGTATATAAATGGGTCTTGGCCTTCCATCTCTAAATATCTAGGAGAAATGAAGAAGTCCAATGCATTTCCCTGCAGAGGAAAAGAAGCCAAAACTTGAAGTACAACATTTGGGATGTAGAAACAAGAATCACAGAATCAGTCATCCAAAATAAATTATATTATTATTAACATCACTCAGAAGCTGTGTGAAGGAAGACAAGCTGAAAGGATGTGTTTAAACATGCCAAATGTGTTTGGGATAATCAAGTGCATTTCTTTGTCCTCAGATATGAATTGAATTTCCTGTGTCTCAGTTTGAGGCCTTCTCCTCTAGTCCTGTTGCTGGGCACCACTGAGAAAACTCTGGTTCCCTCTTCTTTACACCCCTTTACCTAATTCAGCTATTCTTACACATTATTGGCATCCTCTGGAACCTTCTCTTCTCCAAGATAAAGAGCAACAGATCTAATTGCCTTTCCTCATATGTCAGATGTCCCAGTCCCTAAAACATCTCGTAGGCCCTTCACTGACCTTGCTTTACTTATGTCCATATCTCTTGCACTGGGGAGGCCAGACTTAGCAAAACTGCACCTCTTTGGAAGAGAAAGGACTCTTATTCTGCACCAGTGTGTACAGAAATCAGCACCTTCTGTTCTGGGAAATAGTTTTCCTCTTCTGCCTGTGTTGTTCTTTAATTCTTTAACAGGAGGAGTGGGAAGTCCTTCTGAAAATCACCCAATGGGCTATATTCTCTTGGAAAAGAGCAGGCCAAAGCAAAATACCTGCACTAAAATTACCAGCTGCTTACGAGCTGTTCTGAAGTCATCTTTAACAAGTAGCCCCAGCAGTGTGGTCATAGTGACAGAGATTTCAGATGAGAACAGCAATTACAATGTAGTTCTAGGAATCTGTGTAAGTTGCCAACTTATGCTGAAGTCCAGCCTGGTTTGTCTCATACTGTCATTATCCATAAGAGCAAGAGCAGAACCAGTGTGTGAATGCCTCCCTGCACAGCACTTTTGTGCTGATTTGGATATGTAAGCAAACCCCTCCTGTCTTACTTCTTCTTGGGATGACCTATACTGTTGGGCCAGCGTCCAGGAAAGCCCTGTGTCTTGCACAGAGAAACCTCATCACTGTTGTCCCTCTGTCTTCACCAGGTTGTGTTTCTGATACAAACCCACCAAAGCTAACAGAGGAACTTAATTAGGGGGATAAGATGTGTAGATAATAGGTTTTGCTGGCTTAGTTGTTTGGCTATGTTGCAACAGGAATACCTATCGAGGGAGTGTTTCCCGTTACTAAAGGCATCACTGAGAAATGTTTAATTCTTAGCAGAACTGCAGCTTTTGTTCTACACAATCCAGATGATATAAATAAATAAACTGTGAAATGGTCAGAGAAGACAAATCACCAGTCCATCAAAATGCCTGATAAATTAGTTCAACAGGCTGGACTACAGACATGTTCAATGAATCATCATCATAAAGAGTAAATAAATTCAGATTAAGCAAAACTCGATTGAACCATGCTGAAGTTTGGAACTTAACAAAATAGATCAGTTTCAAGTCTTACATTAGGAACACATAATCTCCTAAGATTTATGGGTGTTATTGCTCACCACATATGTTTCTAGGTTACTGTTTGCTGTGTTGAGAACTGGATGCTTTGAGTGTACAAAGGTTTGCCTGCTATTACAGACTTTAATCTCCAAAAAGCTGTTCTCCTTGCTTCCCTCTTTGAGATACAGAGCAAATTTTTACAATAGTAAACTTCATGATTGCTTCCTCTCCCTTAGTAAAATCTCCAGTTTCTCCCAGGTTGTTCTCCACTCCATCTGATTATTCAATACTGCTTGCTAAGAAATCTATAGCATGTTGTGAGACAGCCAATATGGAAATGACTGAAAGCTGAATGCAGTCACTTTGGTTCAGCCATTGGAAAGAATCCTCAGCTATTTTAATTCAGTGACACTATCTTCACACATTGTTTTAACATAGTGGTATCTGTAGATTAGGAGTAACACATGTCAGTGAAAATCTTTAAACCACAAAACAGTGGAAGAAACAACATTCCCATGTTTTATCAATATAATGATAATTATGTTAAATGTCTATATTATCACAGAAACATCACGGTTGGAAAAGACCTCTAAGATCACCCACTCAAACCATCAACTCAGAAAAAAAACCCACCATGCCCAATACATCATGTCCTGAAGTGCCACCTCTACACATTCTCTGAGTATCTCCAGTGATGGTGACTCCACCATCTCCCTGGGCAGCCTGTTCCAGCGCCTGACTACTCTCTAGTAAAGAAATTCTTCCTAATTTCTAATATTCTAAACCTCCTCTGGTGCAACTTGAGTCCATTTCCTCTAGTCCTATCATTATTTACTCAGAGAAGAGGCCAACACCCATCTCACTGCAACCTCTTTTCAGGTAGTTGTAGAGAGCAACAAGGTCCCCCCTCAGCCTCCTCCAAACTAAACAATTCCAGTTCCCTCAGCCTCTCCTCACAGGACTTGTTCTCCAGATCCTTCACCATCTTGGTTGCTCTTCTCTGGACAAACTCCAGGAGCTCAATATCTTTATTGTAGTGAGGGTCCTAGAGCTGAACACAGTACCTGAGCTGCAGCCCCACCAGTGCCAAGCACAGCAGGATGATCGCTTCTCCTGCAGCTTCTCCTGTCTGATGTAGGCCAGGATGTTGTTGGCCTTTTTGGCCACCTGGACACACCGCTGGCTAATGTTCAGCTGAGTGTCCACCAGCATCTCCAGGTCCTTTTCCTTTGGGCAGCTTTTCAGTCTCCCTCCCTCAGGCCTGTAGCATTGCATGGGGTTGTTGTGAGCAAAGTGCAGGACCTGACTCTTGGCCTTGTGGAACCTCATCCCCTTGGCCTTGGCTCATTGTGATAATATTTGGAGCCCACAATCAGAGTGGAGATTTAGATCCACTGACTGCTATGGAAATAGGAAGGTAAAGTCCTTTAAAATTTTTTTTAAATATAAACACCTGCAAATCTGATGCTTGGCTTTACCATTTAAGCAGTGCATACACACATATAGATAGATGCACACACACAAACAATATTTATCATGTTAAGACTCAGCTCTGAAATAAGCCTGTTCATGGTTTCTTGTGAATTACAAAAGGAAACATGCCCTTGGTGAACCTGATGCTCCAGCCCACCTGTAGGGCAGACAGGACTGCTTTACAAGGCAGCTTTTCCTGCTAGATGCAGGACATTGCTCAGTCAGATAGTCTCTGTTTACTGACATGGTCTCTGTGATGTGAAGTTAATCCTTTAAATCAGCCCCAACAATATACTGAGAACAGAGAGCAGAGCTGCAATGATGGTTTTCCCACTGCTGCACTTGGGGGAAGGCTGGCTGAAGTACATTGCAGCACACATTTCTAGGAATGACACAGAAACAATCTGCAAAGCACACATCTACGTCAAGCTGTCTCTGAAAATGTGGCACCAGGTGAACACCCAAAAAAATCACAACTACTGTGTGCACTTGGAGAGGGGCACCAGGAAACAAGAACAGGAGAACAAGGGGCAGTGGAGCAGATCAGAAAGGAAGAAGAATCCATATACTAGCAGCACAAGCACCACTGCATCTCAAACAGCCCTTATTTCCAGACACAGCAGCAATACATCTGCTCTACTTGGGGCAGATTGCTTGAGTCACAAATAGGATTTCCCAGCCAGCAGCAAACTTGTGAGCCATAAAACCCATTCCCTCCAATTACAAAGTGATCACCTCACAGGGATGGTGTGAGGCTTGATTGACTGATATTTATAGAGCACTATGAGATCCTGAGATGAAAGTCACTATAAAAAGCTACAGATTTTTCATAAAGTTCATAGACCACCTGCTCAGATCAGAAACATTCACTTTTAACATCGCTTGAGCCAGCTACCAACCTGATCCCTTCATAGGAATGTCCTAAAACAGATGTGGCTGTCACATTTAATCTCTCCTTTACTAAGAACTCTGAAAAAAAAAGGAACTCCTGGAAAAGGAAATAAACCAAATTGCATTAAAACTGATGGTGAGAAGAAGCCCCATAATCTTGTTCCCACAGCTCATGGATTCTCCATCTGTACCTTTCAGAAAGCTGCCATAGTGACTAACTCTGCAAGCTTCACAAATTAGACCTGACCTAGATTCAGTGAAGTCTTTGTTCAGCAGCTGGGTAGTGCAATATTCTGACTGCAGCAAAGTTCAGAATTGCTCTACAGAGCAGCAGTTTGAAAAGAAAAACAGATAAGCTGGAATTCAGGTTTTCCTGTGCTCACAACAAGCTGAATCTCACTCGACTTTATACTGAATGAATCAGGTCAGTGAGCTGAATGCTCAACTTTAAACTACTGCTGTATCTTCATAATTCCATTGCATATACTTTTGGAAAAAAATGACTTTGTTACTTCCTCTTGCTCTTGGCCATAGGAATAAACTCCAGGAGAGCAAAGAAAAGCATGATTCTAAAAACCAGAGGTGGTTATAATTAAGCATATCATTAAGGTCTTTTTTTAATCGATTTTTAAAAAATTTAAATGTAAAATCCTGCTAGCTAAGGACAAAACAATTCAGAGCCGTTTTTTTATAAACTGATCTGAACCATATGAAACTCTTTAGAGCATGGATCTGGGCTGGCATCCCTTCAGAATAAGGTTTCTCATGACGTTTTGGACTTCACTTTGTATATAGAAACAGAGCACAGATGTCCCACTATGTTTCAGAAACTTTAAAACCCTTTGTTCCAGGATAGAAGTGGAAAACATTAATTAGAACCTTATTTAGTGATCCTTTTTCTTTTTTAATTGGCCTGCTCTTGGTTTAACTATAATATAAAAATATCAAAGTGAGTTAAATCCAATAGAAATAGTTTCTTGATCTCTCATGCACCAGTGAGAGATCTCTTAGCCAGAATATATCTGGAGACGTACAAGGAGTCCGTGCTCTCTATCAGACCCTCACATAGGCAAGTCTGACCTTTAAGATGAATTGCAGCCAAAACTGCCTTTGAGATCCATTTCAGGAAAGGTACTACCACTGCAATGTACAGGGAATTATTGAAAGGGGGACTGTTGCTGCAAACAGTTTGCTAGCATTTTTGAAGGTGATGTGAGGGCACGTGCTCTCCCACTAGAAAAATGGGCCATAAGAATTATGCAGGCTATGAAAAAGTTTGTAAACTCCTTTTGTTATGTGGGCAGTTAATAAAGAATAAATGCTTAAAGTCGTCTGTTTTCACTAAGCATATTTAAAAAAAAAAAATCTAAAACAACACTAAAACCCCATATAGCAATCACAGTAAGGCTAGGCATGGCACAAGCTATGGAACAGAGTGCCACATATTCTCATCAGAATTAAGGCCCCTGTGGGGTAACACAGCTGTTGTAGTGGTGAGACAGACAACAAGGATCAGACAGGAGACAATGTCCAAAGACATGGCTTCTTAGGAAAAACCTTCCCACACTCATCCAGTCCCTTTGTGCTTTAGTTAGTTACAAAAAAACCCAAGAATTTGCTGGAGGCGATACCATTGTAAAACATGCTTTGCTGTTCTCATGTAATGGTCATGTATCTCTCAGATACTACCCTTCCAGGCATTTCACAGAATCATAGAATCATAGAATTGGCTGGGTTGGAAGGGACCTCAGAGATCATCAAGTCCAACCCTTGAACCACCGTTGCGGTTGCTAGACTACGGCACTAAGTGCCACGTTCAGTCTCTTTTTTTTTTTTTGCTTCAAGTGTCTCAAGGAGAGATAAATTAATCTTCAGTTCTCAGTTGCAAACTCTGCCCATGGTGGATTATGAAGCAACAGTGAGTGGTCCACATAAACTGGGAGAGTATTCACAGAATCTGTCTTGGGAAGCTTCAGGAAACAGGCTAGGTGTGGTGTGCCTTTCAATCCCTCCCTTTTGGCGATGCTGGGCAGTGAGGATGTGCCTGTGCTGTCAGTTTGGAACCTTTCCTCTTCAGACTAATGCTTCTATTTCTTTAGTCACCAGACTCTGAAGCTTCTTCACATTTGGGCAGACTTCAGAGGCAAACTTTGTTCTTCTCATGGTAGAGCAGCTGGTGCAGATCAGGTGGAGACTGTAGAACTGTGAACGCTGAAGGCACCAGTGTGACAGCTAAATCCTGCACAAGGAATATGAAGATAAAGAATCTAATGATGGGTGACTTCACAAGAAAAAGACAATGCTGGCATTTCATATTTAAGAAACTGAGACCTCTGTTTAGGAGGCAGGAACCAGTAGCTGCTGAATCTGTACTATGATGCACAACTGCTGGGAGGCATGAAGGGCTGGAGTCCCGAGGGTCCTCTATGTTCAGAGCTGGGTCTTAATACTTACATTAGCTGCCCACAGTCTTTCCATTCAGATCTGTACAACCTCAGCCAAACATCTAGGAGAGATTTCTCTCAAGCAAGAATGTGGCTTCTGGCATCAGATATTGCAACATCAAGCTATTTGGGGAGCCAGCAAGAGGTGAAAGTGGCAACTCAAGCATGGGAAGCAAATAGTGCATCTTTTGCTCTCCCTTGCAGAAACACCTTTGGGAGGTGCCGGGCACATTGCTGATATGCTTGCCTTCCATTTCTTTGCTTATTTGTTTTATCTCATTCATTGATCTAGCTGAGCATTAAGGTTTTCAGTTGTAAAATAAAAACATTTGGACACGTGAAGGGTAACATCCTCTTATGCTCCCCTAATCTTTTTTTAGGTAAGGGTAGGTATGATTCAAAGCTCTACCTTGCTCACTGAAGACTAGTCTCATGCTTTGTGGATGCTGGCCAGGAAAAGGTCAGTTCATCCTTGCCAATATCCCTAGTGACAGGGCTGGGAAACAAAAGGTGAGGAGAGGTTGCCTGGCTGGAGCCTTCTGCAGAGCAGTCTTAGGTTGTACCTGAGGCAGACCATGTGGAGCAGACTGTGGTGCTGAGGTCACTGTTAACAGGGTGATGAAAATTCCTGTGACACAGATATGTATAGAAAAAACCAAATATCTCTATTATTCTTTTTAGAATAAAGGCTTTAAATTACCTTTTTACAAAGAGAACAGAGGGGAAAAAAACTGAAAAAAAAGAGACAAAAACTGTTGAACCATCTAAGCGTGAAGCGTGTTCTCAGTGAGAGCAAATCAGCTGAGAATATTTCAAATCTGGGGATTTGCCTGAAGGAGTTAAGATGTAGATGAATTTCCCAAGGCTTTGTTTTCCAGATACACAGAAACTTGAGAAGTGTCAGGGGAGAAACACATTGGCACGTTCCAAACGTAGCTGAAATAGTCTTCAAATTTTCCAAGTCAGATGAGTGACAGAATTGAACTACACTTTTTTGTCACAATTAAATACTAATGACCACAGTTTGGATCCAAGCAAGACCCTCTTTCCATTTCCTTTCAGGGAAATATCAAAGAGCTCGTGCCCACTGCTGACTGCACGAGTTCCACTGAGAAAGTGACAACTGAACTGTGTTAGGTCATCGTTTTACATCCAAAACTGCAGTCCTGAAAATCCTTCCTTCCCAGTGCTTATTGCTACTGGCAATGCAGCTCAGCTTTGGGGTTATTATCATCCCAAAGGAATAGAGTTCTCAGATTCCATGTAAATGAGTAGTGGAGCTGATCAGGAGGGTCACTTCAAAAGCACAATGCCAAGGCCAGGTAATATGGAGATGTAAACATACTCACTGCAGGCTCCTCCAATATGTCATTGGGGTCTGTAGGTTCAGTCTGAGGCTGAGAAGTCTGGGTTTGTTCAGCCTTGAGAAGAGAAGGCTTAGAGGAGACCTAATTACCATGTTCCAGTACTTAAAGGGCAGCTACAAAGTAGATGGAGATTCCCTATTTACAAGGAGCCACATGGAAAAGACAAGGGGCAATGGGCACAAGTTGCTCCTGCTGAGATTCTGCTTGAACACAAGAGGAAAATTTTTCACTATGAGGACAGTCAGACACTGGAATGGTCTCCCAGGGGAAATGGTGGATTCCCCCACTTTGGAAAGTTTAAGTCTCAGCTCAACAGGGTGCTGAGACATATCAGATAAACAATAATATTAGAAAGATTGGACCAGATGATCCTTGAGATCCCTTCCAACCTGACATTCTGTGATTCATTTAAGCTGTCTCAGACATCAAGTTTTAAGTAGAAAATGGATTGTTGGAATTCTACAATCTATACTAAAATTAAGTCACAATTAACTAATAATGTTTTTTTGCATTGCACTCCATGATTCTGAGATATGGTGATTTAATTAAGAAATACAATGGGCCCCACAGGGCTTGCAAAAGGAAATGTCATCATGTGTCCCTCAGTCAAGAATCAGGTGGAGCAGGCACAGCAGTGACTAAGCAGGTCAACTCACAACAAAAGGCAGATTCCTGCAGAGGCATCCCAGTAAAGCTTCATTGGTCATGCAATCAACGCACCAGAAAGATCAGTATTTATCATCCTGTTGAGGTGTCAGCCAAAATTAAATGTTCATTTCATGTTCCATACGTGGTTCAGTTTCTTTATCTGCCAGATGGCCTTCATCACGGTGGAGTTCTGTTTTCAGATATCACTATTACTGCCTTGTAAACTTCTGGCTTAGTAAAGCATTTGACTTGTCTCCCTCCCCAGTTTTATACTGCACAAGAGCTTGTGCAGAGCCTTGTCTCTGAAGAAAAGCCAGCATGGAAGTAAGGGCACTTGTGGGACAAGCAGATCCCTAAACAAATGGTACTTCTTTTCTGCCTGTGGTTACAGAAGGCTCTTTCTAAAACAGTGGAAAGATCATGCCATGTTCATCTCAGCTTTCTTCAAACTTCCAGTGAGGAAATGCTTGCCTTTGATTGCCAGCAATCAAACATCACGAGAACAGCTACCTTGCTGATGGGAGGGGGTGAAAAAAAAGCATGTTTGGAAGGGTTCCTCCTCTGCAACAATTTCAGTCTCTCATGGGTTTTCTCCATCTCAGGTTGTACTCAGATCATCTGGATAAATATCCAGAGAGGGAAGTACCCTTTATCAATCTGTTTAAATCCATTTTCAACTTATTCATTCTTTTAAACTGACAGTATTCTGCAGCTGTCCTTTTCCAGTGAGCATTATGTGCAAAACTATTTTTCTTTCTTTTAAACATATTCACCAACTGGCCACAGTTGATAGTTGGGGCAATAGCAGTGCTGTCATGAAAGGATCTCAGCTTTGCTCCCAGTTGCCTGTGAGGTTTTGCAAAGAAAGACAGATCATATCTATTGATTTTAAACTAACAAATTAAGACTTCAGAATTTTCCAATCCATTTGGAACAAAAAGGAATGGTCAAAAAGAATTTACATTTGAATCTGGCTCCAGGACCAGAGGGAGACCTTCCAGTTCAGGCAGAAGTTCCACCTTCAGCCTAATAGATGGTTGTGTCTTCAAATCCAAAGTGAGTCTATCACTCCGTGGCAGTGCTCACTTCTAGTGCTCACTACTTTCACTCAGAGGAAGTGCTGACAGAACCATTGCCTTGGTCCCATATCTTCCTTTAGACCCTATTAAATATTTAATCATTGCTGTAGAAGTAGTAGCATCATAGAGGTTTCACTTCTGCCAAAGCTGACAATGCATCTAAGACATTGGTGCATCATGCCCTTGGAACAGAGTGCCACGCATTCTCATCAGAATTAAGCTCCCTGTGGGGTATCACAGTGGTGAGACAGACAGCAGGGACAGACAGGAGACATTGTCCAAAGACATGGCTTCTTAAGAAGAAGCTTCCCACACTCAGCCAGTCACTAGCAAGGCAATAATTTCACATGTTGCCACAGTTCAGGTCACCCCAAGCCCAAAGGAGAGGATTGTCAAACATGCTACAGTTAGGATGGCTCCAGACTCAAACAAGCCCTGGTGAGCACCTGTACACATCCCATGTCTTTGCACAGCACTGGCACCTTTGTATATCCCTTAAATAACATAGAATCATAGAATCAGCCAGGTTGGAAAGGACCTCTGAGATTATCAAGGCCAAGCCTTGGTCCACTCCCTCTGTGGTTCCCAGACCATGACAGTGAGTGCCACATCCAGTCTCTTCCTAAAAAGCTCCACAGACAGAGAATCCCCCACCTCCCTGGGCAGCCCATTCCAATGTCTGATCACCCCCTCTGTAAAAAAATTCTTCCTAATGTCCAACATAAACTTCCCCTAGAAGAACTTAAGTCCATGCCCTCTTGTCTTACTGACAGCTGCCTGGGAGAAGAGACCGACCCCCCCCTGACTACCCCCTCCTTTCAGGGAGTTGTAGAGAGCGATGAGGTCTCCCCTGAGCCTCCTCTTCTCCAGGCTGAACACCCCCAGCTCCCTCAGCCCTTCCTCACAGGACTTGTGCTGGATCCCTTCACAGCCTCCTTGCTCTTCTCTGGACCTGCTCCAGCACCTCAATCTCCTTCCTGAACTGAGGGGCCCAGAACTGGACACAGGACTCAAGCTGTGGCCTCACCAGGGCTGAGTAGAGGGGCAGAATCCCTTCCCTGGACCTGTTGGCCACACTGTTCCTGATCCAGGCCAGGATGCCATTGGCCTTCTTGGCTACCTGGGCACACTGCTGGCTCATGTTCAGCTTCCTTCAGTCCAGATTCCCAGGTCCCTTTCTGCCTGGCTGCTCTCAGCCACTCTGTGCCCAGCCTAACATGGTAGCACATGTATCAATACACCAACCCCCATCTCTCTCACAGTCTCAGAGTCAGCAGGTATAACCAGTAGACCCAAAGTTAGTTGAGTTTTTGTAATATTGTCCTAAGGTGATAGGAGTCACATTTATTTCTCCACTCCAACAGGATATTGTTTCACTCTTCCTTCTCTTCCCATCTTAGCACTCCTTTTTCATCCGCCCCAGTCCAAAAAGCGTCAACAGAGTGCTGGGGATAAAGTGTTGTTTCATATTTTCCTGATTCATTATCAGTGCATCCCAAAATCTGCTCTTCTCTGACACATCACAAGCTCATTTTGTGAAAAAAAAAAAAAAAAAAAAAAAAAAAAGGCATATCTGCATCCCTTTGACATATCAAAGTGGACTTTTTGCCTTGGATTCCACCAGTGAACGTGTGTTCACAGCAATTCATCCTGTATTAACCACTGGAAAAGGCAAAGGCACTAGCTCAGAACCAGACCTGCTTGTGTGTCTGTGGAGCAGAGTACACACCTTACAAAAACATTTAGATGAATTTAGGATTACTATCTTGGGTGCTGGAAGCGTTTTAGTCTTATTAGCAAAACACTGGCTGAGCCAATTAGGCCTAATTACAGGAGCAGTTATATTAAACTAGGGGGAGTTGTATCCTTATACTGCTATATTGCTTTGCTGTTTATCCCCACTATATATGCATAAACTTCATGGTGCCTTTTAATGAGAAAGTAGAGATTAGAAAAGTGACCAGTGATTTTTTTCAGGTTAAAGGTAAGAACAAAGAAGGATAAATACATGTCCCCAAATGAGTATGAAATTGCCTATAATGCTTTTCTTAGACAAGCAGCTTAGAAGGCAAGAACAATGTGTAAAAGCTTGAAAGTCCTCTAACCATATCTCCACTTAGTTTCTTCCAAAGCATCATTAGGGAAAAAATATCTAATTTAAGAATAAGGAAAAAAAGTAATCTTTTTTTTTTTTTTTTACAAAGTTGCTCAAGATGTTTAAATATGTTTAATGCCCCCACGAGATACCTCGAATAGCACAGAGCTGGTTGGAACACACAGACATCACTTGAGTGCATTTACCAGCTGCAGATCACTGCTCATTGCAACGTCACTGAGGCGTATGAGTTATTTTTGCTCTCCTGACAGTGAGTGGGAAATTACAGTAGGAAAGTTTTGTGATTTATCCAAGACCTGGGAAATGGGGAGAGAAGAGAAGGGGCATCCAACTTAGAAATCCCAGCGTGGTGATTCCCAGTCCTGTGCCCTGGCATCCCTTCCCCCAGGCATTAAAAAAATAGAATTTTTCTACTAAATTCTACTAAACAGTAGAATTAGAACTGTGGAGTGACTGGTTTGCCAGCAGAACCCTGGGAGGAGGAGGTTGTCCCAAACTAACCTAACAACTATGCTAGCACTGGGAAGCAGATCTGCCTCTCTGGAGGTGAAAACTCATAGCTACAGGGAAACGTACAGGTCACCACTGCATCTGCAGAGCCTACTCCCTGCTATGAGCCATCTCCATCTCCTGTATACCCCTTCCCAGGAGGGGAAAAGCCAGAGCGACCAAAGGCAGTGGCTACAGCCTTTTCCCTGGCCAAGAGAGCAGCCTGGTGTGCATAATTCAGTGTGGATTCAACATCCTGTAAGATGCCACTGAACACACAGTGAAGCACACTGGGACCTACAGCCCAGACTCGGCATCTGTAGCAAAGGGAGGGACATGCTGTAGGACCTTAGGGGAAAAGGAGGAGGGAGGCACTCACCAGCAGGAGAGAAAAGCAAGAGCAAGCACCACCCAAGAAAAGGCAAGCTAGGGCAGCATCTGTACCACCGCTGAAGTATGCATCTTCCGAAGCATCCCTGGGAGCTGAGGGTATTGTGAGCCCATTCACACTGCTGTAGAGGTGTCCCCAGAGATGTGGGGAGTCTGGCCACACAATGCACCAGTAATGATGGTATATGGTGGAGTAATCCCAACACCTCAGGTAGGAAAGCTGAGAAAGCTCTTGGAGATCTCTGCTGGAGACCTCTGGTGGAGGATTCTGAGGAGACCCTGCCACTGGCATGCACCAGCACTTATTTGCCCCATCCCATGGGGCAGTTACTTGCATTCTTACAGGGCTGTCCTTTAATACTGAGGGATTTCTTGTAAATGGGGCTCATTTGCTACTGGAGTTGGGGTGTATAACTGCTCTCTCCCTCCAAGGGCTTGAGGAATAAGCCAAGGGTGATGCATAGGGTTGGAGTGCTCAAGGCTCTGACAGGGAGCAGCAAGCAAGCTTCATCCCCTCTGTGCCCCCCAATCCTTCAAATAATCAACAGCAGTTCGGTTCCAGGAGCTGCACTGCAGATGCCTGGGTTCAGCAGTGAGAGGTGGTCACAAGGCAGCCGGAAGGAGAGAAGGCAGGTTAGCCCGGTACGAAGCACCTCTCCCGGAGCCTCTGTTCCCTGCACAGCCAGCTACCTGCTCAGGGGGGGGTCACCGCTTCCGTAGTTTACCGGGGAGCTCGGCCTCATGCCGGGGGCTCAGCAAGAGGAGGGAGAATTCTTCACAACCACCTCCAGCGTGGGCAGAGGCTCTGCCACCGGTGACCGTACGATCAGACATTATTCCACACGCCGGCAGTAAGACTCTGCCTAGAGCGGCAGCGCAGGGTGGGGTCAGGCCCCGCCGCACCAGGTGCAGCCTCTCAGCTCCCCGGGCAGGGCCGGGTGGGGCTCCCAGCGGTGTCTGGGGGTGGCGGGCACCCTCACCGCGCAGCCCCGCGCTGCTGACACCCAATTGCTCTGGCGAGTGTCCCCGTCCTTCGTGTTCCCAGTCCCCGCAGTGACACCGCCCAGGCGCCACAAAGCGGGTGCTGCGCGGGGGGCTGCGGCGGGACCCGCTTGCGCCGGGGAGGGAGGAGGCACTCTCTGCCCCGGCACCTTCCCGGGGCCCTCCCCGGGCTCCCGCCGCGCCCGCCGGCAGGGTGAGGCGGCAAAAGGTGGGGGCGAGTGGGTGTGGGTGGGCGTCCCCCACTCGGGAGAGTGTCCGCTGGTGCCCAGAGAGAGCCACGGCGGGCGCGCCCCCTCGGGAAGTTGTGCGGGTCGGAGGCTGCGGGAGGCAGGATCGGGGGGGGAGGAAACCCGAGTTTGCGGCGCCGGTGCGCGGGGGCAGGAGCGAGAGCGAGCGGGGGGAGGCACCGCCGGCACACCAGCTCCTCCGGGCCGCCCCTCCTCAGGCGGGCACCGTGGCTGCCGGCTCCCAGCCGCCCACCCGCCCGCCGCCCGCCTCCCCACCGACGTCCCGCGGCGTCAGCCCCGATCTCCTGGCGGGGTCGGGAGGGAGAGGGTGGGAGCGGCGGGGGCGGGCGGCAGCCGCGGGGGTCGTCGCCATGACGAGCGCGCGTGCCGCCGCCTCCCGCCGCTGAGCGGACAGCGCGCGGCCGCTGTCCCTTCAGCACCGAGCGGCCGGCGGGGCCGCCCCTCCCCCTCACCCCCAACACCCTTCCGACACCGGCACCGGCACCCCCGACACCGGCACCCCCCCGGCACCGGCAGGCCCACCAGCACCGGCAGTGAGGCGAGCCCTGGCGGCCCCCGCGGGCGGCGGCGATGGCGGGCCGGAGCCGGGGGCAGCAGGGCGCGCCAGCGGGGGGCTGCGGCCGCTGAGAGAGCAGGTAGGGCGGGAGGGGAACGGGGAGGAAACCCCGCGGCGGGGGCCCGGGATGAGGCGGAACGGGGTCCCGGGGGATGGCTCCGGGGGTCCTCGTCTAGCGGGACCGGGGCGCGGCGAGGTGTTGTGGGGGGGAAAGTCCGGTCCAAGGCGGTGGCACAAAGGCGGAGTGCGATGGGGGCTGGCGGGAGCGGGAGCCGCAGCGCAGGTGAAGGGTACGGGGAGGGACAGGAGCCTGCGGCGGGAACAAAGGAGCCGCCCTCGATGTCTTCAGTAGGAGGTGGGAGAAGGAAGGGGGGCAAGGCGCATAAGGAAGGAAAAGAAGGAAAGGGGGAAGAAGGAAATAAAAGAGAGAGAGGAAAAAGAGAAAGAAAGGAATGAGAGAAAGTGGGAGGGAGAGAGAAAAAAAAGGAAAGGAAAGGAAAGGAAAGGAAAGGAAAGGAAAGGAAAGGAAAGGAAAGGAAAGGAAAGGAAAGGAAAGGAAAGGAAAGGAAAGGAAAGGAAAGGAAAGGAAAGGAAAGGAAAGGAAAGGAAAGGAAAGGAAAGGAAAGGAAAGGAAAGGAAAGGAAAGGAAAGAAAGGAAAGGAAAGGAAAGGAAAGGAAACGAAGAGAGAAAAAGACAGAAAGAGAAAGAAGTATCAGTTGATGAACATGCTATAGATTTGCTCATTGTGCTGATTTTGTGTGCAATTGCATCCTATGTTTTCGTTCCCTACACACCTTTGGAAGGAGCTCACTATGACAGGCCAGAGTCTGAAGGCTTTATCTGAAGTGAATTTTGAAGACAATGAGATCAGCATCAACGTTGGAGGTTTTAAGAAAAAGATGAGATCCAACACGTTGTTAAGGTTCCCTGAGACCAGGCTGGGCAAACTGCTGAGCTGCCACTCGAAGGAGTCAATACTGGAGCTCTGTGATGACTATGATGACACCAAGAATGAATTTTATTTTGACAGAAATCCCGAGCTCTTCCCCTACGTGCTACATTTCTATAACACCGGCAAGCTCCATGTGATGGGCGAACTCTGCGTGTTCTCTTTCAGCCAGGAGATTGAATACTGGGGAATCAATGAATTCTTCATAGACTCCTGCTGCAGTTACAGCTACCATGGGAGAAAAATGGAGCCGGACCAAGAGAAATGGGAGGAACAAAGTGACCAGGAAAGTACCACATCTTCTTTTGATGAGATTTTGGCATTCTACAACGATGCCTCTAAATTTGACAAACAGCCCTTTGGAAACATCAGGAGGCAGCTCTGGCTTGCTTTGGATAATCCTGGGTACTCAGTCTTAAGCCGAATCTTCAGTGTCCTTTCAATAGTGGTGGTGCTGGGCTCCATTGTGACCATGTGCCTGAACAGCCTCCCAGACTTTCAGATCCTTGATAGTGATGGGAACCCTGAGGAAGACCCTCGCTTTGAAATTGTGGAACACTTTGGTATTGCATGGTTCACCTTTGAACTGGTGGCGAGATTTGCTGTGGCTCCTGACTTTTTAAAATTTTTCAAGCATGCCCTGAATTTGATTGACCTGATGTCTATCCTTCCATTTTATATTACCTTAGTTGTCAACCTGGTGGTGGAAAGTAGCCCGACTTTAGCAAATTTAGGCAGGGTTGCACAAGTCCTGAGACTCATGAGGATCTTTCGCATCTTAAAGCTTGCCAGGCACTCCACGGGTCTCAGGTCTCTTGGGGCCACCCTGAAGTACAGCTACAGAGAGGTGGGGCTTCTCTTACTTTACCTCTCTGTTGGCATCTCCATCTTCTCAGTAGTGGCTTACACCATTGAGAAAGAAGAGAATGAGGGGTTAGCTACCATCCCTGCTTGCTGGTGGTGGGCCACAGTTAGCATGACCACAGTTGGCTATGGTGATGTTGTGCCAGGGAGCACTGCTGGGAAGTTGACAGCATCTGCATGCATCCTAGCTGGTATCCTAGTGGTAGTGCTTCCCATTACACTGATCTTCAATAAATTCTCCCACTTTTATAGGCGTCAGAAGCAGCTAGAGAGTGCCATGAGAAGCTGTGATTTTGGTGATGGCATGAAAGAAGTTCCATCAGTCAATTTAAGGGACTACTATGCTTATAAAGTCAAATCCCTTATGGCCAGTCTTACCAATATGAGCAGGAGTACCCCCAGTGAGCTGAGCCTGAATGATTCACTGCATTAAGTGTACAAGTTTGACAACAGTTTGCATGAGAGCTATCAAGAGCTATGTTTATAAATGTTTTCCTATTTGTCTTCTTTTTTTTTTTTTTTTTCTAGAGGATAGTGTTGCTGACACTGCACTAACTTTGCACTTGAGAAGCTACATTCATTTCTGTTCCAAGCTGACATTTTGAACAGTTTCATCCTGTTGAATTGCTAGTAAATGATGACTTTTCCATACAAATGTTACCACCTCCATGACATTAGTGCTATAGGTATAGTGATGATCTGGTACTTTGTGTGTTTCCTCACCTGAGCAGAGAAGTGAATGTGCCCAAGTGGAATAAAAATTCTCAGCTGTGACACGAGTAGTGGAAAAATCACCTATTCTGGTATCTGTTGTATTAGTGTAGGACTTGCCATGAATTTTGCTACAGTTTAAAACAATCACTTGTGAATCACTGACAGAGGGCCACTCTTCCTCACCTTTCTGAATGGTAATTCTGATCATCACATATCTGGAAACACCTTTGAGCTTCACTTCAATGGAAGTTTGGTTACTCTTGACTGCATGTGTTGAATACTGAGTGTTCTAGTACTGCAATTTCACCTCTGGTAATATTTTTCAGAAGCTCCTGAGCATAGAGCTACCTCTGCTTCAAAGATTAGGTTGATCTACATACTCAAAGACTGCTTTTCCTCAAGTGACTTTAGGTATGGAGGCCCATGAAGATATCTCAGGCCCATTTCCAGAAGTGATCTGCACACTGCTCAATTCCAGTAAAGCTGAAGATACACTGTATTTCAGTCCATCAAAATGGTGCTGAGATTTGACACACAAAACCGTGGGTTTTCTACAATTAGAAGCTCCAATGAAAAACTTGGACTTGCTTAATGAAGCAAGATATTCCCACATGAACAGTCCAGGCAGCATTTTAGGAACTGACATTCATATACTGCAAAAAGACTAATTATAAAGATGCCATATGTGAGGGTGAGATGCAAAATCTAATTTTATCAGCAAAGCTTGAAAGCAGGTGTTGATGGCAGACAATTCCATTAAGCTTTCTGCCAAGGAAACTCTAAGGGAAAAAAAAAAACCTTCTAAGTCACATTTTCCATCAGAAAGGAACTTACAGCTAAGGAAGAGTATAGGGGACTAGGAAAGAAGCAGATCAAGAAAAAGAGCTTAATACTGCAGTCACTGTGGGCAGATCCTCCTACCTGCTTCTGTGATGTAGCTGATTTAAATCTTTTCAAGGGCTTGCCTGAACTTAAAAAAAAAAAAAAAAAAAAAAAAAGACAACACAAAAAAAACCTCAACCAAGCAAACAAAAAATAAAACCCCAAAATGCAAGAGATCTCTCTGCAAGAAAGCAGATCATCTGGGTTTTCAAGAGTAATGAATTTACATAAACATTTTTTGAGTGCTCAGCCTCTTCCCTTATGCAATTGTACAGACATCAGCCACTTGTAGACAACAGGCAGAAGCCACTGCCTTCCTCTCCTCATAATTCCAGAGATCTGTGCTATAAACCAAACTACTGGCACTCAGTGGGCAGAACAGCATTTCTCTTCAGATCCTGCTGGTTTTACATCTTGTTTATTTTATGTAATTTTACAGTAATTTTTTTTGTTTGCTTGTTTTACTTGTGAAGACTAGAGAGGCTCAGAGAATAAATTCAAACTTGTTAGAAGAGAAATGAAAATACTAAAGCAAAAATTGTCATGTTTGGAAGCCTGTGATTACATATCACAACAAAAAGTGACTCAACAGGCAGAATAAAGCAAATATGGTACAGATATGTAATTCCCTTTTCAAAGCTATTAGAGGTTTCTGTCTGGTCTAGATGTTCTGATGTTGTTTCTCTGTAAGCTCCACCCAAAACTAGAAAACCAGGGTCAGATTCCTATATGCCCAGAGATCTATCACGGAACACATAGTGTGAAATAACTTACATGTTTCCTTTGAACACCCTCCCCTCGTGTCAGTCAGCTGATGTAGGACATGAAGTGTGAGGTAAGTGGGAAATAGGTCCTTTCTAAACTTAACAAATAAAACTTTTGGAGATTTCATCGTAGCCTGCAGAAGTTACAAAGTCAGTGGGCAAGATGCTGTCACTGAAAATCAAAGAGCTTTATACATGGCCCTGCAGGTAGGCCTGGATACCCTGGATTAGGTGTCCACACTTGAGATGCTTTGCTAAGGTTTTCACTCTGGGGTTCTGATACAAGTTCTCTGCTGGGTCTTGGACATAAATTCAGCAGCCTTGTCCCTGATTCATATTGCATGTGTGTAAACTCTCACACACCTACAAACACTCACCCAAAACACAGCACAGGACTCGGTTGCCTGTTGGATTGAAATGCCACAAAAGAACAAGGGAAGGAAGAGATGGGCTGATGCAGCACATTGGTTATGTGCTGGATTATATGCTTATATATATATATATATATAACCATTATATGGTTATATGCTGGTTATAACACTGTGGTTATGTGCTACAAGGGTGGCAAACTCTCCCACTGATGACAAGGACACTGCAAGTTCTCACCAGGTGTGTTGGCTGGGGGCCTTCAGACAATCCAGCTCCAAGCATTGGTTTTATCTCAGCTTCAGAAGCAGTAGGTTGAAAACAGAGTTGAAAACAAATGACTTTTGGGGCAGTAATTTAAAGAGACCTATATATTTGCCAAAGAGTCACAAATTCCCTCAGCTGTCACTGGTTTAGCATTGCAAAGGTTGGATCCAAATTTTGCAGCACAACTATCCTGTGTTCTAGATTTATTGTTATTCAAAGGGCTGATGCTCTGTCATTTCTGCAAATATTGAATGGAATGTGTCCAAAGTGTGTGCTACTAAAGAAAATGAAATACCCCAAGGAATTATGACTTTTATTGTACTGGTTGAAAGGAATTTTCATTATTGCTTTTTTATATAAGTGCTTTGGATCAAAGTCACTAAATAAGTAAAGCACTGAAATGTAATATGTTCTTATAATGACAAAGACTTTACACTCTTCACAGGAATTCCCTTCATAACTTAACAACCCCCATGTTAAAAGAAGTCAGATTTTTGCTTCCCCCCTCCTCTGGAAGAGCATTCCAGAGCTGCATTGCTCTCCAAGACTTGCACAACTTTCAGCTTACTTTTATTAATGGTTACTTTAGAGAAGTTTTTTTCTTTTGCCACCTCTGTTATTTAGCTGAAATATTCCATTTCCTTCTTAGTGTTTGCATGCATGGTGCATGTGTGCAGACAGCAACCATATGCCCTCACATGCTTATTTTCACAGGATTATACTTGCCAAGCTTCCTTTTAGTTTTCTTTTTACAAGTCATGTTCCCATGACCATCCTAAGGGATACAGCCTTTATTTTATTTTTTTCTGCATTACTTCTCAGATGTAATGTTTGAGCTGCATTGTACTGTATTGTATTGCTGTGCACAGCAGTTTTAATATTTGATTAGGACTAACCAGAGTTTTTCACTGAGGAGGATAACAATTGTTCCATGGTGTCTTAGCTCCCCCAAAATATCCAGGTGAGGAAGAATGAGTCACACCCTTCCTGCCACTTTATGAAGTAACCTCTATTCTAGGGCTCAGTCCAGTAAGTGCTGAGAATCCTCATCTCTCATCAAAGTTCCAGACAAATGTTTACAACTGAAGCAAAAATTCAACCTTTCCAAGGCCCCAGGGAGGAGAAGAGGGGGTGTACTTTTTAAGCAGTCAGTACTGTGGCCAGAGCTCTTCCATCAGTTTTGTGAGAGCATCTTCACTTCTATAGAGCAGCAGGTCAGAAATGAAGGATCAGAAGATTAACCCAGATGCTTTCTTCAGTGTTTGAGACTTGAAAACTGGTCAGAAATCTGCTTACTGTGGATGTGCAGTTCAATAAAGAACATGGCACTTGGTGTGTGCTCCTCCTGCCTGGGGATGGTCTCCTTCCTGGCACTGGGAAAATCACTGCTCCTACTCTCCAATGGCCAAAAGCTTCCAATTGCTTGAGTTAGGATTATGGTAATATTGGAAACCAGGCATCTTACTTTATTGCCAGGAATAAACTGTTACAGAATCTTGATTTCTAGTACAAATCTGGTCTATTATGAGAGCTGGGGATGTCCTTGAGAAGCAATATGTTACATTATTTTCCTGAGATGTAAAATCTATATATAGATTGTGATTAAGCTTTTCATGTGTGTTCAGATTCTGTATTATTGCCTGCTTTATTATTCACTTACTTTCATCAGTTGCTAACTCTCTCTTTCCCTGTAGACTCCTTTATCCATTTTGAAAGGACTGTTTTTTCCTCACGTATTATCTAGAGCATGGGCTACTTCTCATTGCAAAGTTAAAAACAAAGAACCTTGCATTTAATTTTCCAACTTTAATACCTCTAGTATTTGTACCTTTTTTGTACAAAACTTTACGAGACTGCGGGGAACTGCTGTATCTGGTGCTCTTTGTACTGTGTTTCTTGTCCCAGTAGCATATAACATAATATTAAAAAATTCAGCTTTGTGCTACATAAAAAAAAAAGTCTGTTTCGCGAGGGATTGAGAACTGATTTAAGTGTCAGGATATTCTGAGCATATATTATAATAAAGAGAAGCCTGGATCTCATTGTGAAGAGAGGTTTCTTTTAAACTTGTACCTCAGGCTAGGTTACTACTTTTAGAAACTCTGTTACTTGGTGGTTGTGGTGGGGAACCTGCATTTTTCAGTTGAGCAGATACTGCAGGCTCCTTGTTTCTGCCTCACAGATTAGGGACCAAGCAACATACCAATAGCACTTGTAGGTGCTAAATCAACTTGACATGACCTTTCATCTCTTCCAAAACAACCTCCATCCTCAGAGGCCCCAGCTGTGCACACACAAGCAGCAGAAAGCCCCTGGAGTAACGGCTCCTGCTGTGCTAGTTATCCATTTCCTCTCACACTACTCCTGACTTTAATCTACCTTTGAAGGTACTTTCAAACAGTATTCAACCCACAGTCACCACTCATATCCCTCGGTGAGGTGTTGTGCCAGAGCTATGCTTTTCTCATAATGTTATTCTTCTTTTTTCCTTTTTTTTAAAATTTATGCACATGGCTTCCCATAGAGTTACACCCAAAATTAATTTGATCCTCTGTAAGTTATTTTCAAGTTGCCCAATATCCAGGCAGGGCTAGAGGAATTTCAAATGCAAAGCAAGGAATTATTCAAAGAAAGAATTCTCTGCTTGGTTGATTCAGAGACAGCTGGAACATTTGTGCCTTGAGAGCAATTGTTGAAGTTCTTAAGAAACATCACTCTCATTAAGGACCGGGGATCTCTTCACCTCTTATTTATAAAATTACAGGTTGTCATCTGGAAGAGGCAATCTCTGTGGAGTCTAGAAAGGGTTTTCCAAGATAGCAGAACACAACTGACAAAGATCTAACTCTGGTATTTATTTCTCCTGCTAGTACATAGGGTGGAGGATTGGATCACAGGTCCTGAGACTCAAACTGAGCTCCCACTGGACACCACAGAAATTTGTTTGCCTGACATCACCTCACCCTTTACACACAACCCAAAATCATTATCCTAAAAAAAACATGTGCCTGGCTACAGGAAGCAGTGGCACCAATCCAACACTTCAGCTTCACAGAACTGGAGAAGAAACATCAGCACCTCCCAATCTTTATTTATTTATTTGTTTTATTTGAGGGTACCAATGGGGTTTGACTTCTCAATGAACCTAATTAAATACGGCAACATTTTTGGGAAATGGACAAAGTCTGCTATAAACCTGTCCATTTCTTACGTATGAGGCACCCTAAGAGAGCTGCCCACTTTCAGATCCACGCTCCAACATCTGCTTGTGGTCACCACACCAACAGGCACTGCAGGATGCACAAGCCTGTGTACTGTGTACTTCTGAGCAGACTGTTCCACTGACTTGATTCCTTTCCTTTCCTCTTTCTTTTCCTCTTTCTTTTCCTCTTTCCTTTCCCTTTCTTCCCTTTCCCTTTCCCTTTCCCTTTTCCTTTCCCTTTCCCTTTCCCTTTCCCTCTTTCCTTTCCACAGCTTCCTATGGTTGCTGTTAGTGTGCTCCTTTTTTAACATTTTGAAGAAGCCCTCCAGTGAAGTGGCTCTTCACATCCCCAGTGGAAAACCACTTTAAAGGAGACAGCTGATACCTGGGAAGAGGCTGGTGCCACTTTCAAGCAGCTGCAGCAGGAGGGGCTCATCCCCATCCAGCTCCCCCTCACACATCTCCCCACCTCTTGAACAGCAGTGGGGAGGCAAAGCAACCCCCCATAGCAGGAACAACTCAACCAGTCAGGCTGCAGCTCCTTCACTCATCCTTTCACGTGAAGCCTGACTGGTGAGCTATTAGTGGGACTTCTCAGCTGTGGTACTGGAAATGCTTTATAAATACAGAGCAACCTTGTTCATACTTCTGGTGGCAAAAGTGCACTGAGCCTTCCTTCCCATTCTGTGAGCAAGGGCAGCCCCACTCCTGCTTCTCATGTTCCCCAAACACAACAAACCGCAGCCACACTGGAGGTCTCACCAGTGGCACCAGGGCAGAGCCAGAGAGCTCAAAGGACAACTCGTCATGCAAGTGGTTGCACAGCACTGGTCCATCCACCAGTACACAAAATAAATATGTGCTTCCTCACATTTGGCAGGAGCCTCAAAGCACTGAAAGCATTTAACCAGCCAGGAGATGGGAGTCACACTGGGAACAGGATATTGCAGATGTTTCTAGGTGAATTTGATTTTCTTACAAATCCCATTATATTCAGGGAGAGGTCAGTCTAGACACACCAAAAAAGGCTACATGCTTTGACAGTAAGTTTTTCCTGAAACGAGGTATCTGAGATATCTGACAGTTTTCCTTCCTGAGAAAGCACAATTAAAAAAACCAAAATGTATCTCTCCATCCTGCTAGAGGATGTAAGAAGCAGCCACGGTAAATAAAAGATAAGTCTGTCGGGTTCTGGGCTTTTAAAACAAAACACTAATCTTATACAGTCCAGAAAAGAAGAAAAGCTGAATGGAAAGCAAAGCTGCAGCTGGAAGAGCATTCAGTCTTTGCTTACAAAGTGCACAGCGCAGCCAAGTCTTTAATTGGTTTTATTTAGAGGTCTGGACCAAGGAACAGAAGCCAGCTTCCCAAAGTTCAGATTCCCAGATTTATGAACACAGCCAGGGGTGTTAGGCATACCCTCCCCACACCCAAGTCAGCAACAGGGAGCTCTAAACATGAACACAGCAGCCTTACAGTATTTGGGGAGGAGGCAAGTAACCAAGTCTTTGGAAAATAAGGCCATGTAGCTTCTGCTGCTTGCTGAGTTGAGGGAACATTTCCACTGACCATGAGAGAAGCTGGAAGGCAGCTCAGTAACACAGCAGAAGTTTTCTTTTCAAGTGTGACCAAATCGTTGTTTCTCGTTCTAGAATGAAGAGCTGAGCTGAACACCTTGGTTCAGACTCCGTCTACAAAATAAAATATTAGTCAGACACTTTGCCAATAAGACTTCCTCCTACTTCAGCTGCAAGATAGGACCCAACTGTGGTGCTTTTTGTGGAGGCAGTAACTGCAGATAAGTACTATATGATGTATAAAAACTGTGTCAGTTGATGGGCTGAATAAATTAATGTTAACCACATTTAAAAGGCTTCAAACTTATACCCACTCTTGGAATAAATCTGCATTTATGAATTTATAAATCTGGGGATGTGCAGCTACTGTATTGCTGGTTCTGTGATCCTAGAAATCCTCATTTTTTTATTTATCCCAATAATTGCATATTTGGGAGCTGTTCAAACACCTGAGTGTCAACATGAGAGTTGTAATTAGGCTAATTAGGAGAAACAGGTTTATTGAATCTCATACGTTATTGCCATTGATTTCAGCCACATTATATTGTGGAATATAAACAGCCCAAAAAGCTTATGCATTTCTCTAAAAGCTGAGCAATCAGTGGTGGATGTGCTTCCTCAGCATGATAGGTTGCTGAAAACTACAAGAGGTATGTAGTTCATCAACATTTTGTAGCACATCCACAGAAAGGGCTACCAAAGTATTTTTCATGTGTTTTTGACAGGATGAGAAAGCCTCCTGGAATGAGTCAGAGCAATATTTCAGCTGTACTCATTGAAATACTGAAGCAATACTTACTTGCATTAGAGATGTCTGCTTGCTTCTTCAAAATAAATTAGGTTTGCATTAAGCAAGGATATCTGTATATAAATGCTGAGTATTAATACAGTCAACATCATTAATTTCTGGGTGGTCTCAAGAACTTTTATCCTGTTAAGATCAACTACCAGCAAAAACAAAACAAAACTTTTTTGCTGGATTTTAGGAGATTCAGAGGTAGTTATTTTATTAACTGCATTTATAACTACAAAGTTTGATTTGTTCCTGCATTCTTTATTACAAAAATTCTAGTCTTCCATAGTTTCAGCAGGGAAAGCTGGAATATGACAAATAAATATGACTTCCCTCCAGATGGAAATAAGGACTGCATTTTTTTTTTTAAAGAATCTCATGCTTTTGGCTGTGGTTGCTAAGAAAAATGGTAACCCTACTTAATCCTTCTTCAAATAATCTCTGACCTCTATGATCTCTGGACTATGGCACCTGTTTTCATGTGTGAGGAGAGATCAAAAGGACACTTCTTGCTGTTAAGTCTGTACACCCCATTGTACTGTAATAAAAATGAAATATCAATTGATGCATCCCACTAAAGTCTTAGTGTCAGATAAATCAAATCAAAAGCTTTTGGTCTCTCTCTTTGATGTAATGGCTGTGGTCTCTTCCTTAACAGTAATCATGCAGGCTTTGGAAGCCCAGAAGGATTGCAAAGAACCAGGAAGATCTGAAGAAGGGAAAAAGGAGCATTATAAACTTCCGAGGGCCACGGCCATCTTCTCATGAATCAGTCCTCTCAGTGACACCGAGTGAATAAAAGGACAAATAAGAGGCAGAGGGGGATATTTTAATGTGGGCATCTGCACACAGGGCTATGTTTGTCTCTAGGAGCTGTATCCCTATGTCTAGGAATACTATAATATAAAATATTTGCCTTAAGAAGAAATAAAAGCAAGGAGTAGAGTCCAGGTCTCAGGTCAAGAACATATGGATTGGTTTTGTTTTTTTAATTTTTATCTTCTATCTTTAGATGTGGTTAATGAATTAAAAAAAGCACAAACATAAAAGACAACAAACATGAATGGAATAAAATCAGATGCAAAACAGTGATGTAGAACAGTAAGCTTTGTAAATGACCACCTGATTTGCTTTTGCCAACCCACACTTTTTTTCTCCCACCCATAGTTAGCCTCATAACTGACCTGGCCAGGAGCAAGTGCCTTATGCTATTTTATTTCCTCCCCAAAGGTTGTTTTAAAATTATTTCTTTCATTCTTTTTTTGTGGCAAACATAACTCTTCTCTAGCCCAGAAGTCTCTCTAAGGCCTAGTGAAACTAAGAATCTGTGCTGAGGAATTTGTGAAGCAAACGATGGAGAAAAGTAGCTAATATCAAGTCAGCCTGGGACTAACAAATATTCTGAGAGATCTGGTTAGAATCAGAACTTTCCATCTTTTCACATGGAGGGAAAATAGAACAGCTGAGACTTCAGTGATCTCTGAATAGAAAAGGAGAAAAAGAAGCTGTTGCTGGCATTTGCATTTGTGTACAATGTCCCATGAACACTTGGCTCAGGAGAGGCTCTTTAACATAACACCCACATTCATATTCCCGAGCAGGGGGAAGAGAAAGGCAAAGTGTGGGGAGTTTTCAAGTATTCCTAAAAAAAAATTAACAAACAAATTAAAAATCAAACAAAAAGAGGACACAAGCACACTGTGTAATGGCAGTACCTTTCCATAATCAATACACTGAGCAGAGAGGAAAAATGTATTTTTTTTAAAAAGCATTTTAAACCAACTTAACGGGGCAAGTCCCCAAGTGCAACTTCATGACTTTACACTGACCAATCAACATAATTTCAGCATTCCCAAAAACAAATAAACCATGGAACAGCACAATGGGGAGAAACACCATGTGCTACCCAGCACTTACCTTCTCCAAGACTTCCAATGGCAATCATGGGCATAATGCTGCTCTGCCATATCGCCAACCCAATTTCCCAGCCCCCTGTACACCCTGGAACATCCACCACTGTCTTCAGAAGTACAGAGAGAAATGCTGGAACCCTTAATATTTATGAAGGCAAAGAAATAAAGACTTCCTCACATCATAACTTCTCTTTAATTAGTGTTATAACCACACGTACACTTGAGAGAATGTAACCCTTATGAGAACACATGAATAAAACACTGTGCACATGAAGGGCTTTACAGATGTTGTGCAGTCTCCCTTCTGCTTGAAGCCCCAGTGCCTGTCAGTGGTGACTGAGGCCATCACAGGTACTTGTGCACTGAGTCACTCATCTGGAGCTGTATTTATATTTGGAAGTTCAACTCACTGGACAGAGATGCAGCCTGAGCCACTGTGCACCCTCACCTGAACATGCCTGGACAAATACAAGCAAGCTCTTATTTATTTACTGTAAATAAACTGATTATAATGTCCAATAATTGCCAGATTCTGATTAGTTTAATTCTGTCACTTCAGAATATACTGTGGTTCACTAAGGAATTCTGTTCATGAGTTCCTGTTACTGAAGTATCTTTGTGGGAAAATTCTTAGGGAATTTTTTTTTTTAAATCAGAAAAGAAATGGGCTATGGAATCAAATTTGAGACATGAAATGTGTTTGAATTTCCTAGGTAAGCTTATCCATTGCCTCTTGTTTTCATTACACTAGAAATCCAAAGGAGCACCTAGAAGTGTTAATGTCTGTAAGTACCTCCAACTGAAGCACATCCATAAAAACTTCCAGCTGTCCTGGTTTGGGCCAGGATAAAGGTGATTTTCTGTCTTGTACTTTTGCTTTTAGCTAAGTCTCTTGTAAGTAGCTGCACTTGCTGAAATTAACAGCAAGTTTCTCAGACAGTGTGTGCTTCTAGGACTGATAACACTTGATGTTTATAGTTACTGCTAGAAACTGGTGTGCAGAGCCAAGGACACTGCTCAGCTCTGAGGAAAACTTTTACCCTCCAGAAGGAAGAAAGAGGTCCCACCTGCAGCCCTCCTTTGGGGAGGAACGGACAAGATAGATGCCAGAATTGACCAAACAGAGTATTCCATCCCATATACGTCATACTCAGTATCAATTTGAGGGATCACGAGGGCCAAGCCATGATTTCCTGCTTCCAGTTTCCAGCTGCCTGCCCTTCCTGCCTTTCCTGCCTCCTTTCCTTCACCCGGCATCCTGGAAGGATTCCATCCGTTCCTCTGCCTGTGGTCCTGATCCGTGCCAGCCCATATCTGTGTGTTCCTGCCTCCAGTTCCTGACTGCTGCCGACTCCAGGAGTCCAGCCTGGACTTTCCCAGGGCTGCCCTGCAGCCTCGGTGGTGACGTGAGAGGGAAAAGGGAGGGGAATGTGGTTTCCATTTTCCTGTATATTTGTATATATTTAGTTTTTTTCCTATTTATCATTACTGTTTCATTAAAGCTGTGTAGTTTAGTTTCCAACCCATAAGTCTCTCTCCTCTCTTTATCTTTATAGAGAGCGTCTGTTATTCAGTTTAATTGCTAGGCCAGTGTTAAACCATGACACCAGCTTATTGGGGTGGTGCTCAGCTCTCTCAGGATTAGGCCTTTCACAACCTTTAATTGCAGAGACAGGGACTTCCACAGAGCACTGGGGATGTCTGTCCTTGTACTGCCCTGATATTCTTCCACTGAGATCCCAGAGCTCGCAGCAATGTCATGAGCTGTGAAAATCCTTCCCAGAGCTGACTTTGAGAGATGTGATTTTCTGCACTCATAGCTGAGCTCACAGGATTACAGAAAGGAAATAAAAGCATGAGAGATAGCTATGGAAGTTAATATCAATGGGTAATAGTGACATAATTTAGTTTCAGTTAGAATGAACAACAAGACAACAATTATACATGAAAAACTAGCTTTTATTACAAATGCTTAGTAATAAGTAATGATTTTTCAATTTTTTTTTTTCTTACTAAACCTAAACATACAAAGTCAGAAGCAAACAAGAAATTGCTTGGTTATATTCTTACTTGAAAGTTTAACTTGTCAGTAGTTCTATCAGATTTCTTGCAAGGTTTGCTTTTAAAATGTCTTTGTACAATGTTATTGTACTACTGGCTCTCCTATACAGATATGCTCATCCTCCAAAAGAGACGTGTAGTCACCAACATGGATGATTTGATTCATTTATATAAGCAAAAGGAAGAAAAATAAGTTGTATCTCAATGTAAATCCTATTTCTTTACGTTATGCTTGCACATAGTTAACTCCCTGATGCAGTGGATTCTGAAGCCAAAGACAGCACTTACACTGACTGCAGCATTGCACCAACATTAACAACTTCATATTAACTGCTCTGAGTATTCTTTGGTCACACCCACCCTGTATATACTCAGTTTACAGTATCTCAGAAGTTATTTTTCATCCATTTTAAGTAGCTTGTTCAACATTTTCATTCCATGGCTTTCAGATCTTCCTCCTGCACATCTAAACCATACCTGTGTGCATCCATGTGCACAAAATTTATTCGAGTTGTCTCTATGAAGGCAGATCAGGAGTGAAGAAAGGATGTCCTGTATCTTCTGATACCTTTACTATGCCAGCTTGCAACAGCTGTTGTCTAAATTGGCCTTTTACTGGAGTCCTTCTGGATAGGCAATTCATATCTAGCACACTGCATTACTAAAGTTTTCAGAATATACAAAATATGAAAACTGTGATCATTTCATGACATTGTCTGTTACACTGTAAAGCCACATTATTCAAAATCAAAGTCTTATTTTTGGTGGAAAATTTTAAGAGTAAGGGGAAAGAAGGCTGCTAATGACAGAAGCAAAAGTATCTGGGCAATGACACTGCTTAAAAGGCACACGAAGAAAAGGCAAGCTAGGTTCCTCTCCTGATGGTTTGAATCTCTTTTATATTTCTTCTGATATAATGCATATATGTGTGTGTATGCCTACAGAAATATATGTATGTGCACACACCTTTGAGTTTTTGAGACTAAAAAGTTCAAGAATTAGAAAATGATTTGAAATAAATAAGAACAATACTAACAGGAGGAAGCTGGTGCTGTTATTTTGTTGCCACATTATGACTATAATCTAATGACCTGGTGATATGATTACACCATTTTTTACATAATTTCATCGTACAAATGTGAGGCATAAAACTACCAGGTGCATTTTATCTTGCTTAAAGTCATTTTTATGGATCTTCTGTGTTCTTGCTTTATCCTACGGGACAGTCATTACTTAAAGAAATATGAAGAGAGCTGAGGGTAAGGATGTTCTAACAATCAAAATTAAGATTTATTTGACTCTAGGGTTTACATGTTAGAGCGTGGCGTGCACGCGAACACACAGAGACAGAAGGACAATGACAACAAGGGGTGTACACAGCTCAAACCCACGTACTGGTCCTGGCATGGCTATAGGATGCTGATCTTATAAAAACTTTTGTTTTCATTTTGCATAAGCTTTATGATATAATGCACCGTTTCCAAAATCTACACTGTTCCATCTAAATGGTCCACGTATGATGAAGTAAATGTTAAGAGGTATGAGATGATTACTAACTTCCAGAAAACATTTACAGAAGATGCCCATACAGTAGTCACCATTGAAAGTTTTAACAGCTGAAGGTTGAATGCAAAGGTCTTCTCAGCTGTATTGTTTAAAGAAGTATGACTATCACAGTGAAGTTACTTACAAAAAAGGCAACAATAGTAAAGATATCAATAAGAGAACACAGTAGATTGTTCAGAAAGCAGATTAAATTTTCTGCTAAGTCTGAAATATTTTTTGCAATGTTGTCAATTCTACCTACTAGATATAACCCACAATATAAACCAGACAGAACTTGTAACAAGATATTAAGTGTTTGGTCCTGCCCTTCTGATTCCCAAAAATCTACCACAGAAGACTATGGGAATTTTGAAAGGTTACTGATTGCAGGACAAAATTCTCAGAGGACTACAAAACATTGCTTCTTTTCAGTACTTATTATATGTAAGCATTCAATTGATTTTCTTTGGCTTTTAAATCACTATCCCTTCGTATATATATAATGTGAAACCAAACCAACCCCAAACTACTAATAATTTCCCTCTCCCCTCAAACAGTGATAAATTAAATGAACAAAAAAAAACATTAAGTATAGCTGTTACTTCATTATAAAACTACGGTGCAAAATAGAAGTTTATAGTGGTCAGAACTGCAATAGCAATTGGAAATTTACACTGAAGGAGTGACTGCAAGTATTGCTTCTCCTGATAAAGAAAAATCAAAACTGATTAGGCACTTGTTTTCTTGTTTGATGAGGGATCATTCGGTGTGCATAAAAATGACAGCAATACTCTCTAAAAGAATATTCTGTAGCATAACAACTGTATTGCTCAACTAGAGAATAGTCCCTGGTTCAGGAGAGCAGAAAAACATGTGCCAATTACTTATTTTATGGTTACATTCTACTGATATGAATGAGTGAGATACATGTTCAAGTGCTGTCCTGAACTGGGATGCTTACTAAAATTGGAGTTGTGAAAGATAACACAGTGGTGAGCTTATTTACTACAATAGCAATTTTATATAGTCTGGCTCTGCTCTCCACAATATTATCCTAACACTTCCTAACAAAAAAAAGAAAACAGGCAAAAAATAAATAGGATAACAAAAGATTACATAATAAATATGCTACTAAGTAGGAGGAAAACATATTGCAACGTAAGGCTCTGTAGTGTTGCACAATCAAGAAATCGTTTCAGGTCCTTCAAAACACAAACTCCTTCATGTACAACACCAAGTTACCATTATACACCTGAAAAGCCTGGGAAGTAACAGATTAAATTCTATTATAATGAACATTTGAAAATACAAACAAGTGGTAATGTGTTTTGCTGCCTTTGCAGAACACCATATGTATGCTCTTTCACTGCTCCAATTGTCATTTCTTGTGAAGGAAAACTGAGAAGATAGGGGTTTTGAAAACTCTCATAATTAAATTCCTTCAAACTTACAAAGCTACCAGTGTCCACACTGACTCATAGTGTTATCTCTGGAAGTAAAACAGACTCAGAAATTTTGTTGCCTCCGTTTCTTTGCATCCATTGCATCTAAGATAGGTTGCCTCTTTGCAGTGTACCTCTGACGAAGCTCCTCAATTTCTCGTTCCATCATAGGGTCCAAAGCCTTTAATCGCATCTGTAATTCTTCTAAACTCAGATTCTTTAACTGCAAAACAACCAAAAAACCAGAAAAAGTCACAAAAAAATATTAAAAATGAATGAAAATGAAAACCACTACCTTTCATCATCCTATAATTTACAGTTGCAGGGCTGTACACACTTAAGAGAGTATATATATGCATACACAACTGTTGTATAACCAAAAGCCTTAGTATGCTCCACAGTAAAGGATTTAACAGCATATGAAAACACAAACACACAGAGTATATTTAAAAAAAAAAAAAAAAGAAACTTGCAAATAGACTGCAAATAAATATAGGCCTAAAGTTTAACTCATTAGGCTGAAAAAAGCATGCCACACTATACACAACTATATTAATTAATATTAATATATATATATATTTAATTGCTTAATCGAATATTTCTTACTGAACTTTAGTCTCTTATAAAAACTAGAAAAATAGCTGCTCTAAGTAATAGTCTGACAGATATTTAGAGGAACTTTCTGATAAGAATGACAAATCATCTGTCCTCCTCAACAGATGGCTGCCAGAACTAGTCAAAGCAAATTGCCAACAGGGCGTTTAAATAATACATGAAATAATTTCCTGAATTCATGGGAGGCAGTTACCTTTGACCAAGCTCTTATCTTTCTAAAAATATTTCCTCCCAAATGTTAAACAGTTCATTACATTGCATTCATTAAGAGCAGTTGGTGATACAAGTATATTACTTCACTGGTTTGAGGGTTGCTACAGGTAAAGATTTGGAGTCTTGTCAGGTATTGGAGTGTGTCAGGCACTTCTGCTCTGGCAGATGAGGATCTACACTGGAAATGTGTTCCTTTGGATGGCCTGTGTATAGGATTTATTTGCCTTGATGAAGTCTAGTGCCTCTCTACATTTTCTGTCTTGTCAGAATGGCTTATGTGCCAATAAATCTTCCCCAAGCGTGAAAAATATTAACTAATTCCAAGTAGCACAAATAATTTCACCCTAGGAAAGCAATAATCAGTACTTTGTTTGCAAATAGTCTGACACTGCAAACAAGCACACCAACTTGGGGGGAGAACATGTTTTCTGAATCAACCTGACTAATGAGTCAATACTTTGTTCATGAATCTGGGGCAGGCTTCCATCAATATAGTCTAATCTGGTTTCCTTGGGGAATGAAATACTACTTTTGATATTTATTTTTAGCAGTATCTGAGGCATATAAATTAGCAATACATATTGCTACGCACAGTCCAAACCCCAGCATTATGACTTCTACTGAGAGACTACACTGTACATTGTAAATAACTTCAAAAGTTGTAATAAAGAGGGAGAAATACACAGAAGAATGTATGAAAAAAGATGTACATTTTCATGCAATGACATTTTAACAATAAGATTCCTAATGAGGATGAGAATTAAAATGCAGATCCCAAAAGATATGCCAGACATCTTAGATATCATAAAAAACACAAAGATATTTAGATGTGTATGAGCTTCAGAGACCACAGATGAACTCAGTAGCTCATCGGTAACATCTGTCTCTGCCAAAGACAAATAATACCTTTTGTTTCTTAGGATAGAAGTAGTTGTCTCTCAAGGAATTAAACATCATCTGTTTTACAGTATAACTCCCAATTAATATTTGCAAGAAAGGAGGGGGAGCAAATAATAATTCCTTAGTCACCAAGACTTGCTGAAAAACACCTTTTCAGAGAAAGATTTTAAAAAAGCAACCAAAACCATTCTTTTTTATTTTTAGCCCACTGTAAATGTAAGTGGCACATGACAAATACTTGTCAGTGAAGATACTTTTTTTAGCAGACTGAAGCATCAGAGATTTGCAGTATGATGAGAAGAGGCAACAGCACCAATTACCCCGGTAAGTGATCCCAGAAGCAATGAAACCACATTTTTTAGCCCATGTGAGAGAAGAAACATATTTGAAGCCCCATGGACTAAGGAGGGCATCATGAATAATCTTGTGCACTAATGTTTTGTGAGGACTGCCACTAATGAAGTTTCATACCCTCTCTGGGGCAGCCTGGGCAGTCATTTGGTCCCTCAGCCACCACTGTAGACATCAGGCTCATGCTGCATAGAACAAACTCCAATTCATGCAATCACATAATTATTCAGCACTAAAAAACATTTTTAAAAAAACAAGTCAAAGAAGAAGGTAATGGATGAGATTTACTTAAATCACAAACGAGAAGCTGAGGCAGCAAACTGAATTAAATCACATAAAATCACAAATTTAAAGATCACAGACAGCTGGGTTAGGAATTAAAATAGAAAGAGAATGAATTTTTAAACCCAGAGAGTAAGAATCATTTAGGATGATCTCAGCCACATCATCCAGGGGGTTCAGGGAGCCACGGTACTCATCTGTATGAATGGCTGATGCTTGAGACATTCAAAGGAAGTAACAAGAAACAGGGTCATTCAGAAACTCAAAACAGTTATTAAAGTCTTGTCTGATATCAGATGCTGGATTAGACAAGGACAGTCAGAGCTCTATGTTCTAAAGAAAACCACTAAAGCACACCTAGGAGCTGCAGCTGTCTCTAGGATGTGTGTGTGCACATGTTCATGGGCATAAACATCTCCTTCATAAATTTTTAAACCTTTTTTCTTGACTTCTGTCTGTGCTATAGATTCTACCTCATGAAGCCTGAAGCATTTATGAGCCTAAATGCTGAATGCAATAGCAAACACAACAAATCAGATGCCCAGAAATAACAGAAACAAGGTATTTCACTATTCCTATGTAATTTATTCCCCCGCATGATAAATATTTTGATTCAAATCCTTAAAGCAATAGAACTCAGCATTTATTTGCTTTCATTTGGAACCAGTATGCCACTTAAACTGCTGTAAATAATTTTCCAGCTTGTTGTTGTAACTACCAGGGCTACTGGCATTAATAGCAAAGGAGAGGAAAACCTTCAGCTGGGCAAGCTACAGGGATTCAAAAAGGCTTTAGATTATATTATGATAGCTTTTTAAAAGCTTTAAACCATAGCAGTTCGAGTAATCAGGATAGTAGTTGTCTGATAGTGATAGGCAGCTCAATTTCTGCCACTCCAAATACCAGAATCAATTGTGTCCTTTCAGAGAACACACACCCACAGTCACACACCAGGCAGTAATTATTGTCCAGAAAGGCCACCCCAAGGCAGAGGCCTTCAGTGACTTGAGTTTCTGGTAAAAGCATTTCCTACACTGGGATCTTTTTGTATCACCAGGCAATCATATGGCCTTGGGAACACAACACTCCACATTCCAATTCCTAATACCCTGATTCTGTCAATTACATACATATTAATCACACATAAGATTCAGAAAGTGTGTGCACCTGTTTTACACACACATGTAGTCTTTTAGAGTAGGTATGCATACTTAGTTTTCCAGTAGAAAACTTAGGTGTTTACAGAAAAAACACTTTTCTCCTGAAAGATATATCTGTCAAGCTACTAACTAAAGTTACAATGCATAAGGGAAGGGGAAAAAAACCCAAAAACCCCACAAAACCAAAACTCATCTCCAGACTCGGATAATATTGAATAATTTAATTTCCAAGCTGATGGATTCTCAATACACAGTCACATCCAAAAAAGTCCCACTGAAATTCTCTGCTCTTCTAGGGCAAGGAAATTGCCTTTGCCTATGAAGAGAGCAGCTCACAGTTACCCTGGTACCCAGTGCTGCAAGCTGAGCTCCTGTCTCTGCCTTCTCTCCCTGATGCAGAGGGAAATCCTGGTGGAAGAAAGGCACCCATGCAGAAAAGAGCTCTATCAACCCAGGCTTCATGTGGCAAAAGATCCTTTCAGCAGCACCAACCTGAGCTGGGATAACCCAGCACAGAATATGAGCAGAATTAATTTTTTAATGGAACTATAATTTTCTGTTATAATCTTCAGAAAAGGCAACCCAGCCACACTTAGGAGATTGGTAACTCTGGAAACCCAGTGTACCCTATCTAAAACTTATAGCAAATGGGACACCAATCATTTACCTCCTCCTAGCTTGTTTTTCAACTTATTCATAACAGGGCTAGAGACTTTGCCAGGAAAGACTACTGGCAGAGTGAAAAAGCAGCAGAAGTGATTAAGAATATTTGCCAAACTTTTCTTCATGTGACCATTCTCTTTAAGATGGAATACAGTAAAAATCCAGAAGTTGGAGCCACTCCAGACATGAACTGACCCAACTAGGATCAGAACACAGGTGAGATCTGCAAACACCCCAGAGATAAGGGCACTCCCTTTATGTGAAGGTGGGAGGATCCATTGCTGTTCAATCTGGAGTTTTAAAAAGCAGTAATTAAGTTCTGAAGCTGAAGAAAAAATAATCCAGTGTTATTATGCAATGTTGGTCAAATACAGTGCAGTTGAACATTTAATTGGAGGAATATTCCCTAAGCAGAAAACATTCTTACTCTGATCAATACTGTTTCAGGTCACTATTTGTTTTAAATGTTTTTGAGCAGTGACACACAAGAAATTCTTTTCTCACTGATGCAATCATCTCCCAGAACCAAACTTCAGCACGGGAAGTGCAATAATTTTTACTTTGTTGGTCCTTCAATCTACTTGCATCCCAGATGGACAAGCTATATTTGGATGTGTATTTTCAGCAAACCAAAGAATAATTACTTGCAGTCAAAACTCATGTCTGAAGGAGAACCCACACCATACCTTACATGTTTTGTTCATAACCCTGCCTGGTCAAATCCTACTGATGAAAATTCAGCCCAAATTTGGAACCTGAAAAAAATATATACTCATTTCTGTCCACAGAAATGTTCTGTAGCAATAAGATGAGAAGAAGGGAGACAAAGTACAACCAAAAATTGCCTCTCAAAAGTCTTGAAGTCAAAGGAAAAATGGCTTCCACTTATGTCCAGCACAGGAGTCAGGAGAAGGACATGGATCTGAGGCACTGGGTGGTGCTTGCAGTCCGTGGATTTAGGCAAAAGGATTTGGAAAAGAGTCTGGAACTCATTAGCTGCACTTGGCCAACACATATCTGTAGCCATCCAAACTTTTCTGGGGGCAAAAGCCAAAGTTTTGGTGGTTGTAGCACACTGTAATCTTTATCCAACCTTGACAGCTAACAGAGGTAAATAAAAACTCTAGGTCTGTGATGTCTTCAATATGATAAAATTAGATTTCATTAGTAATTCCATAATGCATTTGTTACCATCGTAAACCTCCAGTATATCAAGCTAAATTATGGAGCACTGCCATTAAGTTGGTGCAACATAACCAAACAAATGTATTTTCAGGTTTTAAATTGTTAAGAAAATAGATATTCAATCAAAAAATAATCTGTATCAAGTTTGTTGTGTTTACTTGAAAAAACAAATTCTTCCTAGCAACTGCTTAAATGAATCTTACAGATGCAACATGCCTTATTAGAGGCCTTTGATTAAAAAAATATGGATTGTTAATACTGTATTCTGAGTCATCTATTTTCCCATCTGCTAGTAATTCCTACAATATGAACTATCAACAGAGTGGCTAACAACAATAATTTTCTATGGCAATTGTAAAAGGGGGTTGCCTATAGCACTGTCTAAGATTTAACCAGTGCATGCCTTGGATTGTTTTGTGTTGTTAGTGGCCTCAGGTAAGAGCAACTCTTGCTCTCCAGCTGTTCCCTCTGCTGAGCAGTTCTCTTCTCTCTTATGGAATTAACGCTGATGATTTAAATCTCCTTTTTACTTTTATAGAATTTAGACTTGAATCAGGCTACCAAAGGTCCAAGGTTGGCCTTTGTGACCAGTTTTTCTGGTCTGAAAATTCACACCCAAAAAATCTTCAAAAAATCATCTTTACAGAGAGGGTGATCAGGCACTGGAATGGGCTGCCCAGGGAAGTAGTGGATTCTCCATCCCTGGAGATACTTAAAAAGAGACTGGATGTGGCACTCAGTGCCATGGTCTAGCAACTGCAACGGTGGTTCAAGGGTTGGACTTGATGATCTCTGAGGTCCCTTCCAACCCAGCCAATTCTATGATTTTATGAAAATCTGTGCATTTTGCCTCAGGTTTGTGTGCACAGAAATACTCCCCAGATCCTGTAGCACGTTCAGGTAACCCAGTGCAGCACCAGGGGGAGAGCTGTTCTGTGTCTGCTTATCCGGCAAAGGATGCTGACCCTGTATAAGTAGTGTCAGGCCACGACCTCCCTGGCACCCACTGCCCACATCTCAGAGCTCTGACTCGCTGCTTCCCTCACCCCTGTTGTCACTGCACGGGGCAAATCAGAGAGAACAAACTTGGACAGGAGATGGAGTGGGAGCATTTACTTCAGGATGTCTGAGGAGCAAATCTCCTTGTTGCACAACACAAAACATGAAGCTATACAGAGATATAAAAAGGATGTAATTTACTATCATTATTTTTGGTGATTTATGAGAAAGAAGGACCAACAGCCTAACTTTCAAAAGTCAAAGCTCATTCCACAGGACTGCAGCTTTCTTAAATATTTTTGGAGTTTGTAAGTACGTATTACAAAGAGAAAATTAAAGATGGACAACTTCACGTAATTTTAAAAAGGTCTTTTTAGGGATAAAAATTTAAATTTTATATAAATCTATGAACAACACAAAGCTAAGTCTCAGTCATGAATGTTCAACATTTTTCAGCTCCAGAAGGCTTTTCTTAGCTTCATACAGAGTAACATTTCAATAGATGGAAAAAAAAAAGTTTTCTATAGCATTAGTACCTACTATTACTTGTACACTTTTGCTGCATACTAACCAGGGCTTCCATTTGAGGACATTAAGTATTGCCAACCCTTAAATTCAAAAATCACGAGCTGCGTCCATCACCTTCATTAAATTACCCTTTAAAACTAGCTATTTACAATAGGGGTTTTAGGATGAGGGAGGCGTTTTAATTTCCTTTTCTGAGTCATGAGAAGGCAGACAGAATTCAAGCATTTCTGCAATTAAAAATGCTATAAAAATTCAGAGAAGGAAAACTCTAGGAGCCTATAACTTTAACAAACAATCCTGACTACAGGAACTGAAAAGCTAAGGAAAAGCACAGAGTATAAGAAACAGTCTGAAATTAGCAATATTGCTAACTTTTGCATGTTGCAGTTTTACACAGTTCCTGACAAAACCTGTCATGTAGTATGTATTACTGCTTTACCATGTCCTAAGCAGTTCAAATATCATTTACATTTTTGTTACCTACTGTAGCAGCTGGTTTGCATGTAGCTGGGTGTTTATAATTTTCACTAAAATGTATAAAACAAGATGGGAGAATCTGAACGTGTAGAAATAAAATGGTAATGTATCTCAAAATCCTGGTAGCTAGTAAACACCCACTAATAAACACCTGGGAGATCAAATCTTTAGTATATTGTATAAATTTAATTTTTAAAATTAATTTTAGAAGCACACAAAGCTTCTAAAGTTGAAGCTTCTAAACTGAAGCAGGGAAAAATTTTACCACTCTCTCTTTTCTCTGTCATTCACAGAGGATGCACTGTTCCATTACACACTCACAATTAAGCCTACTGAAGCATGACACTTTTATTCCCTATCATCTGTTCTTTCAGACTTGCATCATCCATCACAGACACTTTTTAAAAACACTTTAAAAAAGTACTGCAGGCAAATATTCATGGTCTGAAATGCCTTGGAGAAGCCTGATGTTCTACACCAGGTATCTCGAGCTTGATGGTACAGTTAGTCCTGAAGAATACTATCAATGTTTACTGGAGCTCCCATCAAAGTAAATCATCTAAAACCCAGGAAAAACACTCCATCTGGATACTCACTCTGCTATTTAAACTTGATTGCAAATATACCCACACAGTGATGATGGGTAGCAAAGAAGCTACCACACCTGATCTAAGAATATACAGGATTTCCACCCAGCCCCTTCTGCTTTTGGAGAAAAAAAAGTATGGGAAGAAAAACCAACCAACCAAACCACCTTTACAAATACTGCCCAGGAAAATATACAAAGTTCCAAAACTAAAAGAATTATTTAGCTGGGATTCTTAGTATACTCAGTAAGAAGTATCAGAAAGTCAGCCTCTTCTCTCCAGTAATCTGTAGCTCTCCAGGGGAAGTGCTTTTTGCAGTCTTTCAAAGGAGCCCAGCTGCCAGCAGATCTGTCGCAGTGCCCCTGGGTTCAGCGTATCCCATCCCAGCAAACTGCAGTTATCATACAGCTACAGGAACTCAAATGTTACTTTCATATTCAAAAGTCTTCTCAACTTAAGGCACTGCCTCCCTGACAATCCAATTCCATGAGAGGATAATTTCTTTAAGGTTCAGGAAATAACAGTTATGTATTTTTAAAGTTCTACTAATCACCATGTAAATGCAAGCTGTATTAAGCACTGAGATCAGAACCACTTTAAAAATAAAACTATTCAGTTCAGACTCAAATATATTCTTAAGATAAAACTAAAAAAAAAGTGAAAGATTATCCCAGTTTTGCAAAAATATAATAATGCTTTTATTTGCTAAAATATACTGTGAATGCAAATCCATAATGAAAAGTTAAAGTTCTAAGTAACATAAAATAGTAGTTCTGAGGTTAAAAAGAAAACTGTTTTAAGACCGACAAACACACATGACACACAGAATGATATAATTTAAAGCTATTTTTCTTCAACAGTTCCATGTAAGATTCTTTTAAATACAGAAAGAAAAGAGGAAAGCCATTGATTAAAGAGTTATGACAACAAGAAGATACACACATATACAGAGATACCCTTGAAGTTAAAACCTGATCCAGAAAAGCATTTAAGAGCAATAGAAGAGCTTAAAGAATGTTAAACCTTAAACCTCAAATCTCTGTCCTAGTGAGGGACAATACAACTGAATCTCAAGTTTCTTAGAAGTACAAAATGTTGATATTCAAAACTAAACCAAAAATGGATACAGCAAAACTAAATTTTCCTAACAGGAAAAGTCTGTTGGAGGACAGCTGCATCCCTCAACCCAAAACCCACATGCAAATTCATATCTTATTTGATGGACAACCTTGACTTAGTTATATGCTTTATAAGGGAGAAAATTCACTTCAGTTTCAATCTATTTTGAAAGGATTTAGGAAAGTAACAGATCATCTTTAATAAATGGAAAAATGATAGAAATACTGTTTGCTGGGTTTTATTTCGTGCAGAAAACATTCTGGTAGTCACGTACAAGAGAGGATGGCTTTCAGCCACTTTCAGTATAAAATGGACAGGAAAATCCTGTAGTCCAGAAGTTTAGGGCAATTTACAGGCAACACATTCCAGGTTTCTCAGTCCCTCAGGGAAGGAAGAAAATAGAGCAAAGAATGCAAAAAGACAGTAAAACTGAGATGTCAGTTGATTGAGGCCTGCAAACCATCAGAAGGCGCAGAATCTGAATGCAACTGAACAAAGCCAGGGCTACACAAAGACATTTATCTGAGCTGTGAGCCACAGCAGGGAGCAGAGACCCCTGCCTCCAGAAAGGCACAGGGGTTAAAGGGATCAGGGGGAGGACAACAACCAAACCTACCTGAGCTTAAACACCAGGACACAACAAAGGCACAGGACAGAGGCCTGCAGTGATCTGGGAAGGGAGAAGCAACAGCAGCATCTCTGCTAGACAGCAGCAAGTTGCATCCTCTCTGTGAATTTCAGAATCTAACAGAAGCACTTCTGCCTTTTAAAGAACGCACCTCAGTACATTGTTCCTCAATTTTCTTTATTCCTTCCTCAATCATTATATAGATATATAATTTTTTTTTACCCTCACAGAACTGCTCAACTCCCTATTTCGTTTGATGTGGTTCACAGTTTTCTTAAGCACTGAAAGAACCCATCTTGCTAAAAGTTTTGGGATCCCCAATCTTCTGGGACATGGCCCATAGAGACCCTGGATAACAGAAGGGTTCTGTTCCACTCCTGCTTTGTGCTCAGCAGCTTGTCAGCCACAGAGGGAAGGGGATTTAATTTGCTTATGATGGCTTTGATATTATGAAAGATGATTTAAATAATTTGGAAACCTTCTTATCATGCTGAAGGCCTGAGTTATATTTTTTTTAAAATCTCTTTACACCTTAAAGAATAGTTAATTAAATCTTTTTAATGCTGCCTTCTATTGAAGTCTTACCTACAAATCATACCAATCAGACAGATACTGAAGCTTTTCAGCAAGTTCATTAAAGTGGATTTAGTTTTCCTTTTGACAAAATGCACCAGCTCCACATTAGTGAAACACAGCTTAAATAAACATCAATCTTTAATGAATCTGACTAAATCCACCCTGTGATGGGCTAAATCTAGCAGACAGATACTGTCTCACTTCTAATCCAGACTAAATTATATCCAAAATAAATTAGCAAATGTAGAAATAGATAATCTGTCCAATAGCATCACTTAACTAGTAGCTTTTAAGTATCATGCAGTAACTTTTCCTTTACAGACGTGTAATAGATCACTCTCACCATAAGTAATACACTAAAAAATACCCTGGAAGTAGGAAAATATAAATAGCAATTGATAATAATTCATGTCAAAACACATTAATCAAGCCCATGTACCAACATACAACTAAAAGCAAAACTAAATTAAAAAACTTGGATTAATCTCATTTTAGGCTGGATTGTTTGTTCATAATCTCAACACTTAACTGTACACATAATTATAATCTAATTCTATTCTCTAAAACACAGTCCAGCCTGTAGAAAGTATGATGCTCTCACTGTATTAATTTAGAAACTCAATTTATTCAATGATTCAGTGGCATATTCACTGGGCCTGGAACTGCCAAAATGATTTGCCAAATATGTTATTATTAAATATTTTGTCTGTGACTCAGACATTAATGCAATTACCAAAAATTAGCATAGCTCGTTCTTATCTTCACACTATCATCTCAGAGGAAAGTCTAAAGCATTTCATCTATTTGCTTTGTCACAGAGTACAGAACAACACTAGTTTAGTTTAATTAGGTTTTTCAGATGATAATCTGCAGATATTGTTGTGGTTTATTACTCACTGCAAACAGGTACTGTGTAAGCTTTTGTGCCAATGCTGTCAATTAAACTCAGCTCCAATTTAGACTCCACTTTTGTGTCTCTAGAGCAAATTATGTCAATCACACAGCCCACAGCTAGGGAATGGCATAAACTCTGCACACCCTGCAGGCGTGTATGACATGACCCAAGTCTCAGTAGGCTCTTTCTGGCCTCTCCGCTAGGTTTCCAATTAATTTCTTAAGTAGTTATCTGTGTTGTGATTATGTTTCAGTTTTCTAAACTTAAAATCCATAAAGAAAAGGAAAAAAGTTATAAAATCTGATTCGTTGCATATCAACAATGAAAATGCTAAATGTACTGCACTTGAACATCTGCAGTGTTCACATGGCTGTAACTTCAAATCTAAATCCTTCTCCTAAAACACACTATTGGGAATTTAATCTAGGTTTTAAAATTGATTTAGCATTCATGATTTGGAAACTGAAGTAGAACCAAGGGCCTCATCTATATTATTTCCAACCCTAACTACCAGAGCAGGAAATAATGAAAGCTCTCATCAAGCTTCAACTCATGCCAAACAATCCATCCAGCACATTCCTAGACCATATAAAAAGGATAAGGAAAATGTGAAATGCATTCCTCAAATGCAAGGTGTCAGTACTCAAACAAAATCAGTGCTCAGTCACTCCTATGGAGCTCACAGCCTTATCTGTAGGCAGAATTATCATCCACAACTGCATTTTCAGAAGTAATTAAAAGCCAGAGAAAATTTTATTTCAGTTTACAGCACCTTATAAAAGTAGTGCGATTGTTAAGACCATCTTCAAAAAGTGTTTTTCCAAAGACAAAAATATAAACGTTATTAAGTGGTCTTGCAGTTTATTTAAAATGTATCACTGGGGCTTCTGCCTGCAGAACACTTATTTGTTTGAATGCTTTGAATGGTACCATACATTCAAAGACATGACACTGAAGAGAAGTAAAAGTACTGGTCACATACTAAGTATTGATCAGAGACTGTCAGAACAAAGAGGGTATGAAAAAATTTCATCACCAGCAGATCTGATGCATTTGCATGAGCACAAACAAATGCAGGAAAACATAATTTTAATGCTAAAAATATTGTGTTTGTCCTGGACTTTCTATATTAAATATGAATTTAGCAGTACAACAGAGATTACTTCTTAATCCAGTTATTGTGTGTGTCTGGATGAGGGACATTTTTTGGCACTGTTGAAGAAAAGATGAAGTCAGAAAGACACAGTAAGCTAGTATACATTCTTGAATTAATGCTAATGAAATTCAAATTGTGGCCAAAGGATGCAGGAAAAAGAACTTGCAATGTTTACATTCTGCTGCAAGTAGAAAACAGCACCATTTCAAACACTTTAAAACCTGATATTAACATACAGCAACAAAACCTAAGAACCACAGAAATACAGTAACTGAAAGTGTCCCTAACACCGGTCTCCTCTCCCCTTTTCACCCAAACCAGATGTATTTTCATTTGGAAAATCAATTGATTTTCCAGGTATATTTTACTGGTGACAGAGAAGTAGATTTTGGCTTTAAGCCACCATGCTCAGAAAAGCTGTCACAGTTTTGAAAACAAACTGCCTTGCTGAACTACCACACATATTGAACGGTGGACCAACCATCCAGTTCTTTTCTCCTAGAAGAAACAAGGTGCCAGCTCAAGTTTGGATTGGGGAAAAAAATTCTCTTTTTCTGCTTACTGCCTTTTAGATTTGCACCTTTGCTGACACAGCTGGAGACCTTGCATTCTTATGGTCTGAAATCACACACTAGAGATCCCAGCATCCTATGGTCAGAAAAGTTACGGTAACAATTTAAAAATGCTATAGAGAGGAAGAAGCCAATGCTTTGTTGGGTTTCTTGACAGCACTGGAAAGGGTCAGGTTTCATTTTAATATTCCTACTTAATCTCACACACACGTGTGCACACAGTTGAAATTATAAATACTGCATATGTTACAAGAAATCACAATGCTGTAAAATCAAACATTAGAGTAATAAAAAAATAATTGATTTCAGTAAATATAATGGATGTCAAATTCACCAAAGACTCTATTAAAAGGCACAATTAATGCATGTAATAATTTCAAAATGTTTAAAAATCCCAAATATACGGAGAGGTGCAGTAACATAACCATGTTGAATTAAAAAAAATGTGGACTTGGTCCATCAGTTTATTTTTTTAAATAAGTAATTTTGATTGTTTCCATTTTCCTTAGTGATTCTGATTTCAAATACACAAATTCACAGGGGTATTGGCTCCTTATAGTTCTCACCCATTTCAGTCTCAAGCCACATTATTTTTATTTTCACCAATATCTCCTCCTGCTTTAAACACAATCCTAGAGAAAAATCTCCTTTTCTTCTTTTTGACATTAGTATCTTCAAACATCTTCCAGTCTCAGAGCTTTTAGTTATGCCATATGATGGTCTGTATTCTACAGGGAGCCCTAGTAAGTATAAAATAAATATCTCCCAACATGCCTGATGATGATATTGGTAGAATGCCAACCACATTTACTAGATCCTGGACATTAAAATAACAATATAAAAGGAGTAGCTTCAGCAATTAAAGAATTTTTCCTATTTTCACAATTGTATTCTGTTTATATTCTTCCAAGTAGTATCATAACACGTAACACTTTGTCTAAAAGCAGCAGCACTGCAAAACTACATGGTGGTTTCATTTAATTATATTGATTTGCATAACTATGAAAAATATTTCACCTCTTGCTCAGCAACTGAATATCATGCAAAATTTTGAAAGCAATATCACTTAATAATTGACAAATTTGTTGTCATAACAACCGTAGAAAATTATGTAAGAAAATACCAAGCAATAACAGATGAAATGCCATAGAAACAGGTAAGAATAGAATTAGTGGTTTCACCACTGGCCTTAAGGAAAATTTTAGGCACAAGTTCATGGATACAATTATAAAAAGGTGGAGAACTAGAAAAGGGCAGTTAGGGTGGGGAAATCCAAAAGGTAGTTACGTGGCTTACTGCCAGTGTTCTACATTTGAAATTACATGCAGATTAGTTGAAACTTTTGAGAAAACTAGCACACACTAGATAGGAATTCAGCAGAATTTATGATATAAACTCAGGTTTTTTGGTTTTTTTTAATTCTCTTGCTTATAACAAATTCTGATGCAGTGCTGCACAGCAGAAATGGTTAAAAGCCCTCAAAACCAGAATACAGTAATAGATAAGTTGCTGCCAGTTTTACATGGTTTTCTAAAAATCCCTCCAGCAGAAGGAACTAACTGAGGAAGTTACAAAGGAATTCAAATGTTGGGATTCATTTTCCTGTAGGTCAACCCACTACCTCACTGTATAATAAATGTAAACATGGAATGATATCACTTCATCTCTGCTCCCCAACCTTCTAATGACCTTTCAGAGAAAACACCCTGGAGCCCAAATTTTGTTTGACATGGAAATCATACAGGCTGGATAATATGACATTCCTACCTACGAGCAAAACACCTTTATTGCATTTATTTGTCCTAAAATAAAAATAAATATTACACTGCTATCTATATCAACGCTAGAACCAAGACACAAACCAGTCAAAATCATAGTTGTATGTACAGTAGAAGAAATATCAGATGTACAGATCTTTGTTTAAAGAATGAACAAAGACAAAAATTGAACCTGTCTAATAAACTCCTTTTTGGATGTTATCCACTGATTTGTGTTGAGAGTATAATAATAAGAAAACACTTTTTGCATCTCTTGTTTCAAAGAAGGACAAAAAAAGCAGATGGGATTTAAATGGAGCTCAAAACAAAAATGGTAAACTTAGATTTGATTCAGCAGTCATATGGAAACATACAGAAATAAGGAAATTCTTGCACTAAAAAGTTAGTTCAGGTGAGATGCAACTTAACCAAAAACAAGAATGTTAACAGAAAACCTTGATTTGTCACTAAAAAAAACCAGCAGTAGAGCGTGGAAGCAGTCAGGACGAAGCCAAAAGGGTCAGTCCTGTTGTGTGAAATGCTGGGGCTCCTGGGCACTTCCTTGCCTGAGATCTAATTCTGTAACTGCAGGGTGAGCTGGGAGGACAAGGGGATGATCAAGAGGCTTTTTTTATTTAGCAAGATAGATTGACTCAGCTCTCTGGCTACCTGACTGCTGCCATCGAAACAAGGGGAGCAACAGGAATGAGCAGGTGCCCCCTTCTGCCAGGGGCCTCTCTTTCCATAGCCCCCAGCTGATTAAGTCTGGGGTGAGACATCACCCATCTCTCCCCAGTTGCAAGGTACAGGAGCCAAGGTCACCCCACCAGACAGGCCAAAGAACACAGGTGACTGGTGGCCTCAGAACATCACCCACACCTCAGCTTAGAGCAACGACCTGGAAGACTCTTCTGGCAAATTAGTAGTAGAGTATTGAAACTTGGAGCAAATTAACTTCCTTTGAAACTTCCACCTTTGCCGATTTTGGACAATATGACTCAAAAAAGTTCCAAGGACAAAAAAGCATAATCACATAAGTCCCATTTCCTCAGGAAACAGACCAAAAATAACACACAATCAGATTGCAGAAAAATCTTTGTACAGGATAATTCAAAATTTGAAACACTAATATGACTAAATGTTAACAAAAACCACAAACTGAATATCTCATTTTGGATAAGTATAGGTTGGAGGGGGAATCATAAAAATCTATGAAAGATGGCCATGCTTTTATGACAAAGTGAATAAAATTGATTTTATACACTACAACTACTAAAGCATTAATCATATAAAATACTTCCCCCAAAGCTCTGGCAACAGGATTAGTAGTTTCCTCAAATTCAGTCTCCAAGCAGAACTGTAAATAAGTAATTTAAATACAAGAGTGGGGGATTCTGCAGGGCTGGGGGCAAACCAACACAGAGGCTTTTCTCTTTCTGGCATTTGTAGCACTTTACAAGAAACACAGAGACAGTTTAACACATTTTAGGATTTATGTTATATTAGAGAGTAGATTAATAAGATTGCCCTACCTATACTAAAAGTAACTGGAGAATCCAACAAGCTACAAGTGAAAATTCAGTATCAGCAAGCAAAGCTTTTGAACCAGTTATTTCCTGTAGATTTGGGAATATCAGACTTTGAAAAATTCAATTGTAAACATTTTTCTTTCTTTATGAAACTTTTTGTGCTAAAAAAAATGCAAAATACAGTAAATACTGTGGTATGATCATCAGGCATTATCAGTGGGTTACACAATACCTGCTTTTGAGAACTTCTGTAACACCATCTTACAAAATAAACTATTACAGTAAATTCTTAAGTGGCTACATCTCTTTCTTATGGAAACTAGAAATATCATGAGAAAAATGAAGAGGCAATGAAAGCAATAGAATAAGTACCTAGTACCACAGATTTTTTTTTATTCTCTCTCTGAATTTGATCTTCTGACGTTACAAAAAGAATGTGAATTATGGCCCAATACTGGATGTAGGTGAGGATCTATTCAAAAGCAGCAGCTATACAATAATGAATTTTAAAACACAATCTAGCTCCTCAAATATATTTCTAAAAAGCCTTCTCCCCCTTTAAGAGGAAGAAATATTGTCTTTGCAGAAAAACTTGAAGATGTCATTGACAGTCCACCCTTTATGTCACTTCACTGTTATGGCTGAGGTCCTGACCTGAGCTCAGCTCCATTAACTGCTTAACCAACTGCTCGGGTTGAATTTGCAAGTGTTCAAAAGCTTTTGTGTCAGAAAAGCCTTCAGCAACCTGGCATCTCCATTTTTCTCATGATTTTTATAGTTTCCATCTTGTCACCATTGTGCAAAAGCATCACTTTACGAGAAACACTACAAATTTAAAAGCAGTATATAAAAAGCAGAGTTCACAGTTGTCTTGATAGCTCTGATGAAAATGCAAAGGAATTATTTTTCAACACCAATGTTTTTAACTTATATATCTCAATGAGGAAATGGCTATTTTACTTTCTGCTGCAGATTTTAATTATCATTGAATACAACATAACTAATTACAACAAAAGTTCAAGTCACAGTCTTATCAGGAACCATTTCACCAGAAAGTATTTACTAGGAAATTCTCTGTCCTGTGAATCAAAAGTATCCGATGGACATGGAAATGTCACTGAATAAGAAGAAAAGCAATAAAATTCTGCAACTATTGCAAATTAAACTACTGTATACCCTACCTAAACTCTCCAAATACTGAGATTCTACAATACTGCATGAAAAATGTATCTTATTCCTGAAGAAATGGCACTTACAAGGACTACACCACCACATCCAGCTTTACTTCATGTTCTGCAGCACATAACACTGGGGACAAAAGGTGTTACTAGAACAACAGGCTCAGATTATTCCCAGCCTACATTGGCAAATCCAAGACAGTGGGGAAATTTTTGACTCACTCCCACCCAGGACAGTCGATGGCCCAGGAACACACGATGAGCTATTGCTGTACCTATCCCATAGCACAGATGGCTTTTCAGAAAGTAAAGTTTTAAGTGCATTCAAATTTTATTTAGGTTCCCTTTATCATATCATCATCATAACACACATGCTAATTTCTAAGGCTCAACAAATTTCAGGTGACTGCTTTGAAAATTTCAAAATCAGAACAAGTCTGAGATGGCTCCCATGAATGTCACAGCTGTGACTGAACATTGTTCACTTTAACCTTTCAGCAGGCATGCTGTAAAATATCACATCTTAACACAACTTTCCAAGAGAAAAAACAATAAATAAAAGCACCTCTATACTCAAAAAATAAAATTGTCTAGTCTGTGCACTCAAAAAAGAAGTACAAAGGAAATTTTGACAAGGAAGAGATGAAGGAAACTCCATTAATTATTATTATGACTGTCCATCTAGAGATGAACTTCCTAAAGCACCAAGTGTCAAAATGAACCTGTCATTTATAATTAAAAATCTTAAGGCATTTACTAACCTTCTGAGGTTTTTCTTGTAGGTCTTCCTTAATTGATACAAAGTCCTGCTGTATTTACAGCAAAATTCTATCTTTTGGCTACTTCACAAGTAGACATGGATGCTATTACGTAATAAAAAGCAAAACTTGTACTATCTATATTTTCCCCATAAATCAACTAATGCTTTTTATATGTGTAAATGTAGCAAAGACTCAACAGCAACTACCACACCAAGCAGAAAAACTCCTTAAAGAATGTATCAAGTAAGCAAGACATTATTACCCTTACATTAAAATATATATAATCTGTGTTCATGAATGTACTAAAACAGCAATTCTAGTTAAATTTCACAAAAAGTTAGTAGCAATCATGGCCTGCCTCTTACTAAATAAAATGTAGATAGAGGACTACAAGGCACAAAAAAAAAAAAAAAAGAATGAAGTTTGCTATCACAATCAGCTAAAAAAAACCCCAATAATAAAAAACCCATATGGATAAGCCAACCAGCTTTCACTTAAATACCTGACACTTACTCAACTGATAACCACCTGCATACAAAGTCTTTGGCAGCTGTAAAATACCTTTTTTCTTTTTTCCTTCCTTTTTTTTTTTTCTGTTTAAAGGAATAAAATATTCTTCAAGCTATTTCCTATCCTATCAAGCACAAACATGCTTTCATTTAACTTCAGGAATGGAATGTGTCTTTTTTAATCTTTCACCTTTGTTCAGTTAAAGAAACTTGTATTGCTGATAACCAGATCTTACTTAAAATACAATTTCTTCTATGTGTCTATGCATTCTCTGGGACATTGCATTCCAAATTGATAACTATTTGGAGGTTTTCTGGAGTTTTTTGTTTGGTTTTGTTTTTGATGCAGTGTCACAGTTTAACACTGGCCCAGCAATTAAACCGAGTGACAGACGCTCTCCTCTCTCTCCTCCCTGATAAAGAAAGGAGAGAGAATAAGGGAGAGAGACTTATGGTTGGAAACTAAACTACACAACTTTAATGGAACAGTAATGATAAATAGGAAAAATTACTAAATATATACAAATATACAGGAAAATTGATACCATGTTCCTTCTCCCCTTTTCCCCAGTAACTCTCACATCACCACCGAGGCTGCAGGGCAGCCCTGGGAAAGTCCAGGCTGGACTCCTGGAGTCGGCAGCAGTCGGGAACTGGAGGCAGGAACACACAGATATGGGCTGGCACGGATCAGGACCACAGGCAGACGAACGGACGGAATCCTTCCAGGATGCTGGGTGAAGGAAGGGAGGCAGGAAAGGCAGGAAGGGCAGGCAGCTGGAAGCATGGCTTGGCCATCGAGATGCCTCAAATTTATACTGAGTATGATGTATATGGGATGGAATACTCTGTTTGGTCAACTCTGGCATCTATCTTGTCCAGTCCTCCCCAAAGGAGGGCTGCAGGTGGGACCTCTTTATTCCTTCTGGAGGATAAAATGTTCCTCAGAGCTGAGCAGTGTCCTTGGCTCTGCACACCAGTCTCTAGCAGTAACTATAAACATCAAGTGTTATCAGTCCTAGAAGCACACAGTGTCTGAGAAACTTGCTGTTAATTTCAGCAAGTGCAACTACTTACAAGAGACATAGCTAAAAGCAAAAGTACAAGACAGAAAATCACCTTTATCCTGGCCCAAACCAGGACATGCAGCCAGTCCTGCAAAAGCCACTGGTAAGATCATCAGGCTCCTGACTCAGTAGCTTCACACAGCAGACACTCATTTCAGTTTTTAGCTGAAAAACTCGAGTATGCATTCCATAAATCATGGTCTGGTAATTGACAGAGCATTGCTCTGAGTGGCACCAAAACCCACTTCTGCAAAGGGGACTGAATATTCTCAGGCACAGATTGCTGCAGGAGCTGCAAAGTTACAGACCCTACGAAGTGAAGCTTTAGGTGTATGGATGCAGACACTCATCTTCCAGTGCCTTGTTAAGATTCCAGCAGAGAACTGTATGGATGTATCAGCTCCAAGATGCAGACACAGAGGTGCCAGCTTCCTGTCCAGTGCTATGGAGCCTCTGGGCTGCAGCAAGTTACCATCAACTGCAACAGCTCCAGGAGATGTTGCAGACTTCATCAGTGTCACACAGCCCAGGTACACTCAATCACCTTTGCTTGCTTCTTGAGATGGACTTTACAATGTACAGCTTGGACCAGTTTTCTTACTTTTCAAATTAAGAGTGGGATTATCATGTAATAAGAAACCAGTGAAATTGTTTGGCAGCAGGCTGCAAGAAACTAGTACTTTGGTGGATTCAAGGTTGCCAGGATAAACTACACAAATAATACTTATTTTACGGGAGAAATGATTAAGGAAAGAAACCACAGACAGTAGGAAACAGGATTAGTTATGTTGCAGAAATCATGGGAAGGCAAAACCATGAAAAGCAATATGGATATCTTTAGAGAAATAAGCAGTAATCTGACACGAAAGTAATTTCAAATATTATCACATTCCTGTAATTACAACTAAATCAGCCCAGAAGCACCATGTTAGTACTCATCTGGGTGATAACAGGATATAAACAGAAGATTAAGAGTTTTATTCCCTCATGCTGACCCAGTTGCCACAGTTTCTGGGCTTGTTGAATTCCTGGTCCAACTGCTACAGAAATACAAATTATAAAGGATTGTCCAGCTATTCTGTAGGAGCATTCTGAAATTTCTCCCTAAGGAAACATGGCATAAGCATAAATCTCAGCAACTTGCTTATGGTGACTCCATTTCTACATGGTCACGTATTCTTGATAGTCCTTATGAGGCAACTCTCTTCATTCAGTTCCTGATCACTTTTAAATACAGTGAAGATGTTGATACGAGATGAAAAAAATATGGGACTCTCACTGAAAAATGTTTCCAACTATGCTGCAGTTCCAAAGAAAATGTGTAACTCTAAATAATCTAGTTCTTATAATTTCAACTGCATAGAAATATTCCAATTACCAAAGCCCACGAAAACAAAGTATACACATTCCTTGTTTCACCTTAATTCAGTGAAGCCAATTTAGGAAATTCCCAAGGGACAGACTTTAGTGCTACACGCAATTAATTTTCTTTAAATTCCAAAAACCACCAAAAAAACCCCACAAACTCCACACAAACCTCTACCATAAACCCCAAGACCCAATCACCTATCACTTTTGTAAGTACTAGCTTAAACTTTATACAGTCCCTATAGCTTTGGGCTGTTTTAATTTTTTAATACAAATCTAAGGAATTTTGTTTGCATTCTTGAAATCTAAGCAGCACGCTTTAGAGTAATTTTCTTCAGGGCCATCAGGAGAATTTTTATGATAGAGGTGCAGTAGCAATGAATATCATCACTGATACAATTAATTTTGCCTCCACTAGGGTTTAATTACTGTGTAGTACAATGGCAGTACATTTCCATCAGTGTACTGCACAGAGTATTTACACAGCAAGAAACTGAAGCCACTGTAATTGAACCCACTGGTATAAAAGTACTCCTTTCCCTTACAGGTATTATTTCTGATGCTTTGAACAAGTTGCACAGTACCATGGCTGTTAGTGGAAGCTGACCTTAATAACATTTTTGCAGAGTGCCTCATAGGCTCTGTTACTACCTTTTCTTTTCTGTTTTCCTTTTCTTTTTTACATCTATGCCATAAAATTGTACATCATATATATTATATTTCCATTCAAATTCAACACTAGGCATGGGAACATATTTCTACACTACAGGTACTTTTATAAAAATCTGTGAGTAGTTTAATTTAAAAGCCATGGACAGCAACCTAAAGCAATTTTTGACCATGCAAAATGCTTTATAAATAGTTCCATGTGTGCTGTTCATCTGGAGCCTCACTAGAGACGAATAATGACCTTGTATTTCATTCTCATGTATTCTAAATTAGCCAAAACTTGTGGTTTTAATTACATACTTAATACACCTGGCATGGTCTAATTACAGAAAACAAAACATCATTTAAACAAAAGGTGACCTTGAACTTAAGTCTATGAAAATACCAGTTAACTTCAAGTTTTCAGTTTTTAACGAACTGCCAAGACATGCAATAGCAATTTTCCAAATGTGATCATATGCCTTTAGAGCAAAAGACTTACTGCATTAAGAAACATCTGTACACACTATTTATGGCTTCCCTCACTATTAATGCAAATCCCTTTTAGATTTCAATAGTGCAATAAACAGTTCTATAGGTAAACACTAAGTTCACACTACTGGTACTTTTAATGTGTTAGACTACAGTAACTCTAGATTTGACAAGCAGCACCCTGTTAAAACTGAAGCAACTTTTTTTCAGAAACTAGTGATTTTGTATGAGTATTGTAACTATGAACAATAGGAAACAAAGCTTTATCAATTATGAGATGCTGCAAAAGAGAAAGGGCTTTGACACAAGAAGCTTAAATAAATACATTAGTTATCCTACTGCTGTAACATGGTTAACATAGCTGTTTGAAATTGAGTATGTGTTTAAATTCCATTTTCAGTTGTATTGGAGAGTTTCAGTGACAAACTATTTTTATAAGAATGCTTCAAAATATTAGTAGATGCTTCTCACATATTTGATACCGTTTTTTCACTATTTGTGACCAAGCAATGCTAAGAAATTAGGCACAGCATATTTAATACATTATCAGAGATTTAAAGCCAATGGAATGTAATGCCTACACAAAATTCAGTAAAGCCTAAAATTTCTGTAATATAACCACATCATGTATCATTTTACATTATGTGCTTTTTTGACACTGCAAATTCATTTTAGTACATTCTCCTCAAAAGATAATTTTCTTGTACTTGTGACTTTGGTCATAATTTCAGCCCTGGAGCTTCCCACCTCAACATGCCAGAACAGCAAAGGTACAGTGCATTTCAGGTAAACAATGTCAACAGCAGCACTAAGGAAAGACGGGAATCAAATTTAGAGCATGCTCAGCAGGGATGTACTAAACTACCCACTAATTCACAGATGGCTTTCAAAGATGTACTCTCAGAATATTTGTCTATGTTCTGTATTGCTGACCATGGCATTTTTCTAAGATGGAATACCCCAAAGCAAAGGGGTGGAGCAGCTGTCTTTTGGACATTTTGAAAAGGTTTCAGAACAAGAACAGATCACTGCTGACACGACAACATTCTGAACATAGATGACATGAAAATTAAGAGTGTTTTGCATATATATATAGTAGGTCTGAATGGGCAGATGATTCTTTAGAAAAATAATTCTTCACCCATCATTAAGCTAAACAAATTCACATGAAAGTATCCTAAACAGATAAGCAAATATATTCAGAGTTATCATGAATGCTGATAAACACCCACCACTTAATTTGCTTGGCTAGCAAAGTAAGGCTGACTGATTGCCTACAGGAGAAAAGAATCCCAAACTTTTAATAGCCAACAGATGGAATTCAATAAATGTATTAAAAGAAATGAAATAGCGAGAAAAGATTTTACAACTTCAACCATACATCTAACAGATATTGATTAAATAATGATATAAACCACTTCGTATTTAACTGAACTGCAACTGCATCCAAACCAACACTCCACTGCCTGGCACATTGCAACCTGCCCAGAAGGGGACATCATCTAAATGAGATCAGCTTGTCAAAATGTAATAGATCATTTGAAAGTGAAGATGGGATAAATAGGAGTGAAGAGAGTTTAGGTTTCACATGAGACCTGATGGCAGGACTCCTGCATCTTCTTCCAGTTCTGCTGTGAACTCACTGTTGAATCACTCACTTTCTATTTCTCTGCCACCATTCTCCTGCTGATAACAGCATTTATCCATTTTTCTGTTACACAAGGCAACAATTAAGAAAGTACTTGAATAAATACACAGATCTGAGTCCTTCTCAATGTCATCTCTTAACCAAAAGGTCTCTGCCAGCACAATTACATTGCTTTAGCTACACCAGAAAAGCCCATTCTTACAACATAGGCTACACCAAACACAAAAATATTGTACTCATTTTCATACTATGAAAATAATTTATCATAGTTTCAAACAGTGCTTCATTCCCTTCAGATCTGGCATGGTCTTGCTAGTTTGAGATGAAAATAATCCTGTCTGTCAAACAATGCTAGTGACATAAATATAACCTGGAACAAAATAGATGGCTTACATTAGCACAGAGGAATAAAGTCAGCAACAGAGGGTAAAAAGGTAATCTAGTGAAAAAGCCTTGAGTTGCTGCTGGGTAAAATGCTCTAATATAGCTGGAACTATATATTAAAGCTATATTAGAAGTATATTCCAGAACTCTGAAATGAATGGGCACAGAGAGTTTAAATGCAGGGGTTTTTACCTGCAAATTGAGAACATTTCTTCCTGAAGAATATTTTCATTAAAAAAAAAACCACCCAAACAAACCAAAACCCACCATATCACAAGCATATCACAAGCAACACAGGCATATTAAGATAATATTTCTGTTCAATTAAATCTGTCCCAAATAAAGTGGCATTATTTGGTCTTTGATCTCTTCACAGCACCCTGTTAAAAATTTCTGTAGCTTGAAATACAGCACAATAAACTAGTAAGAAACATTTGAAGAAGGCAAATCTGTGGTGCAAATAAGCACACAAGTCTGAAAACCAGTACATAACCACTTTTTTTTTCTTTCCCCCTTTTGTTCTGGAATTAAGAGACAATCCTAAAAGCTTCAAAGACCATTCCTTAAGTTGGCATTCATATTTCTATTTATGAACTTAATTACTCTTAATTATACTCTACAGTATAAGATAGTTCCTTCTTTCTGCCCCTTAATAGCAGCCATAAGACATCACAATGCAGCCCAAACAGGAAATTATTCACTATAAAAAAACAAAAAAACATTCCTACAAAACACTGGATTACATATGAATGAAATACTGAGACTGAAGATAATGGCTCCATCTATGCTTTCTACACTACACAACTATTTTAATAACCCTGGCAGCATCCTTGAGGATAAATTCCTTGCTGTCTGCCAGTGGCAGTGGCTCACCTCTTCCTCCTGTGAAACCAGTGATTTGTTTACATGGTATCTTAAAACAGTTCACAGATGAAACAACAGAAGGGTTCTGTTTGGTTGGGTTTTAATTTGACAGCACCTCATCTTGGTGTCCAAAAGAGACCGAGTTGGAAAACATCTTCTCTGAGCCTGTCTGAAGTCCACTGAATGTATAGGGAGAGAAAGTAGCTCCTTAGGGAAGGTGGCACAAGGACCTATTCATCTCCCCTGGCTGCTGTCAAGGGGTTGGGTACAAGGCAGTTGCTGTATTTTTGTTCCTGTGCTGAAGTTCCAGGACCAAGGATGGCTTGTCACAACCTAAAATTAATAGCCTGATGACAGATGTCCTATTCCAAGAGAACCAACTATTCCCACATGTGGATGCTTATGATGCAAGTACGGAACTGACACATGGGAGAACTGATCATATTCCTGACAGCTACTGACAATATGGTTACACTCCAGGGACCTTCAAAGTAGAAATAAACTCCAAATCCTCTTCATAATTGCTGGGGTTAGTATTTATACACTCATGCGTATAACATTTTACTGGGGCAATATTCTACCTAAGATAGATATACAAGGGATGATTCAGTAACCAATAACTTGACTCAGTTATTCCTTCTTTGAGGAGCGAGAATTATGAAAGGTTGTTCAAAGAGGAATTACTAGGCACAACATCATAAAATTTTAAACTGAAGATGAAAAAGGTATTGTTTAGCTGTCAGATCTGTAAAACTGTGACACAGGCCCCCAAGCAAAGTTATAGAAGTACTTTCAATTCAAACATGTTATGCTAGTCTGGAAAAAGCATTTGGTAGCTTTAGAAGGGATACAGAAAAGATAATTTAGAAAGTAATTCTCATCTCTCCTTTTTCAGATTAACAGTTTGGACAAGAGTTACCTTAACTAAAAATAATACAGTAGTACACAGCAAAAGAACATTGGAATAATTATTTAGTTGCTAATTTACTTTACTCTGCATGTACTCATACTTTAATTACCCTGCCAACATATTCCAAGTAAAAGAAGTTCAGAAACCACTGAAAGAATTCAGCATTGCTCTGGTTTGAGTTGTAATGGATATCATCAGTGGACTTGTGCAGTTTTGTGACAATGTTTTCTTCTGAGTTAGGTGCTAATTTAAACATAAAGGGAAAGTGAAACTCAAGTTTAACTTAATAAAAGTTTTGAAAGGGCACAAAAAATGTGTCTACATCAGTCAGCTTTTACACTCTTTGCAAGAAAACCATCCTATTTACAGTGTTTTTTACCTGTCTGGATTTGATTTGAAGGAGGAAAAAAAAAACTTGTACAATGCTTTCCCAACAACTTAATGGGTCATCATTTCCAGATCATGTAGGACAACCCCAGAGAGCTAAAGCCAGAAAGCCATAATCCTCAAGTAGAAGTGTATTCAGGTAGACCATGTTTTTATTGGATATTAGGAAAAATTTCTTTACTGAAATGATTATCAAACATTGGAACAGGTTGTCCAGGAGAGTGGTTGAGTCACCATCCCTGGAGGTATTTAAGAGCCATCTAGATGTGGTGCTTAGGAACACGGCTTAGTGGTGGACTTAGAAGTGATGGATTAATGGTTGGACTCAATGACCTTAAGGGTCTTTTCCAACCAAAATACTCCTATGATTTAATGTCTTTGAAGACATTCTCCCTGCCCACAAATTAATAGCAGGAGCAAATTTTCCTCAAACATAAGGTGTCTTCAAGGTAACCCTGTCTACCTACAGTTTAGTGGCCCATGCAAACTACCACTGAGACCCTGCAGATTATTTCACATAGATGAAAATACTACTTCTTTAGTCAGGAATCTATTATAAACACAAGTTGTAGACTATAACTTAAATAACAGAGGTAAGCTAAGTTAATGCCATGCTGTATTAAAGGTAGACACCCAGTATTTGCAAAGAAGAGGGATGAGAGGGTCAAAGCAGGTCAATCAATACAAATTCTCAGAAGGGCAAAGCTAGAGATAGGCAGATATATTTCTGAGATAAAGAAGCTTAAGTAGCTGATAAATATAAATAACTGGCTAGAAAATCTCACTAAATCAGAATTAGGTATGGCTCATACCCAAAAAGAAAATAAATAACAACAGAGAATCTAGTGGCAATGTATAGCTGACATAAAGGGTCTTCTTGTGCAACTTGTGATACGATTACTGAAATTAATTTTATACAAATTATTCACCTAGCAATGCATTCATTGTTATCACAGTGTAGTCAAGTAAAGGGAAGGTGGAAGAGAAAAAATGAGGTGAATACAAGGAGAGGCAATTAAAAAAATAAAAAAAAAAAAACAAGAAAAAGCATTTAAAACAAGGGTTGCAGGTGCCACCATTAGTTTTCCATAAAAAGTGTTTTGACCCAAATTCTTAACTTGTGTAGTTAATCAGATGACTGGGATTTTACACCTATTGCAAAAGAAACAAAGCAGCAGCTGAAAACAAACAAACAAAAATGAACACCACAAAACAAGAAACAACCCACAACCCTTTTACTTAATATCAAGAACCAACTTCACTCTGCTCTTTTGGTTTTTTTTTCATACTGTAAGGATCTGCAAAGAATTTTGGCTTTAACTGAAATACCAATAAGTGCTGAAAAAAGAAACTGTCAATGTCTTCTATAGCTGTATTGGCATATAAAGTATAACTCAATATATTACACCAACTGTTAACCTCCACAACTCTGCTTCTCTAATATGGTTACAATTAGATTGTATCCCCATACAGAATAACCCCAGTCCAAGCTTTCTTCTAATTTTGATTGCTGCTAAAGTTTTTCCCTTCATCTTTGTCCCAGAATGCATTACCACTCTCAGTTCTTCTAAATCTCTAGATAGGAAATCAAAACCATAAACCTGGCAGTGAAAGAGAACAAGCATTACAGTTTCCAGTGTTAGCAGAAGACTTGCAGCCTCCTGGTGCTTTCATTATTTTCATTTTCTAGCAATAGTGAGTGAAGTTAACAACCCCAGAACTTAAATGAGTGGTTGTTATGTAAAGAACCACACATATAGACGTAGGATTCTTCAAGTAGAAAATTAAATAAGCACAGACCAAACTGCCATTGTCTCATCTTGAAGTTATTTACCCTTTCCCCTCACAAGCATACATAACTACAACCTTGCTTACTTAAGCCATCTGCCAGTTGTGTCTCTCCCTATATGCTCATGATCAGAACTGTCACATTCAAAACAACTTTTGCTACTATTTTGTCTCAGTTCTTTCCCACTTTCATTATTTTTTCCTACTCAATGAGAGTTTTTTGTACAGTTTCTAACTATTTTTGCATTTTAAAAAAGTTTTTTCAGGGACCATAACAAAAAAGCAAAACACCTTCTACACTTATGTTTTGGTCTCCTTTAATTCCACCTATTTCTTCTAACCGGTGTATGATGAATTATACTTTCTGAAATTCTCTGCTTAATTGCTAAAAGGGCTTTTTTCTTTTTTATAAATAACAATATATACCACCACCTAAAGTAAGTTTCTGAGCAGTAACCAGAACATCTGAAATGTGCTGCTCTGTACACAATTCTAGGAAGTTTTTATTTTTTTTTCCTTTGCAATATTCATAGGCATATAGAGGAAATGTCATGCAGTAAAGGTTGCATATGTGAAGTACCAACTGGAAAATGTGCATCCTTGGTCCTCTCACATCCAAAATAACAGATAACTTTTAATAGGATTTCATGTAGAGTTAGGAATATACACGTGAATATAATTTCACAGAATTACTCTGCTTGCAAAAAAAGACCTTCAAGGTCATCAAGTCCAACCATTAACCTAACACTCACAAGCCTTTAACTAAGCCATATCTCTACTTTGAAATGCCTCCAGGAATGGTGACTCCACCATTGCTCTGGGCAGCCTGTTCCAAAGCCTGATAATAAGCCTGAAGAAATTCTTCCTAACATCCAATATAAACCTCCCCTGGTGCAACCTTAGGCCACTACCTCTTGTCCCATCACTTGTAACTTCATTTAACAACTGATCCTCATCTCCTTACAACCTCCTTTAAGGTAGCTGTAGAGAACAATAAAGTCTCCCCTCACTCTCCTTTTCCCTAGACTAAACAAGCCCAGCTCTCTCAGCCACTGCTTGTAAGACATATGCTCCAAACCCTTCATCAGATTTCTTGCCTTTCTTTGGACATGTTATAGCACCTCAATGTCCTTTCTGTAGTGAGCATTCTTGAAGAGTTAGTTCCAGTAAAAGCTAAACCTATAAGTTGACTGATGGAATGTAAAGCCTTGAGGGAAACAACAAATGAAGAAACACTCTCAAGAAGTCCTCTGTGATGGCACTGTTCTTACAAAAAGCACAAATGGAAGTTATCAGGACAAATCTTTAAGTCTCAGGGATGGCTGCCTTTCTCAGATCTCAAAGCACACTTGTGGCCATCTTGCAGTAGAACCTGCCCCAGCATGCTACTCTCACTACACTATTTCTTTGTGAGGAAATCAATTTATCAATTTTTGATATTGGAAAGCTGAATAATTTCCCAAAGGAAAAAAAAAATCTGGTATGTTGGTTCTGGATGTGTGACTTTGCTAAAAAAACAGGCAGGTTGATTTCCTGGCTTGAATGAAACTCTGCAGAAACTACATGAAGCACATCCTTGTATATGTTTTTTCCAACATAACAAAAGCCAGTATGATTCAAGATATATATTCTCAAGAACATGGTCATCACTAGAAAAGTCTATTTTTCACTAAAAGAATTAGAAAAATGGAGAAGTGAACATGTAGCCATAAGCTCACAGAAATGATCCACAGGGGGATGTGTAGATAACATTAAAGTGTCAACAATACACTGGTTCATTGCATCAGTCGGAAAACTCCTATTAAGCTCTTGGGAAATTTCACAGAAGAATATAATTGAAATATTTCCAGGAGCGAGGTGGACTCCTAAAGACTGCCTGAAGAACAACAGCTCTTTTTGTTTTCAAAAATTGATCCAGATCAATGAGAAAAGAGACCTCCCCCAAAACACAGGATGAGCACAAAGGTGGCCACCACCCATAGAAACTGGTCCACTAGGCTGTTCATGTGTAGTTAGTAACCATAAGAATTTTTTTATAAGGGTGTTGTAAGAGGATCACTGTAGGATCAGGAGGCTTTCAACAATCTGCCCTAGAACTTAAGGAGTCAGGCAATTAAAGTGCTGTGGTAGTAAGCTTGAAATTACAAAATTGTTATCCCCAAGAGGTAGAAGAGATTCTAGAATAAAAACTGCCTGCCATGAATACTAGGGAAAAACGTAACATCTTTTGACTATCATAACTTTGAGGCTCATTGGTAAAAATAAATTGGGAGAAAAAGACTAACAAATGACTGACAAGTGGATTGAAGACATCCAAATGGAACTCTGTGAATAAAACTGGCCCAGACCAAAAACATTTATTCACTAAAGCAAAAATATTTTTTTCTTCCTTATGAGGAAAAAGAGGCCCATTGAAGCATCTCAGGTCCCAGAAAACTGGTCTGAGGAGCTTGCTGCAGTCTACTCACTCGCAGTTCTCCAGTCTCCACTGCCCATTATTATCTGGGTTCTCAAGAAATAGTCAGTGAGTTTCATACTAGGTATATCAGTTGCAAATATCATCATATTTTCTGCAAAGCATCAAGATCTCATACTCTCGTTTGTTTACACAAATTATCATCTTGCTATATTCTTGGTGTTCTTGAAATACAGAGGCTTAAATTGTTCCTATTACCACAGTGGAGCACAGGGTAGGATATAATCATTTCTCTAACTGCAACTGCCCTTTGGGGTTTATCTATACAGAGCATGTGTCTGCCTGCTGAACTTGACCAGCTGTAAGACTTAAACAATCAGCTGTATACCTACTTTCCAACCATCTAGCTGATGCAAAATATCAAGACAGCTCTGAATTGATCAAGATTCTGAGGACAGCAAAGTCACCCCCCAAGAAATGCATTCAGGCCACCCTGAAGCCCTTGTACTTCAGACAAGGCCTTCTTCTGAGAAGTCTTGGGTAAAGCTGCTGACGTTAATGAGCAGGAATTTGGAAGCAGTACCTCTGTACATGTGATATGAGGCAATTTGAGGACAGTTCTGTAAAAAGGCATTAAAAAGCAGCTAGATTGATTAGAGTCTCTGGCAAGTGTGAGCAGTTATGTAGAAACTCACTGAAGTGATCTTAACTGTAGGACAGATGGTATTTCTACTTTAGATCACTGAGGGGGAACCAGAGCTGGCACCCTTTCCAATAAAGGGAGCATCTGCAATGGTGCCTCTTAAGTACTGAGCTATGGAGACATGACAGAAGTGCTGTATCAGGAAAAAATAAAGAATTGATATAGGCTAAGATATAGACATTTTCCTTATGTCAAAGATGGACATTAATGCCTAGACATAGAAGCCTGCTTAAATTAGTCTGACCTGGTATGGTGGGTTAACCTTGGCAAACAGCCAGCTGTCCACACAGCTGCCCAAAAGAGGAGGAGCGACCCTCTCTAAACCTCAAGATCAGGATGAGGGATTGACTGCCATCATGGACAAAACATATCCAATATGGGGAAAAAATTCATTGCCAACAAAAATAGATTTGGGTAGTACCCACCATCACACTCCCCAAGCAACACAGAGGGATGGAGCAGTTATAGTCAGTCCGTAACAGTTTTTTGCTGCCACTCCTTCCTCCTCATCCTTTTCATAGGATCACAGAATAGGTTGGGTTGGAAGCGATCTTTAAAGATCATCTCAGTCCACAACCTTTTCATGGAGAGGGTCATCTTTCACTAGGTCAGGTTGCTCAAAGCCCTGTCCAACTTAGTTTTGAACACTTTCAATAACGGGGCATCCACAACTTCTCTAGACAACATGTTCCAGTGTCTCACCAACCTTTTAATTAAAAAAATTCTTCCTTATATCCAGTCTAAGCCTACACCCTTTCAGTTTAAAATCATTGCCCCTTCTCCTGACACTACAGGCCCTGGTAAAAAACATGTTTCTATCTTCCTAAGAAACCCCCTGCACATATTGAAAGCCCACAGTTAAGGTCTCCCCAAAGCCTCCTCTTCTCCAAGCGAAAAAACCACAACCCTCATCCTTTCCTCACAGGAGATGAGTTCTATCCCTCTGATCATTCCTGTGACCCTCCTCTGGACCTGCTCTAACAGCTCCTTGTCTTTCTTGTACTGAAGACTCCAGAGCTGGATGCAGTACTCTAGGTGGGGTCTTAAAAGAGCAAAGTGGAGGGGAAGCACCACATCCCTTGACCTGCTGACCTTGCTTCTTTCCATGCAGCCCAGGAAACGACTGACTTCACTCCAAGTGCACATTCACAGAATCACAAAATGGTCTGAGTTGGAACAGGCCTTAAAAGATCACCTGGTCCACCTCCCTTTTTATAAAGCATTTTAAGGCTGGTTCCATTTCTCATTAAAGCAAAACCAGGTGATACTTGAACTCTTAAGTCTTACTGAGTCATCTCACAGTACAAATTTGCAACAGATCTACTGGGCAATTCTGTTACACAGGAACTATTATTTGAAGGCTGGGTTGGACTGACTCTATCATGATTGGTGCTCAAAGCCACTTGTGTTTTGTTCAGAGAAATGCTTCTGAGGGACTAGATCATATTAGTCCTATTCCATGACCAGGAAAAAAGAGCAGGCAAATCATTCTTGTTTTCTTCCCTTCCCTATGCCCTCCCATCCAGGCTCTTAGTATTCTCTACTCCTCCTTTTGATTTCCTCTATCAATATACTTATTCAAAACAACTGAAGACACTGCCATCTGGCAACCAATGGTTTGCAATTCAGGATTCAAACCACATCAGTTTGCAGTGGAGAGCTGTTGTGCTTGTAGGGAATAAATGTTGCTTTTCTTCCCTTTTTCCTTTATAAATGGGTATCAAATTCCATGTATAAATCACTTAAGACGCATGTTAAGTTAAATATTTGAAAACCATTAAGGAAGAACATATTTACAACTCCTTATGCAGCCTAAATTTGCTCTTCTCCTATTGTATTCAAACATTATTCCACAGTCTTTAATTATAGGACTATAGGTTAAAATTTAGTTAAAGAACAGGCCAATAATTGGTCAAGCAATCATAAATACATCATTCCTTAGCTTTCATACATTTTTTTACCCCAGCATTTAATGAGCTTTAATGAGGTTCATTGAGAATCATTCACAATTGTCACATCACTATTTTTCTCAGAAAACCACCAAAATAAACATCACCAATGAACTTTCTCCTTAATATTTGGGCTGATGTGTAAGAGATGAAGGAAGTCTTTCAATCCAAGGCTCATAAGGGCAAGCGTAAAAAAACATTAATAGATTTAAAAAATAAAAAACAACAACCAGCTCAAGTGTTCTTTATTCTCTTAAGCTCACACTCAGGAAGGTAGAGGCTCTGGTACTGCTACACTTAAGATGCCTTGCTGGGGTCCCAACTGTTCCTGGGTATCCAAGGTGCACTTATGACTATGGCTCCTCTTGCAATTTGTGTTTGCCAAGAACATACTTTCATTTCACAGATTACACTGCAATTGCTCTTCTCACTCCACACTAAAAAAAAATGCACAAATTGAAAATTGGATTACAACTTCTAACCAAGTATTTGTTACCTCACTCTACTGTTGCCCACTTACTAAGTGACAGTTTTCACAATCAGCAGAGTAGTCTCCAGATGCTATGTGAGGTTTCAATTGAAAGTTGTAAAATAGTTTCTTGAATTGGCCACCTGGCAAAATCTTCTCTCCCCTGGATGCTACAATGGCAACTGCCAGCAGGAAAGGCATTTCAGATAGTACTTCACTGATCACAAATGTCAGGTTATTTTTCAGTGAATGCATCTCAGCTCTGGAATTAATTTCTCCTTAAATCATGGTCAAACAGCTAATGTTTTTTGAATTCCGCAACACAGGATTGCAGAACAAAAAAAAATCCTGGTGTATGGAGACAGGACAGCTTGAAGTCCATATGATATGGTAGCTACCATTCTTTGGAGGAGCTAAGCTGCAGTAAGGGAGAAAAGATGAACAAAGGATGAACTGAGCTGAAATTAAGATAGATTACTAAAGTGCTGCATGAGGATTTAGGTAATGTGTTTCTTAAAGTGCTTGGTGTTTGAAGTACACCCCCTCCACACACACACGACTGCCGAACCTCTGAAACTTAGCAGCACTGGGTCCTTAGTGAGCTGCTGTTGCCATAGCAACAGCTCTTAAAATATGGAAAACAGGTCAGGTAGTTTTAAACTAACCACTGTTTCCAATGTCACTGTTTTCCCCTGTAGTTTTGAATAAGCCCACCTCTGAGATGATCAGTGGGCTGTTGCCATAGAGTCATCAGCCAGCAGAGAGGAGAAAACAAGACTCTTGAGTTTCACAGGCCATGGAGATGCTTAAGTAACACTTGAGTTTGGCCTCCCTCCATCTACCACTCTCTTTCCCAAAAATCCTTCACAAATCCCCTTCAGAGGCATCAGCTCTTTTTCATCTCATTTTCTCTACAAGTATCCTTTACTCTGAAAATTGTTTGGGGCTTATAGTTTTTGCATTTCTCTTTTTTGGTTTTGTTTTTTTAACTAGAAGTGCACAACTTGGGAGTTTGATCCTGTAACCACTGAGCATAAGTGAAAGGTACACAATTTGGCCATAGCATCATTACTTCAAAAGGCTCTGTGTTTCAGTACCATTCAAAACGTGCTGGCAGTTGTTGGAAAACTTTATGTAGGACAAAACAATTCCTGCAAAACAGGTCTCTTTGAAACCCATGACAAGGAAGTTAACCAGCTCAAGAGACAATAAATGAAACAGCTGAGCATGAACACAGCATACTGCACTATGGTGAGCTGCTACCAGTTCCTCCTCTGTTTCTCTGAGGTAGCACTGATGGTAGATTGCAGACTAAGGACAAGTGTCAGTTTCATTTCTTAATTTAATGCTTTCATTACTCTAATTGAATGTATCTGAATATAGACTTCAGTCTATCTTGACTCACAGTGGTATTTTATTAGTTAATGGAAAGTTTTAGAGAGACAAAGATAGCAGTTAAATTTCTAACTTTGCAAAGGCAAAATAAGAAGTCCATTCCACACTACTGATACATCACAAGCACCACGGAAATATTACATTTCTATCTCTGTGACCATTAGGACAACAGGTCTCATCTTGAGGTGACTGTCTATCTCTGTAGAGTGCACATACTTGTGTGTGGATGGCATTTAGAACATGTGACTGTAATTAATCATAACCTTAACATGATTAATTTCAACAAAAAATAAATTATTTTTCTTTGAAAGCAATAATCCATCTGACACTACAGAAAAACCCCTAAAAGTTTGCACTAGAAGCGCATGAAGAACTATCTTTAAAAATATAAGCATCTCCTCCAGGTTCCAGCAGGACCAATGCCTAAGTAGCTATTCCATTCACACACTTCTTAAAATAATTCCCTGTGCCAAAAAGGCCAATATTCAAAGAGAACAAAATGAAAGAGATAGTAAAAATGAGCTGTCCCAAAATGGCTAAGAGAACTCTTTGGATCTAGAGAACTTTTTGGGGTAATGGTGAAGTCTGGTCTGTGTCTGACTAATGTTTTTCATACATTAGGCTGTAGTGACACCATGAGGGAAAAAAAATTCAAACGCGTTTTTAGAAAGTTCCACCCAATTTATATCACATACAGATTCATACAATCAAGACTGAACAGTCCAGAAAGTTACTGCTTCTCAGCTGAAGATGTAACCTCATCCATGAGCCCAATCTGCTACAATGCAAAGTAAAGTAAGTTAAATGCTTGAAAAAAGTTTTGGTTCTCACAATGGCACACTAAAAATTGTCAGGGAAATGCAGTCAGTGCTTTCAGAGCTTTCCTACAGATCAGTTTTATTCTGGTTTGTCTTATTTGAATGAAACTAAATGTTCTTACTGGTATTCTGATATCTGTACATCTCCTGCATTAATACAAATAAACAAGATATTTAAGTAGATGCTAAATAAGCATTAATTCTTCAGATACTTCCTTCCGAGGAACCAGGCATACTTGCCCTAAAATAAAGAATCCTAAAAAAACCACTCTAAGCTGTGAAATTTCTAATCTTAAACCTAAATGTGCTTTAACATTTAGACACACAAGTGAAAGTGACTTCTTTAGTAATCTGGAAAGCTGAACTCAACACTGCTGTCAGCAGGAGCTCTGCCACTGACTTTAGCAAGTATGAAATTAACACTTCTATGGAGAGTTTGTCAATAGCTGCAACTTTCTATATTGGAATTCTGTTAAACTGAAAAAATGCCACCACCCCATATTCTTTACCAAGCCATATAATGAGGAAATCCTTTTCAAAACTAAGGAGTTCAATACATTAACTTCAAACAGCCTTGCAATATTCCAGTCACTCACTCTCCTGAGGCAAGTTTTATTTTTATTTCTTTTCATTATCATTAATCATCACAGCAAAGAGTAGAAGACATTTTGTTTCTTGGTGCATGATCTGCATGATACTGTCATGGAGATGATTTCAAAGAATTTTGCTGAAACCCTGAAATAGAACACGTACCCCTTAGTGTCAACACTCAGTTTGGGGATCAGACATTACACAAAAAGGTGTGGTACACTGTTTTGACATTAACAGTGAATCATGCAACATGGAAACTATTTGGATTAAATATCTCCCCCTCACTTTTTTTTTTTGTGTGTAAGAGAAAACAGAATAGAGACCTGAAACTGAATTGGTTTTAACAAAAAAGGACAGTTTAAAACTTGTGTTGCCAAAACTGTTTTTTCCAAGTATTTCAAAGCTCCTTCCATACTATACACATTACTCAGATATTACATAATGATCTCAGAGGTGTACAAGACATCTGGTTACTAAGGTAACAAGATGTTACATTAAACCAACAGCAGCACCCCAGCTCAACTTCATTCATTTCTTACCTCTGTTCTCAAACTACACACAAATTACAGACCTGCTGTATAACTCAATTTATCCACTAGAGCTACACTTCAGTCTTTCCATTGGAGCTAAGGAGAGAAAAAAAATAAAAACACATTGCTCATAGATTCTATTTGAAAAGATACAGAAAACTTTCAGGGGAGAAAACATAGTTAAGCTTTATTGACCGAATCTTGGCTGAAATTTTCCAGAGGCAGCCTCAAGTTTGGAAATAACAGCTGACTGCTAATTGCAAATATTGTCAAGGTTACCCAAGGTGTAGCTCCTCCAAAATACTGACACTCCTAATAAACAAATTAAAGATAGCACTATTTTTGAAAGCTGGAGCTTGTAAAACCTATGTCTTACAACATCTTCTATGATTACAAACATCAGCCATCAGCAGTAGCTTAAAAAGTCATAGGAAATAAGGCCTTTGGAAAGACTTAGAGGAGGAGGTCACCTACAACGATCCTCTGCTCCAAGCTGGATCAGCTCCACTCAAACTATTCCTCACGTGTTTATCTAACCAGGTCTTCAACATTCACAGAAATGGCAACTTCTGTAACCCTCTGAGGCAATCTGCTGCTGTTCATTCTTATCCTATTAGATGTTCCTCTTACTATCTAACTTAAAAGTCATCGCTGCAATTCAACACCGAGTTCTTATCTTCACAGGGCATGTCAATCATAAATAAAAATCTCCAATTCTGTTTCTCACATGTAAGAATGTAGAAAGCTGTTTGCTCTTTTAGAATACAAAATTTATATAATCTTTGTGAGATGGCATGATTCTTGTTCCAAAACTGCAAAAGTACAGCACTGGCCCTCTGACATGAGTGACCTGGTGATTAGAGTAACAACTTTAAAATAAATTTATAATTTAAAATAAGCAGAAAGGATTGATTCTGTCTACAGCCTGAAAAATTTAGTTATATAGAAGACCAAATTACTGGGCTTGATTTTCAATTATTTTCTTCTATTATAACAAGGTAAGGGATATACTTGTATTTAAAGAGAAATATATTCAACCCTGTATTCCAGTTGAAAATACAATACCTGAGCAGGGTGTATTCCCCCACTATCTGCAAGAAGCATAACTCTTATTCAGTGTTACAAACAGGCTCTGGTTAACATCAGTCAGTATTTGACTTGTGGGGGTTTTTTTAAAAGGAAAAAACCACAAAAAACAAACAAACAAACAACCCCCCCCAAAAAAAAACAAAACCCACAAAAAAAAACCCCACCAAACCCAAACAAAAAAAAAAAAACAAAAAAAACCAAACTGTAACAGGTTGGTCCATTCTTACTGCTGAATGGAAAAAATACTGATCTCCAAACAAAAAACAACCAATAATATGCATTTAGTTTATGTGTCATGCCGGCACAACCTCCTTTATATATTTGCATATATAAAAATGCAAACTCTTTACCAATACTTCTCAAAAGTGGCATGCCTACCTGCATAAATACCTGCAGGATAAGCCACAACCATGACCTGCAAACCATCTATTGTGGAGCCCTAAGAATATCTCACCCACACACCTCCCATTTTTTTAAATAGCCACACAAAAGCAACTTCTGTACCAGCTGCCTATTATAAGAGGTACAGAAAACTTCCATTACTGAGGTTCACACTGTCCTCACAAATTGAACTAGCTAAAGCACATTATATTAATTATATTGATTTTACAGTCTCCTGTTATTTGTGACTAAACTCAAATGAATGAACTACTGCATTCAGACTGTCGACAGCAGCATTTCTGTTTAACTCATATACACACAGCTCAGGCAAACCCAGAAACCAAAGTTTCTTACATGCTTAGTTAAGAAAACATTCTTCCTGTCAGCATCTGGAAACGGTTCATGATATTCAAGGTACTAATTAAAAAAAAAGCAAAATTAGTGTATGTTAATGCTTCATTTGAAATATTCAGATGACTTAAGAGGAGAACTCGAAATTTTTGCAAATAGAGGAAATTCATGCACTCCCATTCATGAGAAAGTAGATTGCATCAAACAAACTCATCTGATGCTTCAATAAAACCAGAATAAACCCAACCAAGGATTTGGGCAAAGTATTTCCAATGAAGCTAACTCAGCCTAGCTTTTTTATTGAAGTTTTAATTAAATTCTATATGTCAGCATTTATGTTATTTACTTTTTTACCTAATAAACTGTCACATTATATATTAATAAATGATAACTGAAGTACTCATTATCTGTAATAGTATTATTTCACAATTATTTTATTCTAAGGTATTTGTTCTGGTTGAAACCCAGAGCAACATTCTGCCCAGGGTAACAGATGGCTTTTACATTTTTTGTTGCTATTCCAGAATCTTTAAGTCTCCCAAAATGCATCTACTTAAATATGATACTGCAGTTACTGCAAAACATGATCTACATGTCCACTGTTTAATATTTTACAATCTGGATACCATACATGTTTGGAAATAATTCTACTACAGGCAGAAATCATTAACCGAGCATTGCTATAATAAATAGATTTGCCTTTTTACATTTTATCATCTCATTATAAAAAATAACTGACTCATTTAAAAGTAAACAATATATTCAATCAGTGCAAATGAAGATTAGCAATGTTAATTCACAGGTTACAATTCATTAGATAACAATCCACTGCAGTTTATGCAAATCCTTTGTTAACATCATGTTCCACACTAACACACATTACTAAGGGGCAGAAGAATTTACAGAACAATTTCATATCTTAATGAGACATAAAATGCCATGAAACAGTAAAAATGTAAGCAGCAGGTTATTCAGCAGCACATACACATAGCACCTCAATCTAGCAAGCTCAGGTTTACCTATTTTTCCCCACACTAAAGCTTTTAAGCACTTTTCACTTATTAAAATTTCCCTTTGTTGGTGAAAACTGTTTCTAGAATTCCTATAAAAATGCGATAAATGATATACAAAATGACACAAAATCTTCAACCAACAAAAAAAGAAATGTGAGCAAGCTGATTCAACACCACCTTGCAGTTATACTTCTCATTGAATACACAGTGCTCTCTAGCATGTACATATCTCAGGGAAAACATCCCCCACAGAAAGAACAAAGCTATAGTAATACCACCACAGTTATATGAATACAAACTATCAATAAAAAACAACTGTGTTTTTAAGGACTTAATTTGTTCTAATACAGCACTTTTATCCAAAATGCTGACTTATCAGCTAAGAATATAAGTTGGCCCTTGAAACAAGTTAAGCCTCATTGCGAGAAGCTGCTTATACCATGCTTATACCATGCATGCATCATTACCATTTCTATGAGTATCACACCCATACACCACAGAGGGTTACCACAACATGAGGAACTATGCCACTTTTTCTCACAATCAGTACTATCCTGTTGATTATACTAACTGGCAACAAGGTTTGTTGTGAACAGAAATCATTTAATTCCACATAACACTGACAGATCTAAGGTTAGAAATAATGCTTTAATTTTGCCATCTGCTGCGTGTCCCTGAAAACCACTGAAAATGTGTAAAAGCGTTGCCTGCAGTTGACAGAATTAATTGAAAATTAAAATCCACAATGATTCTTGAACATGAAATATATTAAGAAGTTTAATATTAAAGTTGACATTTGAATAAACACTAGGTTTGGGTTTGGTATGATTCATATATAATCAGAGCTTCGACACTTCCATTTCAAAGGCTGAAGTGAAACAAAAGATTTACAAGGACTTCCTCAGAAATACTTTTCCCTAAGATTCACTGATATAAATGACCCATACTTTTTGTTTTCAGAATTTATCATAAGACAAAAAAGAAAAAGACAATAAAACAACTGAAAACAAAGATCAGAAAAGCAATTCTATACAAATTCATAGTCACAGAAAATAAAACGTTCAACAATGTCTGGGGCTGTTTGGGTTTTTTTAAAAGAGAAAAGAAATGTTGTTTAAGAAATGAGGCTTAACTTGTTTCAAGGGCTCTTTACACATTAAAACCAGAACCTCAGTCCTGAAGCATATGTCACATGCTAAATTTTTAACAATATAATATTCAAGGTGACTGTACAGTACAAGAATTAAGAATAGTTAAAAGTTATTTCAGTCTAATTGATTCAGTTCAATGCAAAACTTGAAGCTCTGCATTGGTACTTTTTTCTCTCCAGTTCATAGAATATTACATCAATAAGCAGCACAGTCTGATCATGGAGATGAAGCCCACAGGACCAACACTCAGAGATGGAAATTCCCATATGGCATTAGGGATAAAGAAATAAGATCAGCTTTTGAATTTCAAAACAGATGTACTTCAACAGTGAAAAACAAAGTATAAATAAGTACTTACTAAATAAGTACTTTTTTAAGGCTGAAATTGACAACCAAAGAATCCTATTTTGTTGGAAAAGTCTCCTATTTTCATTGGCAAGGAGTTTTTGAAACATTTACCTCAGGGCAGAAAACTATGCCCACACAGAAACTTTCAAACCAGATCTAGTGTTAAATTAATTTTGCACCATTTTATACATTTATTTATCTACCTTATGAGATTAGTTGCCTGCATAATTTCTTAATATTATCTAAAAACATCAGCAAGTGTGTAAGACTGCTATATCTGCATAAAAAGTATTTGTAAATCTAAAAAAATAAAATAACTCTCCTTATTTTATCAAACAGTAAAATATAGTAGGAAGATGATCAAGCATCCCTGCAACCTAAAGCCACAAGAATCAGCTCCCAATTCTGTAGATGTCACCTTATACATAGAAATGAGAAAAACAATTGAATGCAGAGATTTATAAAGATTTTTTTCTTCCATTTCTGCTCTCCCTCACTGGCATTTTTCTTTTTCTAGTTTATGCTGTAACAGACACATACCCTAATAAACTCCTAAGTCTTTCCATTCAATACACTTGAGGATCAATGCTAAGCATGGCACTGTCATTCTCCCCTGGCTCACAAGTAAATCACTCACTGGCTGCCAGTACTGGCATGCTAGATACAGCTTACAAGAGCATAGGGGAAGTAAGAAAAATAGCATCATTTAGCAAACTAATTTGGTGCCCTCCAGTTTACACAATGTCCCTCCTCTTCTGCACAGAAAGTTGGAGTACTATTAGAATACATTAGCACTAAGTTAGACTTCGATTCTTTAATTCTAGTGTACCAATCACTTTAAATAAAATTATGGGTGCCAACATTTGCTGTTAGGATCACCTTTTAGATCTCATTAAGGATAACTCTAAACAAAATTAAATGGAATTATTTAGTACAAAAAAATCCATTACTCATCCCTTTAATGAATCATTTAAAGACTTCGTGTCAGCAACTGAAAACAGTTAGGTTTATCTCATAAAGAGCAGACAATATATTATGCATGCTGGACAATGATTTATGCTTTCCAAAAGGATAAATCTCTTCCACATCACTTATCAACACAGCAACTCTCTAAAATAAAGTTTAAAGTGCTTCTAGAACATATAAATAACTAATAATTGCCTATGGTTTAAACCAGCAGGCTGTTGAAAACAATATCCTGCACACCACCAGCTGGTACCAGATGCTTTAGAGAAATGTATTCTCGAGTGGTACATTCATTATTGAAAAGTATTCCTAAATTCTTTCTTAGACTAGCTTATTATCTATGGAATTATTTGGCTTTCATTATGCTTAAAGCCAAATCCCAATCTCTGCCTCCTGCCTTCCAACTAACTACATACATTGCCCATGCAAAGAGCCATTCCATTTTTTTAAAATCCTACTTGATTTTCCACTTGGAATAATTCTGTAGTAACAAGCTTTAAAACACTGCTACTTCAGGAAGTCAAGGACAAACTACACCACATAACTTCCATGAGTTACTGGAGCAGGTTGCTCAAACAAGCTGTGCAGGCCCCATCATTGGAAGTGTTTAAGGTCAGGCTGGAGAGAGCTTTGAGCAACTCCTGAAAGATGTCCCTGCATCTGGCAGGGGGGTGGCCTTTAAAAGGATGGTCTTTAAAAGTCCCTTCCAACCTAAACCAGTCTATGATTCCAAAGTCTTTGACTTGCCAGACTAAGACCACTGGCAAGGTTTGCCTACAACAAAGAGAGCAGTTAAGTTTCTGAAGATGAGGCCTGCTCAGATTTGATTCTAGGACTAATTTTTTTTGTAGACAGCAACTTTGTATATACAAACAATATCAACAAGTTCCACAGTATTATCCATGTGTAAATTGTTCAAGAATTAACACTTGCAAAATAAGGATCTTAGTATTTACAAGAATAAAAATTTTAGCCTGTATTTCTTGATAAGTAATGGAAAACACAGGATGAGTTTTAGGTTGTTCTAGTTTTATTGCCACTACAATAATATTCCTTAAATAACAATCAATTATTTTCCAGAGAATAATGCAAATAATTATTCTTGAAGCATCTTTATCTAGTAGAAAATGTCCCTATCTATGGCAGGGGGGTTGGAACTAGATTATCTTTAAGGTCCCCTCCAACACAAACAATTGTATAATTCTCTATTGTTAGGTGATTATCATGATGATGACTATGGTAAAGAAAAAAAGAGCCTAAAAAAATCCTACCCAAACCAAAACCCAAGTTAATCAAAACTCTCCAGGAACAACAGCTTGTACTCTGCTATTTAACTGGCTTTACTCCAGTATTTAAGAGTCAGCTTTATTTAGAAATGCAGTAAGTGAAAACTGCAGAAAAAATTCCACACCTACAGCTGTTACCTAAAATTAAACACAACATTTTTCTCCCAAGCAATCCCAAGAGTACTTTCAAAAAGGTGCTCATGTGATCATATTTTGCTACTGCACTGCAGTTAAAAATATATCCACAACAGAAAAATTCTTTTATTCAAACATATGAAAAAATGTACAAAGGTGAAAACCAGGTATTATCTACAAGTCTCCAAAAAATAACTATTTCACCTATGACTGAGGAATGTTTTCTTTTTGCCACATTATAATTTGCAACACAGGCAAAAAGAAATTAACAACACATTTTTTCAGAGAGGACCCCCTCTAATATAGACTGGTGTTAGAATACTTCCATGTAGAGAGATGTATGCTATTGGAATAGTACAACAAGCTGGCTTGTTCAAAGCAGTAGCTGATCTTAACTATCTTTAAGAAGATTGATTAAATGGATCCAATTCAATTTAAAATGCTTATATTTTGCTGCTGATGAGAAAATATGACAGCAGCATTCCATGCCTGTAGCAATTTATTTTTTTTAGATATAGCTTGGTCACCTTTTAATTGTTACAAAAAACAAATGAGGTATCAAGAATATTTTAAAAAAAGAAATAGTAATTACAAAGAAGCAGTTTCATAATGTCTCATACAACTCCTTTTTAAAAAGGTCTTGCATTAAACAACTGTATTTATTTAAACAATGAGGATGAGGCATTTGATTAGATAACTGGATGTCACTTTCAAGTTTGCTTATTTTACTTGTATTAACATAGCTATAGAAAGGGATTAACTACTTTTGGCACTTATAAAATAAACAGCATGCAAGAAAATAAACAATAAAAATGTACTTACGAAATCAAAGTCTCCATCTTGAGGGACTTTCCAGTTATCAGGGAAAACATTTTTGGATATGTGGTAAGGTTCATGCATGTTCTGGTTACAGTTTTCAGGGCTTTTATTCTTGGAATCTTGTTTATCGAAGTAGTCCATGAAAGAAGGTCTTTGAACTTGTGGTGAAGTAGCATTTCCTTAGTTTAAAGAAAAAAAAAAGAAAAAAACCAACTATTTAAAAATTAAGGATTTACTGCACTATTAAATAAACTCTATGCATTCATTTCCCTCAATTTTACAAAAACTAATATAGCCATCTGTATCTGGTGCAAGCTTCTGGTTGTTCCCTGAGGATCTCTGGCAAGCAAGCTCATAGCCAAAGAATGGTATTTTTGTAGCAAGACACAACACAGAGAAATGCTGAAAATATTTCAGAGTTGTCAGTGTTGTACACACAAATGGTATTAGAAGTCACTTTGTGATTTTTCAACTATTTCTTGTTACAGAAACTATATAACACAAGGTGCAAAACATCCCTTTCAGTTCTAAATGTTTCTAACTTCAAGGTCTGGCCCACAGAAACTTATAGGAAAGCTGTGGAGTTCCATCAGTTCCACCAAAGGTGCAACTCAAGAATTATCTAGAACCTGGAAAAAACCCATTTTTGTTATCATCATTGCAGCTACAAAAGCTTTACAAAGTAGAGACTGGCATGAACTCCTTATTATCCTCTTCGCAAAACTAACTGTAAAAAAAGTTATCTATAACCCTAAATTACTGAAATCGGTTTTCATGTGTGAGATTCTAAAGCAGTTGATTAGTAAATAGAAAAAAAAAAACCAAACCATAGTATAAAACATAGCTTTAGTGGTTCTACTTAACTGTCATCTCAAAAACAAACAAACAGAATACCCAAATCCAAATTAGGATTTTTTATTTTAACTATTTGCTTTAAAAAGTAAAAAGGTAAACCATTGGAAATATCTGTTGAGCTTGTGTTCAGTATGATCACCAGGACTTGCTGAACTTCATATCTGGCTTTACATTTGGTTTTGATTCACTAAAATTTTTTTGGTTCCCCTTCTCTTTCACCTTTTACTTTATCATCTCTTCCTGTGCTAGGCCATTCCCTGTCTCTCATGATTTTTTTAAATTCATGCTCCACGGTTTCTTTCATTAATGTTTACTTCATTAATGCTTATTTCTGTACTGCCACCTTTCCTTGCAATATTGATTGGTGCTTTTCTTTCTGCTTTTTCCACATCACTGTGTTCTAGTAAGATTTCTTCTGGCTTTCTGAATGTGGCATTCTATGGTATTGCTTATGCTCTAGGCTATAATGCACTTGACTCCAGATGCTTCTCTTCAGCTCCACCACGACCCAAGTCTGTCACCTTTCCCTATACACCTTCTCCCCACATTTTTTAGTCTCTCTCTCTGTTGTTGCCATGTTATTTTCTCTAGTCACCATCCTCTAAGTAATGAGAACTACAAATATCTAAAAATATTCAATGAACAATACTCCATGTTGGATTTAACACAGGAGATACCTCTACTCCAGAATCTCCTAAGCCTTCACCCACTGAACTCAAGATCATTTCAACGAGGCTTCTGGATCTCTTTAGTCTGAGACTGAGGAAGGGATGAGAAGTAAACAGAAGGGATAGCAAATGACTACAAAAATAAGCACTAAAAGTTATAAGTTAAAGAACCTAAAATTTAGCAAAGCATAAATTTAGAAAACGGATCCAATAAAGGTATGTAGTATGAAGAAGGTGGAATTAAAAACAGAAATGCAATGCATTTTCTTAATACAAACCTTTTATTACTTCCTGATAGCTGCCCAAAACCCCTGAAGCTTTTTGTACTAAAAAGATAGGACACCACATTGTTGGCCTTTCACAACCAATTTTTTTTCTCCTGCTGAGATGGCTGTACTTATGTTTCATGTTGAGACAGACTTATAAACAAGAAGATTACCAGTGTCTCTGTTAGAAACTCTTAAGTACCAAAATGTTGGCCCATTACAGGTAAGACAGTATCCCTCCCTCTCAAGTAACAGAAAATACTGAAGATCTTCCAAGCACTGCTCTTAAGTTTTAGAGCTATTTATAAATATCTTCTTTGTATATGTAACAGAAGACTGCCTACATAGGTAAAACAAACCAACTCCTCCAAATTCCTTGCTATCAAATGCATATTAAGCAAAGTGGGTCAATAGGACTGAAATTACTCCACGTTGAGCAAAGCACATTTATTTTACACTTTGGGGACTTTTTCTATCCAGTAAGTTACTTTTTATGTATTAATCACAAAAAAACCTGCATTACAATCAGCATCACCCCACTCTTGAACTGAAAACCTATTGTGCAACAGACTGTTCCATTCTAAGAGGATTTGGATTTTACAGTTCTTCACATTTTTCTTTGCTCTTCAACCACAGATGATCATGTTTGAAAATGTTTTCCACAGTTTCAACAATTAAGAGTATCAGTTTATTTTCCCACACCTATACTTGCCCACTCCAGGAATTCAAGATGGTTTGGGGAAGAAAGCCCCAACAAAAACAGCAGTCTGAGAAATTGCTCGCCAGGCACTGAACACAGAGACCACCATGGCCATGGAGAACATAGATTCTACCTCAGCAAGACCCCTGACAGGAATACAGGGTATGTCCCCAAAGAGTTACATAAGAAAATTTCTTCCAAAAATTTGCAGGATAAAATGAATGAAGCAATGACATAACACAACATCAACTCTATTACAGTGTTTAAAAAAAAATTTCATAATCAAAACTAAATAATTCTCAACACATATTTCAAAATACAAAGGAATGCAGACTCCTTTCTAATGCATGTTTTGATCAAAATTCAGTTGATGTCATCTATAAAGGAAAATGCTTTTGCAGTGATGAATTTCCAACCAAAAAGTATTATATTAACATTAGATTTAATTTAAATCCAGTAAAGAATTCTGCTGTTAGTTAAGTTTTTATACTCTTTATTGGGCTGAGCCATGTATACATTCCACCATCCTGGTTTAGCTAACTAAGGACAAGCTTGTTGGCCAAAACCACTCTTGCTTTACTTTTTCAGATAGAAGCCATCCCTCCACAGCAGACTCTGATCCTCAAAGAAGGCCTCCTGGTCAAAAAAGTAAAACCTCTGTCAACAACAGAGAGACACAAACAAGTGAGGACCCATAGTATCCATCTCTTTCTCCAAGACTTTCCCTTCACCATCATGATCAAGAACATTCTCACAACCCTGTAGTTACTCCTGAGATCCCTCTCAAGGTCTTCTCTGGCAGTATCACTGGCAAATGTCCACATGGATGGGCAGGAGGAAACAATAGTCTAAACACTGGACAAGCCCAGGTTATCTTTCAATATAGGGCAGGGTCCTTTGCAAGAAATAATTTTTCCTTTTTAAGTTCAGCAGATAAGAGCAACCATCTCCTACAGAAGGGAGTTTCACAGTCCAATTTGTTGGAAGGGGGTGGTGGTGGTGATGGTGGGGTTTTTTTCCTTTGTTTGAGTTTTTACTATTTCCAGTGGCAAGTCTCTAAGTCTTCCTCATGCTCTGTTACTACTGGGGCACTGGATCTTGCAAATCTACAGAGGAAAATTTTCCTCCTTTCAACAACAGTCACAACTATCCACTGCCTTCCCTATCCTGGGGGTTCTCCACCAGCCACTTGATTGCCATTTGATGGTAGGACACAGTGAATTCAGGTCTTTTCCAACTATGACAATTCTGTGATTCTGTGATTGAGAAAGATTTCCAGCTGCTGCCTCCCTGGTGAAGTTTGGGGATGAGGCAGGACCTGCTGCCTGTAAATGTCTTTATTCCCTCAAAACAGATTGTCATTATTAGAGTGAGAAGCTGGACTGCAATCAGCTTTCATCCTTCTCTGGATTATTACCTCTACTACAAAAGCTACAAGAGCTTATACAACAACATATACTACATGGGCTTTATATTTCATATATTCCTGCCACTACTTTCTTACCACACAAGGTGGTCTACAACTCAGTGTCAGGAATCCTCCTGGGAAATGTGAGGCAGGAGGTTTAAATAAAACACAGTTGAAGAGAGCCTGGAATATTGACCTCAACCTCTAGGCAAGCACACTTAACAGTGAACTACCATGCAGAAAGGTGCCACAGCCACCTCCTTCAGTCATATTTTTAAGCAGAAATTGTGACTATTTTATGATGACCAGAGAATCAGAGGAAGCAACAGCTTACACTAGATGAGCAGCTCCTTAGGTAAGAGCAGCTGGCAGTCTAACTAAGGTTGTATCTTAAGAAATGTTTGCCTCCCCAGAGCTTTCACAGCACAGCAACTTACAGACCCAAGTCTTCAAAGTCAGAACTCATACACAATTTTGTTTGGATTGCAATATACATATTAATAAGAAATGATTGCAACTGGCATTTAAAAGAAAATATACATATTTTTCAACCAGTTGAAGTCTTCAGACTTTTTGAAGTACTATGCACTCAACTTTGAAGGATTTTTAAGGGGCAAAGGGTGGTGTTTCATGCACAAAACATTGCTTTGCTTCTGAGGATGAGAGTTGTAAAACTGGTTTAATAATTTTTTTTCTATTTTTCCACTTTCTGGAGAAAAGGAAAAAACACTCAATGACACTACTATTATAAAATCATTAGTTCATACCAGCTGAGTTACACTTTATTTCTGCTTTCAGTGAAACAAAGAAAATCCATTTTGAGCCAGCATTTTCCAACAGAAGCAGAACTGCCATCATGATGTTTTTCTTTGGAAAAAAAAATCTATTTGCAAGAGATACTGCTACTAGTAGCATAAATGAACAACTTTATTACCAATCAGAAAAGAGGACTCAAAAACTAGAAGAAGCTTGGAAACACCTATCATCTCTTTTTATATATAAAGAAGTAAAGAACTACTACACTTGCATGGGGCAAACAACCTATTGTAGCATGGGTACAGTACATCAGCTTCAACAAAACTACACCAATGAAATATCAACTCTCAGGCTACAGCACCACTGAAACCAGCCAGTAATTAAGCTTTCTTATCAAATTCCTACTGGATCCAGCTCATAGGTTGTTGTAGAACACATTTCAACAGCCACTTAAAAAAAAAAGCTGTGGGAGTTGGGCCTAAGAGTTATGAAGCATCACTCCAGAAGAACCCAAGCACCCACATCCTACCACAGAGGAGATGGACCTACAATATGGCACAATCTCTTACACTGTAGGGACTGAAATCACTAAAAAGTAAAAACTAAGTAAAACCAACTCTTCAATTCTCCTTTCAAAATGCAGGTACTACGATATAGTGAATGTCCTGCTGTAATCAAAGATCCCGTAATACAACAATAAAAGACAGTTTAGCAATTAATTTCATAATTAGTAAGTGCTGGGAACAAACTTGTTGCCTGCAGCTGAATGATGGAACCACCACTTGCCATCAGGCTATGTCCAGTTTGCTGGCTTTCCTTTGCAAGACAGAGACCTATAGGGGGAGACAGGAAAGGAAGCCTGCTGTCCTAGATTATATTCTTCTCGTTGAGAAAAAGGAAGAATGTGTTTAAGAATTATACTGACTAAATCTAAAACATTTCATGTCTTACATGGCAAAAAGTAAGAAAACAGAAGCCTCACCACTTTTGTCTGTCAAATGTTACCTCATCAGTACACTGATCACTTCTTTTAACATATGCATTACCAACCATGAATTATCCAGGAAATTCAGTTCTGAGTCTTGAAGCAACAGTTAGAAACCCAGAGTAAGATGAAATGGTGAAAAGAGGGAACTTGTTCACCATCCCCAAAGGAGACAGCAAAAATAAGAAGAGAGGAGTGTTAAGGAAAAAGAGAAAGAAGAATATTCAGAAATACTCTTGGTGCACCAGAGAAAGCCCTAACACTAAGCCTGTGGCATTCCCACAAAGGGAGTGTAGGAAGCTGGTCTGAACACTGGCCTCTGAACTGAGATATGAAAAAACCCTAGATGAAAATAAGTACAATCCAGGCAGCTGAACAAAAGCAGTACTGCCTTCCGATGAATACCACTCTTTTCTTCCAATCCACATTAAACCTCCTAAAATTAAGCTCTGTCCTCTCACCACTCTGTATTCTGCATTTTCTTTCCTCCTTCTAGGTACATATTGCACAGTCTCTGCTATGAGTATGGACAGGCAAACTAAGCAAGAAGGCATAAATGTTGTTTATTGCCAGGCTGTATATTGTATGTTGGAGTAGGATGACAGACCTCTTTTTGTTTCAAATCCCAATTTTATCTGGGCATAATTCCCTATTTGTGAAAAAAATATGTTTGTAGTTAAGTATCTGTCATGGCTCCCAGAGGCCTCTAAGCATGAGCACTTATAAATAAAAAAGTATTATTGTTTCTTATTTTATCCTCGAGAAGGAAAACAAAAGGCACAAGGAAACAAAACACGAAAATAAACACAAGAGCAATTAAAGAAAAAGTTTGTCACAAATATTTTGTGTGTCTAGGAAAAAAATTAAATCCCTCTTCCTTAGCTGACTAAGTTCACTTCTCCAAGCTTCTTGTTGCAATGTTCTATTATACAGAAGCACCAAAGAGCCATTTTAAGCTACTTGTTCAGGTTTACTATATTCAAATTATATAAACATCTAGAAAGTGCTCACCTTGCCTATAAAGTTACATTGGAAAAAGCAACCAATCTCCAAAATCTTGTGGTTTTGTAAAGCACAAAGAAGCACAAATACTTTTGATTTCCTCCCAAAGAAAGCGTGGATTTTTATGTCCCTTCCTAGGGACACTTCAGACACTTGGAATCACTCCTGTTTCAGTTAAAAGTACACGAATCACAGAACCAGAAGAGGACCAGCTACAGTGGACATGATTTATATTAATTTTAATCTGAGAGCTGTGGAGGTCCCATTCTGAAATTCTTTCTAGTTCATAATCAATGGGTGTCTGACACAAAATCGAAGTTCAGTGAAACAGTGCAGGAACCAAAGCAGTTGCCTCCCATCTGAATGATAAAACCACCACTTGCCACCAGGCTACCCTCAGCTTGCAGGTTTTCCTTTGCTGGAGTTAAAGGTCTCAAGACAGTCACCTACGGGGAGGTGTTTGGATAGGAAACCTGTTGTCCCAAGTATTATATATTCTTGTTGGACAAGAAGGCAGAATTAGGAATTTATGCATTTAGGAATTCTGATGACTAAATGCCAAGGTAATTCCTTTTCTAACTACAGGCTGCCATGGAATAAATTAAAAACTGAAAATAACATCACATTTTTAAAACAATGTCTCCAGCAACACAGCAGACAAACAGGACAAAGATAAGAGACTGAAGTGCAAACTTAATGACACTTTTTGATCTCCTTGGCATACTAACTTGTATTCTTCTCAGCATATATTAAATCTACACAGCAGTTATGAAACATGAAGTGATCTGAAAGACTGCACAGAGTGCATTAAAACCTCCATTTCATAATACTTCCACCCTAAGAATTACATTTTTATTCTTTACTCCAAATTTGCATATTGTATCTTTAGCTTTTTTTTTAATCATTCATCTTTTCTGTAACTTGTTGAAATTGATGAGTTAGAGATTGCTTGTACTAACCCTCCCCCAGCTTCACAGTTTACTAGGCATATAGTCTGTTTCAGCATGAAAACAAATTAAAGCACAGAGTGTTTTCACTAATCATCAGGTATGTTTGCTATCTTAATGAACAGAACACAAATTTCAAAACCAAAATAAAATGGACAAAACCCAACCAAGACAAAAAAAGTGACAAAATGCTTCCTTACCAATTTGCTGTACATTAAGTTGCAAAGAAAACATATTTCAGCTCTGCACTAACTAACTAATTTCAAACAAATTTTATATATATGCAAATTTTATATATATGCAAATTTATTCCTTACCAATTTGCTGTACATTAAGTTGCAAAGAAAACATATTTCAGCTCTGCTCTAACTAATTTTGCACAAATTTTATATATATATATTTATATATGCAAAAATAAATGCAACTTTATCATTGCTATAAAGTGTTCAAAATTATTTATTTGGGACTAATTTCTGCTCTTCAGACGTTAGCTTTATTTTTTACCTCCAACAATTGCCTGGAGTTAAAAATTACATTGTGCCTCATGAAATCAGGTACCTACAGTTTGAGTTAAGGTTCATTTATTACAGGTGCTCATTCAAGCAAATAATTCCATTAAATTCACGGGGCTGCATTTTGCTGTAGTCTTCAGCCAAATAATAAGCACATCAATACATAAGGAAGTTAACTATTTCACAAATACATATTTATGCATATTTTGGTGTAAGTTATAATTTTATCCCTCTGCAATTTCTTTGTTACATACTTCCTAACATGATGCCAAAGTCAAGTTTTTACTTAGATTTCAACAATCTTTTAATTAGTGCCTTAAATCAAGCATTATTAAATTACATTCCAACAAATGCCAAACAAGAACTTAGAAAATAAGAATCTGCTAAAAAATCACGAGTGAAAAATGAAAATTTGTGTCAAGATGTGTGATGATTGCTGACCCCATGGAGAGTCACAAAGAGTTCCCACTGAATCTGAAGTAGCAGCTTCTCACATAATCACATCACTTCAATTTAGCTCCAAGGAACTGGTCCAAATGTACATGGACAGGATGCAAGAAGCAAGAAACCAGCAGCAGAAGGGAGAGTTCCCTGAAGTCTAAGTTTGGAGTCCTCCAGAGACATGTAGCAAAGCACCAAAACCAGGCTTCTGCTTTGGATATCCCACTGTAGTCACATTTTCCTCCAGAAACTAAAGAGAATGCTCAGACACAAATACCCTTCTCCCTATTTTAACTATGGAATCTGCCATTTAAAAGCCACTGATGATATACAACATAGTCATGAAGCATGAGAAACCATATCAAATTACTAAAAGTAAATTAATAACATACTTTTCATGGTCCCATCTTCCTCTTCATCATCATCACTGTTTATTACCATGGTCCCCAAGTCCGATTCCAACATGGTGCTGTTGTGTTCAATCATTGTCTGAGCACCTTCACTCATTGTGCTTGTGGCTCTCATGGTACCAGCACTCTCTGAACTGGTCTTCACCATGGTGTGAGAGTCCAGCTCATCTTCATCCTACAGAATGGAGGAACATTTGTCAGAAGGCAGTAGATAATTTAGGGGAAAAAAAAGTTAAGCAGCAATCATTTAAATCCTTATTCATTAGTTTTTTATTTTCATGTCACCTACTTGTAAACTTTTGGGTTTATATCTTTAAAAAATTACAAAATAAAAAAAAATATTCTATATAAAGGAAGAATAAAAAATTTCTTTTTTCTTGCAGATTTAAAAGAAACTGGCCCACACACCCACTTCACAGCAGCATCCTGTTTTGAATATCTACACGATTTTCATGATCCACTATACCTCCCCTGGGTTTCAAGATCAGTACCACAATAAATGGGAACTGACTTGGTTGTTTTGCAATGGACTATCACCCTGGATGTGTACTGATCACCCTTAACCAATTATCATACCCAGCCTATTAGATTATGCACAGCAGCCAGATGACTGATCCTTGAACAATTTAACCATTAAAAAAAATCCTCCAAAATAGTTTTGGAAGTCCAGCTCAGAAACAAACAGAAAACCAACTTGGCTTACTTCAAGTAGTTCTCTTTACAAACCTCTGTCACAAGACTGAGTAAAATAACCTGTTGAGATTATATAGAATAGTATCTGTAGAGCACATACTCAATCACTAAGTGGGTGGGGGATCTAATAACATGATAACATACAGTGCTGACAATATGCTGACATATTGAAATGCTGACAATAGTGGACCAGGAAAGTGAAGCAGAACTACTGACAACCAGTTAAAGAACTATAAAATTTGTATGAAATACCAATATTTGAAAACACTAATGGGAAACCTCACTGCTTTCTGAAGTCTGATTTAGATTACATGCACAATATCACAGCATTTCAGGAATAATGTGATAGACTATACACACGCTATATATATGACTAAAATCTATATCCAAGAGAAAAAAAAAATAAAGCATTCTTGCTGATTATATAAGAAAAAAACCCATCGCTGTGAAGTCACTCTGTCAAATTTCTAAGTATAAAATATAAATGTTACCTTCACCAATTTTAAAAACATGTACACTTCCTCTGTTCTGTGAAAACTTAACTTGAATCTATCCCTAATTAGCAAAATATTCTACCTATGCCCCTTGAAAGACCATCATACAATACTTCCTTAGCATTCCCTTTAAAAATAAAATGCTTATTGCTACATGCAACATTAAAACAAAATTTCACTCAATAAAGTATTCCTCTTCTCCCAAATCTTTGTTTTACTTTGTATATTTAAATTTTTTTAACCATGAAAAGACAGGGTGTGAGGAAGACAGACATCAGATGAAACCAGAAAAAATAAACCCAGGTCCTAAAATCCGAGAAGGTTTGGCACTTTCTGTTTGGCAATGAACTCTTTACTTCCCTTCCCTGATATTTCCTGACACAGCAGACAATTTGCCTCTAGACATACATGCACAAGGTGGCTACATTGCCCCAGTGTTTGTTTCTCAATGTCTGGGCTATGGAGATACAGTGAACTGTAGACAGTAGTAATACCAATACATCAGCTCCTGAAAATTATACTATTAAGTCTCAACTGAGAGACAGAAAAATAAACCTAATTTTGATTCATAGAGTCTGGCTAACAGCAAAACATACCGAAACCAAGACACAGATTTAAATCTGTGATTAAAATTTCAGTTGTCAAATGAAACATTATTTTCCAGATTATAATTTGTAAAAATATTACGGTGCTTCACCTGGCTTCTTTCTGGGTATTTTTGCTGCATTTTAAAACACTATATTTAGTACCCTACCCTTAAAAAAAATCCTAATTTTCCCAAACACACAGCTTACAGCTACAGCACAAGAGTACTGTACCAGTAACTAAATGAGAATATTTTGGTACTGCTCCTCCTGGTGGCAACTTCAGTTTTCCTTATTCCTTCCCCACCTAGTTTCTTGCTAGCCCTGTTTTCCTCTTTTTAACAAGGGTAATCAGAAAGTAAGTCCAAAAGTTCTAAAAGTGCTGGAACAATTAAGGAATTATTTTGAAGTGCTTCTTGCAGTACTGCAATAAAATGCAATACTGACTTGTAAAATAGAGTAATAGAATCATAGAAATTTAGGGGTTGGAAGGGACCTCAAAAGATCATCAAGTCCAACCCGCTGCCAGAGCAGGATCACCTACAGCAGGTCACACAGGAACACAGCCAGGTGGGTTTTGAATGTCTCCAGGGAAGGAGACTCCACAACTTCCCTGCGCAGCCTGTTCCAGGGCTCTGTCACCCTCACAGTGAAAAAGGTTTTCCTTACATTTATAAAGAACTACCTATGCTCCAGTTTGTAACCACTGTCCCTCATCCTATTGTTAGTGACCCCTGAGAAAAGCTTTAATCCCTTCTCCTGGCACTCACCCCTTACATATTTATAAACATTAATGAGGTCACCCCTCATTCTCCCCTTCTCCAAGATGAAGAGCCCCAGCTCCCTCAGCCTTTCCTCATAAGGGAGATGTTCCACTCCTTTAAACGTCTTGGTTGCTCTGCACTGGACTCTTTCAAGCAGTTCCCAGATGTTCTGGAACTGAGGGGCCCAGAACTGGACACAATATTCCAGACAAGAACATACTACTGTTTCTCCTATTACACACTACAAAGGTAGCATCCCTAACACCCAGGCACAGTTTCCGAGTTAATGCACAGTTACACGAGATTTAGACATTTGCTTGACTAATATCAGTGTCTGTTAGCACTGCACATGGAACTAAAATTACTAAAACTGAAATCAGAAATGAAACAAATCTTTTCCTGAAGCTTGAAAAGTTTTATTTTAGTAGTGAAGAGAGTGATGGCTAACAACATGTACAAGTATTAAATGGAGTCCTAAGTGACCACTTTTATATCTTCTGCTTCATTAAAAAAATTAAAATATTTCTTCAGTTAAATCAAGTATCTGGATTTGTTCCAAAGAACAGCATTCCATTTTCCAGTTTAAGAGTGTAACAATCTTTTTTCTTACTGTTGTCTCTCAGTGAAGAGAACATCTATCTTCAGGCACCTAGAGGACTAAGGATCACAAAATCCCACCTTTTGTCCCCAGACTAGTTGTCTCCAGATTGGAAGTACATGAGAATTTTGGTCAACATGTTTTTCCCTAGATCAGAAATTATGTACTGAGAGAGAGAGATATAAAACTTTTTAGTGCCTATGCATGCCCCAGAATAATTAATTTTGTGGGTTAAGGCAGATGGCTTCCAGAACTTTCATTCCAGTATTTGTCACAAATATGAGGTTTAGCTAAAACGGCAGTCGACTATACTGACTTTGAAAATGTAATTTTATAAAAATATCCAGTGAATCCAAGTTAGGTAAGTGCACATTTACATAAGAGATCAAAGTGATTCTTTAGTTGAAATTCACATTCATGCTTTACAGTTTGTAAATATTGGTGTAGAAATACTGATCTGTTGTTAGAAAAGGTAAACTCACTGATTAAATGAAAACAAACACAATCTCAATTTTAACTAGAAAAACTATAAGGTATTGAAGCTGAAGTGTCATGTTCTCATACTGTTTATGAAAACAGATCCAGGAATCAGGCAATAAAAACAGCTAACTCTGGAATTAAGCTGTCTGCTGTTCTCCTGTGTACAAGTAATAAGCACCAAACTTGTATTTAATTTCTGATGCACCAGGAGACAGCAACAGAAAAGCAGACAAGAGCACTAATACCGTTTGAAATGCTACAGAAATTACAAGAAATGCAAAAACTCTGAACAACATCACACACGTACAAGTAAAGCATTGGTGATACCCTGTAACCCTATGTTCGGAACCACTAAATCTTTGGATCTCCTTATTTATAAAGATAAATCAGCATATTAATAAAAGCAACACTTAAAGCAAAGAAGTGCAATAACTGGATTATCAGGACAGCAAATTCAAAAAGACTTCAGTGGAAACAACATGCAAGACTTCACAATATGCTTAGGAAATGAAACATCATCATTACACAGGAAATCTTCTCAGAAGAGACAGCCTTTCACATCATATCTGAATCTAGACCACAATCGATGCAAACAAGCAAGGTGATAAAGATCAATTAATTTTCCTGTTGCATTTTTTAAATTCATAGGAAAAATGGGATGAAAACTGGTAAAATTAAAGCCAAGAACTACGTAAGATTTGTGCATGTAGAAAGAGCACTAGGGGGCACCAGAGACAGCTAACTAGGCTACAGTACATTACAGGAAGATTTACATGCTGGCAAAATTTAGTATCTTGTAAAATAATTTCATTTACTATTAACACCTCATCACCACCTTTGAAAAACCTGGCTGTAGTCACAGCTATCTTTGTGTAAAAGCACTGTAGTAGCAACATAAACACATAATCTAGTTTGGTCAAGAACAAGGATTTTCCAAAAAGCTTCTAACATGCATAAAGCCCACTCACAACCCAAGTATATGCTTAATACTAAGAACCTACTTAAGTTTAAACCCATCAGCAAAGACTTAACTTACAGCACACACTCAAATCCCATCAAATTTAATAGATATATATTATGAAACAGCATTTAAGTTTGCTTTCTATCTCCTTCTAATTGATATACCTGGTAAAAAGGACTTGCTGCTCACAACTACCTCCCTATGTTTACTCTTCCTGTAACTGCTTTCTGGTTCTAAATTGCTGTGTGCTTTAGCAATATTCTCTTAAAAAGCTGCTTTAACTTTTCATGGGTAGCTACATTTCACTCAAAAAAGTCATCTTTATTTCTAACTTCAGGATACTTAACAGACTGCAATCAAATTTAACTAGCACATCTGTCAGGTGTCCTTTGGCTTAAAGGAAAAACACTATGAAACTTCATAGTTTTAATACTGTCATGGAAAGTTACATATATATATATATATAGACAGACAGATAGATATAAATACAAACACACAAAAGTTTCATGAATGTAATATTAAATCCTTCAGAAAAAACACAGTTAAGTGTATCAGATTTAAACTATAGAATAACTCAAACAATTCACTAGTTCCTTGAAAATAACTTATATATTATAAAAATATAAAGGAATAATTATAGCAACTATTCCTTAAGTTCTTAAAAAAAAAGATGCCAGCTTCTCAAAATTCATATCTGACTTACCAAAAACTTACATATGAATGAGCAAAGAAGCCAACATACACGCATAATTGATTATTGATAATTGGCTAAGTTTTTTATAGTAGTAAAACACTAAAGGTCCTATGAAAAAAAAATGGAGCACTGAAGTAGTAGTCCCCTGTTTGAATACTCTAAAAATAATTAAGCATTCCTCACATAATAGAGACATTAAAATGTAAAAGAAAACATACAGGAAGAGCTGCTCGTTAGCTCATTCCTTTAAAGATCCAGAGAAATAAATATTTAGACATGTTTCCTGCAAGCTGCCCAGCAACGAGTTGCTTTACATTCCCATAATACAGCTGCCCAGTCCCAGCATCCAATTCACATCACACTTCAAAAAAAATGCATGTAAGAAGAGATTGGTCATGTTTAATAATGCCTAAACTAATATTTAAACTTTGATATTGGGATTAACCTGCTGTAGAATACACCCTTTGCCATTTTTTGCTTAATTAAAAAAACCTGTACAATTACTTCAGCACTTATCAAAACATGTCAGTTTGTCAGAAGGCATTCTCATCACATAAGCAACCCTTGCAACAGGCATAAAATCAATTTAGAGCACACTATTTATAATGATATTATATCTCTCTGGAAGGAAAGAGATGCAGACTGTATGCAACCTGGCCATTTATTCACAGCTGTAAAATATGGTTTGAACAGCAAAAATATGTACAATTGACAATATCTCATACTATAAAATGTTCACAGAAAATGGTAAAAATGAAAAAAAAAAATCAATTCTATGGATATAACTCCTCCTCAATTGAAGGAAAACAAACTGGAATTTATACTAAAAATTAAGTACATAACTATGAAATCTTTGCATCTGATTAGTTCTCCAGAATCACCCACTGCTCTCCATTCAATTATTTAATTCACTTATAACCTGAGTGTCCATAATGACACCTATACAGCTTAGAGAGGGAATTAAAACTATTAAAACTTCCTGAGACATAACTTTATGATAAATCCATTTTCCTAACAAAAGGAACACCATACTTAAAATATTTTGCACCTTTCTTCTTGATGGGTCCCAAAACACAAACCAGGGAGTAATGAGCACAATTGCTCACACCTTACATCGGAAATTCTTCAGGGTTTAGATCAATAAATTCAAGTCCCTGACAGGTTAACTCAAACCATGCTTTTCTAACAGTATATGGACTCAGTTCACTGCCCAGGAGAGACCTTTAACACTGATAGACTACTTACCACTAATATCAATATTTACTCTTGCTTCTAAGAGTTATTAAATATGCATTTCTCCAGGCTTGAGCCTGCCTTTTCCACTCTATGGTTAGGACATCATAGAGATTATCATTGGGAAAAATTCACTTTTAAGGTACTGTTTTTCAACTGTCACTACTATTAGACAAGTTAACGTAGGGACTGCCATTATCTCTTTCTTTAAGATAAACCATTGCATGTTGGCTTATCAAAACCTGTATTATCATTAGAACTGCATGTTCATATAGTCATGAAAATTATGTTCAAGAAGCACTTTATTTCTTCAGAGTTCTGTGGAAAGTGGCACATAAGAAGCAGAAATGTGCAATGGTTATTTATCTTTGGAGTTCTAAGCTGGACTACTGACTTCATCCACTACGGTATGAAATACCAAACTGGCACTACTATTATCTGTTTTACATTTCCAAAAGGAAAAGAATAAAGTGAATAAGAAGTATAAAAAGAACTGACTTGTTGTTTTTCTGGCATTTCCCCAAACAAATTATTTTTTCCTTTTAATTTAGAACATTTGATCTTACTTTGTAATTAAGCATTATTTCAAATTGAAGTGGTGATTTTCAGGGACAGTTGTTTGGTTGATGTTTTCTAAAGGACAAACACAAATGTTTCAGTGCTTTTGCTTTTTCTTCTTTTATCTTCTCTGATTAAATAAAAAATTCTAACAGTTTTTCCTGCTGTTCCCTAGTTTGGATGTTTTTGTGCTTTTAACTGATTAGAACCTATAGTGTGTCTGCAACTGGACAAGATGCTGGTGTCATCTCTCAAATCAATCTAGAATTTCTTCAATCATGTAGTGCAGTGAAACTCAGTTGCAAGGCACGGGAAGTCTGCATTACAAACCAAAAACTTATTAAAACCAATTTGGAACAAGATCAGTACTGCATTGTGACAACAGGAAAGCTATTCATAGGTCAACATTCACGTTTGTCAAAGGAGTCCCTCCTCCTTGCCTCCCCATCATAGTTCTTCATCTCACTGACTTTTACCCTTGCTTTTTTTTCCCTATTAAAGCTAACTATTTCTCAACTTTTTTTCCACTCAAGGCTTAGCAAGCAATACAAAATTACTGAAGGAATGTATTTACTGATAACAAAAGTCATACATACTACCAAATATCACAGTTTTAACAAAGGTAAAAATTTCATCCTGATTACAAACCTTATCACTGATTGTCTCTTACAATCATTAAACCATACGAAAACTTAAGAAATTAAAACATATGAACAGCATAAAAGAATGTAAAAAATTTTTTTTTAAATTAGGTATAAAAAACTCTTTTTACTTTATCTTTTTATAACAGTAAACTTCTTCAAAGTTTAACTATTCAATATAAACCCTACAGCAAAAACACCTTTGTCATTCTCTTGTTCCTTACAAGATGTTTTTGCAGGAGTAAATACATGGTGGCTTACAGCCCTTCTTCAGTAAAACTGATGGAGCTCAATGGAAGAAAAGGCATGAAACCTCTCCAGAATAATACCCAGGAGTAATGAAATTTATCTATGATCAGGATAAAAAATACCAAATAATCACACTGTGCTATTTCTCCCTTTGCTAGCAGCACCACCCAGTACTTCCCTGGAAGAGATTTGTCATTCCACAAATGACACAAACTGGTTTTTCTCTACTGGAGAGCTACAGTTAAACTCTCTAGCACCTTACCACAGACTTCATGCACACAGAGATCTATAGCAAATATAAGACAGCCTGATTCACCTTAGCCCAGAAATTGCCTACACACAGATTTGACTACATACTATTTGTGTAGCCTAATCTACTGCTGGACTTCTCACAGCAAGCAAAACAGATATAAAATCTTAAGGATTAACCTTTCTGTGTTTTCCCTAAAGAAAAACAGCTACAACAATCTGTTGAGTAGTTAGAATCTTCAGTACAGACCAATCTTAGCAACATGAGATGACCACCCCTTGAACCCTTACACTTTTCTTACTTTCTAAAATATTAAGGGGTAGTTTGCATTAATCTCATCTCCTCTGTAATCAGCCTACCTTCAGTGTCACTTTAAGTCCATCCTTCATAAAGTTTATTTTGCATTAAAAGAGACCCAGAGAGGCAGTCAGCTTATCTTGCTGAGGAAGCAAACCACTTTGCTTGAAAACATAACCTCGGGGGTTTATGTAATTATGTCCAAATGTAATCTATTATGCACTCAGTGCCCAGGATCCATCTGTCTTTACAACCCCTAGAAACAGGATTTATTATTATCTATTAATTTTAATCAATTATAGACTGTAAGTCAGTGTTACCGCAGAAAACTAAAAAAGAGCACAAGACAGCAAATTACTAAGTATTATTAAACTATTTTCTAAAATCACTTCTATAATGAACTCCAAGGACACTATGCAGTGTAACATGCATGTCCAATGTCTTTGGGGTTTTTTAAATAATTCCAAAGTCTGCTACCAGTGCAGCAGTACAAAGGGCTTGCCCTAACAGACATACTCTTTTTTACAAATGTTCATATTGCTAAAGTTTTATCCAAACTTTCTCATCCTTCTTTTCTATTTGTCACCTGGAAGTCTCATCTAGTGAGCCATCCACCTGAGATAATACAACTACAAAGGTTCATTTTCCAACTTCTTCCCTACTGTCTTTTATTATGCTGAAGTCATACTCTTCCTTTTATTTTTCTACTACCTTCCTTTTCCAAGCTGACTGATCTCATTCACAAACTCTCTTTCACAGACTTCTCTTATTCTATCACATCATTACGTACTGAGAAGTCTGCTCTGCCTCAAACTGTCTTTTTCCATTTCTCCCCTGCTGAATTTTCAATTCCCTTTACTCTTTTCCCATGTCCCCTGCTACAACCAGTCAGGCTGCCTCTGGCCCTCTGTAAGACTGTCATTATTGTCCTTTGACAATCCTCTACATCATGATCCTGAAAAAAAAAATAAATACATTGAGCAAGGTATGCTAATGCCAGTGCTTCCCATGCTGACTCATCTTCTGTCTCCTCTTTGCCTCACTGTCATTCACTCTGACCTTCTGCCTTGTATTTAACAGCAATTTCTTCCAAGCAGAAGATGACTTCTGGGTTTGCTCATGCACAGGTAGGTATATGATTACAGACCTTAAAATTTTGTTAGTAAAATACAACAGTTAGCATTTGCATAGACTGCAAGTGCACTTATTTTTAAGCGCAAGGCAACCTTGCGGCAAAGGTGGCTAATGGGATCCCAGAAAAGGGTGGCCAGCAGGTGGAGGGGATGTGTTCCTTTCTCTCTGCTCAGCCCTAGTGTGGCCACACCTGGACTGTTGGGTCCACTTTTCAGCTTCCTACTACAAATGGAGAGCTGGATATACCCTTCTCTCTACAGACTTTCAAGCCCTGGGACGTATTTCTGTGTGACCTGCCCTACTTGACCTTGCTTTGGCAGGGAGACTGCACTAGATGATCGCCAGAGGCCCCTTCCAATCCCTACCATTCTGTGATTCTATGATACTGGATAGAGTCCATAAAAGAGCAATAAAGGATCATCACAGGACTGGAGCATCTCTCTGTGAGGAGAGGCTGAGAGAGCTGGGACTATTCAGACTGAAGAGAAGGTGCATGGGGGACCTCATCAATGTGTATGAGCATCTGAAGGAAAAGTGCAAAGAAGGTGGAGTCAGGTCCTTTTCAGTGATGTCTAGTGATGTCTTCATCACCCCCCTGGGCAGACTATTCCAGCACCTGACTGCTCTCTCAGTAAATAAATTATTCCTAATATCTAGTCTAAACATCTTCTTGTGCAACTTCAGGACATTTCCTTCAGTATATGGAAACATTTCTTTACTGTGAGGCTGACTTGAGCACATTACAAGATTCCCAGGGAGGTCATGAAGTCCTTGGAGATATGCAAAAGCTTTCAGGACATAGTCCTGGGCAATGAGCTCTTGGTGGCCCTGTTTGAGTAGGGAAATGGGAGCAGGTGACTTCCAGGGGTCCATGCCATCCTCAACTATCCTGTGATTTTGCTCTCTCAGCTCTGCTAACTAAAGATACTTCTGTTATTTTCAGATTTGAGGCACCTTCTTTTACACAAGCAGAGGTGACAAGCAGAGTCTCTCTGTACTTATAATTTGTTCCTTGACTCTATCAGAGAAGTATACAGCAAAATCCCCATCTACTGCAATGGTAACACAAGTAACAGATTCCTGCCTCAAACCTAAATTGTAGTTCCCTTATACTAGACACTGAATAATCCAGGGGGCCGGGGGAAAAAATGAAGAATGCAGTGTTACATTCTGACTTATGTACCTATGCAAGAAGCATGAGGAGTTGCTAAATGATTTCTTTAGTCACAGTGGGCCTAACTTGTGTTGTACCCTTCCATCTAGTAGTGGGAGAGGGAAGGTGTACACCACATACTGAGCTGGCATGCATTGTTTCAATCCTGCTTGAAAATTTGATTCCTCACCTGAAGCTCAAAGTGAAATTAGATGTCATACTCAATTTTGGATTAATGCAAAAGACATCAACAACAGGTCTACGTGTGTGTTTAAGGCATACAGTTCAGAAGGCAACAGTGGGCAGGAATGTATGCTAGGTAAAGACATGAGGTTTCTAGGTAGGAATAAATCAGTGTCTTCAGTGATCAACTATTCAATATATCAAGTCACAAACATCAACTCTGCATGTCAAGTCCACACAGGTAACATTTCCTAATGTAAAAAATACTGTCCCAACCTTCCCTGCCTGTTTTATCGCTGACTAAGCAAATACAACCTGGAGTAAACCATCCTTATAAACACAAGCTATCAATAATCTTAGAACAGAAAAACATTAAGCAAAAAGAAGACTCTGCTGTCTGTTGGGATACAAAACACTCCACAGAATCGGCTTGAAAAGTACTCCTGTGTATAGATATCACACTCTGTAACACATAACAAGGATGGTATAATTTGGGATGGGGCAGACTGCCTTACTGCACTGCTCTGCTGTTTGCTCAAAGCTGTAAGATTTCTACCACATTCCAATCTCCACAGTTTCTGCATGTTATTCATGAATGACCTTGGCTCTCATTGCATGTGTGGCAAGAACCTTCTTTGAAGCACACACTGCTGTGTTGCACAAGATTGCACTAAAATTTATCATCTAGAGAAACTAAGAATGCCAGGAACACTGGCTTACTCCTAACATTACAAAACAATTCTAAATGCAACTTAGATTTGCAATTTAATGGAAATTAAATTAATTAGATATTCAATTTAAATTTATCACTTGTTTCTTTCTTCAAACATATGCTGACAACATCATCTGAAGAACAGAATGCTGTCAGCATTTTCACTCTATAGGTGCAACCTGATTCAAGCCATACAGTTATCCCTACTTATCCATAACATAACACTAATCACTTCATAACTATTCTATGGTTAGTTTTACACACACACACACCCAAAAAAAGGCTACATGCCCTTAATTGAAAATCAAATCACTTGTCTAGAAGCTCATATGTGGAAGTGGAACCTTAACAGTTTTACTGGTTGCATTGTTTGGGTTTTTTTAATGTTAGTATGAGCAGCTAAAGTTGGCATGCTTTTTTTTCCCAACTCCTAGAAAAACTGTTTACTAGGACACCTAACAGAATAGTGCTGAATGTGCAGTACTGTCAGAAGCATTAATGATCATAAATAAAAGTGGAATACACAGCCCTCAAAGGATAAAAACCCACATAGAAAACCAGTGAAGTATTTGAACACAAGTACAAGAAGTAGCGTAAAACCAATAATTTAGCTATAGAGAGTTATTGGGAAAAAAAAAAAAAAAAGATACACACTGAATTTTCTTCCTCCTCTTCTAGTTCTCTCTGCTGTTCTTCATGTCGCTTTGCCTTTATCTCCATGGCTTCAGTGATCAGATCCCTTAAAATTGAAACTGGCTTGGCATTCTTAATAAATGTATGCTATAAAAAAAAGATCAAATTATATGACATCATTACACAATAGTTACACTTCAGATAAAATTATAAGTATTGTTCAACATCACAGATTTCAGCCATAAACAGTATTTTGCATTATGCAATAATTACAGTCTACACTAACAAAATACAACTGCTTCATAACTAAAATTTTACTTTCTTTAAAAAAAGCAAGCCTTGGGAAATGTAATCATATACAACTGATTAATAGTTAAGGATATAATTATCCAAAGGAAACTTGCAGTAAGTAGTAAATTAATAGAGTAGCAATTGTCTGACATAGAAAAACAAACTTTTTCAGATATTCAGTTACAGAATATAATTAATCTTAAACCTACAGCATAAAAATTAGTAGCTATAAGAACAGAAACTATGGCTGCCTACTCTAACAAACCTGTATTTTATGTCAAAACATTTCTTGGTCTATGATGCTTTGTAACAAGCAAAAAATGTTATTTTTAGCAGGAAGATGCATTTTCAATTTAAGGCCATTTAAAACACCACTTCTTCCTTTAAGACAACATGATACCATTTACATTCATTTTGCTGCATAGTAAACACCTCCTGCTGGAAAAATTCTGCTTTTTGCATGATTATATGACAACACAATTTAAGCAAACCATAACTCTAATCCATAACTCTAGTAACTTCAGAAATGTATTTAAAAAGTGGTCCACAGTGAACAGGACTGATGAAGCCAAGTGTCCTTATTATCTATCTTCACCCTTGGCCAGTAAGTACACAGAGAGAAGACTGAAGCTTTCCCCCTCTCCCTTCTTTCTCCAGGTTTCTTCTATCCAGCTGTCAGTCTTCAGCTAACCACATGAACTTCAAATCTTTAGGTCTCCAGAGCATCATACAAAAATCTATAACTTTCAGGCTTTTCTCTCCTTGCAGGCCACATGTTAGTGTTCTCACAGTGTGAAAAATAAAAACAGACATAACAAAACTTATGAATTTGATGACACTGAAAACTACTCTGCAAAATGTTTACATTCTTGTAGTGGAGTTCACTGAAATTTTTATTTTAGAAGAGGCTATTGCTTTCTAGAGACAGACTAAATCTAGCATGAGCATCATGCCAATGAAAACTACAGAAAATCAGATTATTACATAGACTAACAAACAAGCAAAACAAAGAACAATATTTATCAAGAGCAGTGGAAAGTGTAAAAGAACAGCACACTATCCAAAAGTTTAATCAATTAGTAACCGAGAAAATACAAGAAGCAAAGGAATTATCAATTTTTTTTCCACTTCTATCTCAATTACAAAGCAAGGTTATTTACTGGAAGTTTTACATGCCATTTCAGTAATAATGGAAACTTAAAATTTGCCTAGGTATCTTTCTGTTTTTTTCTTCCCTCTTTCATTACCTTTGTTCTTCGATTTTCTTTAGTTATTTGTAGGCTTATGACAGCCCTGAAGGCAGGGGATAACACAAACCGGGACTGCTTTCTCACTAATTAAGAAAACTTGCTTTGAATTTTCTCACGCTAAAATTTATGTCCCCTGTAAAACTGTGTCCAGTTGAGACTAAATCTTTTTTGACAGATTGGTCCCTCCCGTTTGATTTTTGTAGTTCTTTGAAATCTCTCTGCTTTCTTTCTACCTCCATGCCAAAAAACCACAACAGTTAAATTTCTGCAGCTACTAGAAACTCAGGGAGCAGGAGCAAGCTTGGCACACCCTGCCCAGGCTCTGCAGGTCCATACCACCAACTGTGGCTCCAATTTAAAAGTGCCCACTTGACAGAACACAGCCCAAGAACAAACTCCTTACACTGTCAGTCTGCACCAGACCCTTCTAGGACACAGAGCAACCTGTCTGCTCTATTTGACATGACCAGAAAGGCAGACTGAACATACTCTATGGGTGGTCCACACTGAGGGGTAACCAGGGCTCAATTCTTTCACTTAACACTTGCCTAAATCCTGAGATCTACAGAGGGCCTCTTAACCACAAAGCAAGGATCCAATTTGAACAGCAAGAACCAGCAATTCATTTTTAGAAGTGGTAAAGGCAAAACAAAACAGGGGTAGAGATACAGGAGCTGACAGAGAAAAGACCATAATACAGTAAAAAGATAGGCATGGTAATAGTTAAAATGTGATTTGCCCTTAGAAATTTTCACAACAGTTCTGGTTTGCAACTAGAGGAAAAAAGCCATAAAACTTCCATTTCCTCAGTAACTTAAATACTGACCTGTAGCAGCTGTGTTGCTGTGGCTCTTTGTTCAGGATTTTTCACTAAGCATTTCTTCACAAAATCTGTGAATTCATCAGACCAGAGCTCTGGCTTCCGGAAGGTTGGAGGGGGATTTGTAGGGATCATAAAAATAGCCTAGATAGAAATCAAACAACAATAGCAAGTTTAAACAAAACACATCATCACAAAACCAAAGCCACATAAATTGCTTTATTCACCTTTCTTATCAGGCTAAGAATCTGGAAGACAAATTTTAAGTAAGCTAGGATTTTCACTCAGGTCAAGATTCAAGAAGTAAATTCTTGTAGCTACTAATGTAGCTACTTCCCACTGAATTTTCTCTATTTAAGCTATACCCCATTGAGTACATCACTCATTATTTTATCTATTGCTATTTATCAGTCTAGAGAGATTATTTCACTCTTTCAGAAATTTTTAGTATATATAAAGGCACTGTTTATTTAAACAGACACATATAAAGTTGCTGAGAAAAGCCCAGTTCACCTCCTCTCAAATGCACTGAGCTTTATATGACAAAAGTTTTGGAAAATCTGGTAGTGCTAATATTTTGCATTTATAAATCTTCAGATCTTGTTTTGAAACTTGGTTTTCCAATAAGATTTCAAAACATAAGCTAAAAGACCTAAGACTAAAAAAGAATGACAAAAATAAAATAAGCAAGTAACTTGACGACTAGTAGGGAGAATTTACTCAAAGCAGCAGCATTTTAGCTATATAACACAAATTTTACACTGTTGAGAACCATGCACAGATAGATTTTTTTCCAATTAGGAAGAAAGTTTCATGTTAGAAAAAAAATTGTCTAAGATTATATATTGTGTCCTTTATTAATTTTTCAGTTTTTCCTCTCGTTAAATATTTACACTAGTAGGAGAGAAAAAAGGCAGTTTAACTCCAAGACCCTATTGTAAAATAAATGGAAATCCTGAACTTCTGTATGTTGTATCTCAAATTAATTCCATGTTATTGCTTCTTAAGATCTACACACAACACAAACACACTATTTGGAATTAGGTCTACTGACAGAAATAATAAGCTATTATCTTCTAGAACTAGGTTCAATTCAACCAACTAGGTTCAATTTTCTATGGTGAAAGGACAAAGTTTCTCATTTGCTTTTTTACAAGCATGGGCAGACATATATACTCAGAAAAGGGGAAAAACTGAAATTTGTGAAATGTGATTTTAGGCACACTCTTAATATAGTAGAGGCACCAGAAGCTTCAGCCTGTGTTTGAAACAGAGAGAGAAAAAAAGAGAGAACTTTGTGAGATTACACTTTCATTAGAAGTCTGATGAGCCCTGCAAGCTGGTTTAACTTGTTAAAACTCTCATTCTATGGAAAGCAGAACCCATGCAAAATTATTCAAAAACTGTTTACTAAAACTCAATGAAAAATTATGTCACTACTTGAAAATTTGCTTTAATTCAAATACTTAAACATTTACAATCTCATTTAATTGTCTCCCTAATATAAGAATTACAAAGGACTTGGACATTTATTTTAATAAATATGTATGCTACAAT